>NW_027271596.1:0-386068 GCF_040938485.1 Diadema antillarum
CTGCTTTCCTGGTATTACCATGGCCGTCCATTCTATGTCATAGTTTCACCTTACTGTATTCCCTTCACCCATTTCTCAGTCAGACTCCAATGTTTTATTCTCTTTGCGTACTTCTGTCATTTTCACTTGCTGTCACATGAAACATCACCGACATGAAGCACTAAAAGTTTTTCAGACTTTCTCTCCCGTGTCATCAAGCCGCCCCCGGTGGTCTGCCAATTACAGGAGGCGTGTCTACTTCACACCATTCAGCACCATTCTAACTCTTTCTGTCTTTCATCATTAAAAAAAAAAGAAGAAATCATTACTGCATGATCATCTTGAATCTCTCTCTCCTCTCTTTTTTCCATCCGTCTCTTCTTCTTCCACCAATGTGGCATGTTCCATCCTCTCCAACATTCCTTCACCCCATCCTCCCTTCTGTCAATCACTCCTCCTTTTATCCTCCTTCCTTTATCTTGGATGAATCGATTACCTTTCATTTATATTCTCTTTTCGTTATTGTGGTCTGAAATTCAATGATTCAAATTCTGATTTTGCGATCTGCTTATTTTTATGATAATTTATATATGTTTACATTTTAATATTCTTTCTGATTATATTCTTTCCATATAAATGTTTAAACTCTGCTTCTGAATAAACCTCCATGTTTTGTATTGGACTGAATTGATGTTTTACTTTTCATATGTGTTTGTTGTTTTATACTCTATCCTCAACCTTACCTTGTTCTCTGCATGGATGCCGCACCGCATCAAATAATTTTTATTCTTAATAATGATGACTTGTGTCCCTTCACTCATTCTATACTGTACACCCTCCTTCTTTGGCAAAAAATGGCTCTATGCTATCTATTCCATCTTTTATTATAAATCCTGCCTTTAATTCCCCATCATACGTCGCCTTCCCATGGACTGGTTGATATGTTTCCTTTCCATTATTTCTGCCACGTTCCTTTTCTTTGCTCACAACTTTCCTATGTCCCCATCAATTTCCCATTTGTTCGCTTGACATCCATTTGATTTGTCATTGTCTATATCAAACTCCTCCTATCCTTGCATCTCTAAACTTTCCACCCCTGTCCCCATGTAATCCACCACTCCCAATGTGTATTTCATTTGACCCTCTTAACCTCTATGTTCCCCTTCTCCACCCCTGCCTTCTTATCCGCAATCTCCCCAATTCTCCCTGCATCCTCACCCTTAATTCTTTCCCCCATCCCGCTCTCCTCTCCCACTATTTCTCCACACAACCTTCCCCTTCAAACCCTCTTCGTTTCAACCTGACCTATCCCCATTTTCCAACCCTTCTCTGCCCACCTGTCTTCCTTCCCCTTCCCCCATTCCACCACCCTCTCCAACCCGCCAACTCTTCCACACCCTCTGCTTCCTTACCCCTGCTTCTTCCACCCCATCCTCTCTTACCCCTTCCTTTATCCCCTCCCCAACCTTTCCCACCCTCCATTTCCTCACCCCTGTTTCTTCTACCCCTATGCTCTCCCATCCCTGCATTTACCCCCTCTCCAAACCTTCTTCACCTCTGTTTCTTCTATCCCCCATCCTCTTCCACCCCTTCTTTTACCCCTCCCCAACCCTTCCACACCCCTCCCTCCACTCCTCCCCTACATCTTCTATCCTCCATCTCCCATCCTCTTCCATCCCTTACCTTATCCTCTCTCCAACCCTGCCCCACCCTGCACTTCCTTTCCCCTATTTCTTTCATCTCCCATCTTTTCCCACTCCTACCTCTATCCCCTCCCCAACCCTTCCCCCACCCTCCACTCCTCACCCCTTTTTCTTCCGATCCCCATCCTCTCCACCCCTTCCCTTACCCCCTCTCAACCCTTCCCGACCCACCACTTCTTCATTCCTATTTTTTCCACCCCATCCTCTCCCACCCCTTCCTTTACCCCCCCCCCCCCCCCCCCATTTTTTTTTCTTTTTTTTTTGGTTGGATTGCTGCCCTTCTGCTCACGTCCTCTCAGTACCATTCACAGGACCCAACCATGCTGGAACAACTCTCCAAGAACATCACTCGACAAGGACTCACCAATGTCACCCTCAACTACCTCAGGGTGAGTTTCCGCGGCGGAAGGTCGTCGCGAGTCTCAAACTTTTGTCGGATGCCAGCTGAAGAGCTGCAGACAGATCAACACAGTAGTGGTTTATTCCTTCTAGCTTTATCTCTGGTTGGATTCTTTCTATTGGTTTGTTAGTTTGGAGGGGTTGGGGATGTCAGTCAAGAAACAGGGGGAATGGAAGTGAACCGCTGAAACTCCAATAGGAAAGAAATTGTTAAATGACTGAGTTGGATACATGTTGTGCAATATAGATAAAGAGTAGATACGGGGAATAAGAGAACAACCTTCCCATATAAGAGCACCTATTTTGTGATTCCCCCAAATTTGCAAAGTGAGAAGAAGAAATGATTAAGTCAAACGGGTCCTGAGCTTTCAATCCTATCAGAATCTTTTAAAGATTCTGCCAGAGTCAAAAGCTCAGGCCCCATTCAACTCAATTTTACTCTACTGGCTTTCATTCATACCTTCTTTTTTTCTGCAAGAAGGAATGATTGTGACTGACAGGCTATGTTTGAGAGGACCAAAATTGAACTATTTGGAGATGGATTTGATAAACTTTTTCTTTTGTAAGCAGTGCCTTTACTTGAATGGAAAATTGGTGCATACAGAAATGTATTATTTAATTTCATGCAGTGTTACTTCTTACATGTAAGATATACATAGTGTATGTCATTGCTGTTTAATAAGGTAAGGTAAGGTAAGTTAGCTGTAACTCTAGCAGTTTTAGTATTAAGCAGCTGGCTAAAGCCAAGGAAAATATCTGAAATGGTATGACTGAATTTATCCTTCGTATTTTGTCTCCTCATTTATCTCTCTCTCTATTTTTCTGCCTTTAATCTCTTAATCTCATTGTCTTTCTCAACCATATTTTACCTTTCTGTCTCTCCTTTCTCTCTCCCTCACTCTCTACTCCCCTTCTTTCCTTTCTTTTTTTCTCTCTTTGTATTTCTGTTGCTCTTTTTCATTGTATGTTTCTTCTTAATCATATTTGTCTATCTCTCCCTTTTCTCTTTCTATATATTTCTATCTGTCTCTATGTCTCGTTCTCTTTCACTTTACTGTTCTTTCTCTTTGTATGTTTCTTCTTGATATTATTTGTCTATCTCTCCCTTTTCTCTTTCTATATATTTCTATCCCTCTCTATGTCTCTTTCTCTTTCACTTTACTGTTCTTTCTCTTTGTTTCTTCTTAATATTATTTGTCTATCTCTCCCTTTTCTCTTTCTATATATTTCTATCCATCTCTTTGTCTCTTTCTCTTTCACTTTACTGTTCTTTCTCTTTGTATATTTCTTCTTATCATATTTGTCTATCTCTCCCTTTTCTCTTTCCATATATTTCTATCTGTCTCTATGTCTCTTTCTCTTTCACTTTACTGTTCTTTCTCTTTGTTTCTTCTTAATATTATTTGTCTATCTCTCCCTTTTCTCTTTCTATATATTTCTATCCATCTCTTTGTCTCTTTCTCTTTCACTTTACTGTTCTTTCTCTTTGTATATTTCTTCTTATCATATTTGTCTATCTCTCCCTTTTCTCTTTCCATATATTTCTATCTGTCTCTATGTCTCTTTCTCTTTCACTTTACTGTTCTTTCTCTTTGTTTCTTCTTAATATTATTTGTCTATCTCTCCCTTTTCTCTTTCTATATATTTCTATCCATCTCTTTGTCTCTTTCTCTTTCACTTTACTGTTCTTTCTCTTTGTATATTTCTTCTTATCATATTTGTCTATCTCTCCCTTTTCTCTTTCCATATATTTCTATCTGTCTCTATGTCTCTTTCTCTTTCACTTTACTGTTCTTTCTCTTTGTTTCTTCTTAATATTATTTGTCTATCTCTCCCTTTTCTCTTTCTATATATTTCTATCCATCTCTTTGTCTCTTTCTCTTTCACTTTACTGTTCTTTCTCTTTGTATATTTCTTCTTATCATATTTGTCTATCTCTCCCTTTTCTCTTTCCATATATTTCTATCCCTCTCTATGTCTCTTTCTCTTTCACTTGTGTGCATCATCTCCTCTCCCTCTGGCCAGCTGTGTGTGATTCTGGAGCCGATGCAAGAGCTGATGTCGCGGCACAAGGTGTACAACCTCAGCCCACGGGACTGCCTCAAGGCCACCTTGTTCCAGAAATGGCAACGTATAGTCACACCTCCTGGTAACGTACCTTGGTGGAAACCTGTCAAATTGGGATTAAAAATCTTGATTTCTGGTTCTTGAGAGAAAAGAAAAATGCTGAAAGGGGAAACAATACTTCATATCAAAACACATCATTGACAAGGATGAAAGTATGGTACACTTAAGATGCAAATGATTTGGAGAACGCTTTGTTTTATTTGATAGAAAAGAGATGATATCCCAAGGGATATACAGAAAACAATTACAGTGAAGTAAATAAAGTTTATTGTCATTGTGTAGACTTCATAAAACATTATGGAATGCGCGCCTACCCTGCTCCTTCTCCTTTATGTTTTGAGTTCTGATTTGGGTTTTTTTCTTTCGTTTTTTAGTCTCAGAAACTGCAATCATGTATTAACCTTTTTAAGTTTTACAAGGTGCATGGTTTTGTTCCTTTAATTTCTTTTCAATGCAATTTAAAGAAAAGGACTGAGTTTGTTTGATACTTTTCAGACACTATATCAAGTTGGAATTATTATCATTTCTTTTTTTTATGGGAGGGGGGTCATTCAAGAGGTGGGGCACAGTGGTCCCACTTACTACCCCCTCCCCCATTTTGCATGATGGAACTGTCTTGAACCAATGCACACCCATATTCCATCCGTTTCACCAATCCAACATCACTTCACGTCACTAGGGTGCAAACCACTTCCCGTCTTGTCTGTGAAGTCACAAAATTTAGAGTCCAAATGGCACCTATTTTCATTTATGATATACAAACTTGGGTTTTCATGTTTTTATTAGAAACAAACATGTTTGTGAAATAAATATGTTTTGAAGACCCGTCCACAGAACTATTGTTTTTAACTTGTTTTTAGGAGAGGAGTAGGGTAGCAAGCAGTTACAGAGAGAAATCTTTCAAGTTTGTGGTCAGGTCTAGAGAAGACCTCCTTGTTTGCATCTGTCAATTTTTGCAGTGACTTCTGTCATCTGTTCCGAGGAGGTGATATCTTGTTTTGATATGAAACGATGCGGGATACACACACATGATATTTTCCTTCCTTTGATCATGAGTCACATGCGATTCCCTGATTTGCGTTGAAGGGACGTGACATCCGGTTTTTGACAGGTTTCTGAAAAGCTGCTTGTTACCTTATATTCATCCTTTACTGTGCATGTTTGAGGTCATATGTAACCCATCACCATGGAATGCTGACACAGTTGCCACCTTTGGTATGCCTGTCTTTGATTCTCTTAGTTCTCCAGAGACTAAGCTTTAAAGGGACTGTACAGTACTGGTTGAGGTGAGGATTCATGTTTATAACATTCCTAAGTGAGATAATGAGAAACCTCTTATGAAATATGAAAGAGCATGTGATTTTAAGAAGGATTTAACATTTATTTGATGAAAATCAGTTTTCCAATGGCTGAGATATCAAAAAAGCGATAATAATAAAAGGCGACAGGCCACGTCTTTTATTAGAATCTCTTTGTTTCACCTTGATTTTGGATATCTTCATCAAATAAACTTTTGATTCCACTTAGAATTGTATGCTCTTTGACATCTCGTAGAGTGGTTTCTGAATATCTCGCAAAACGTTTGAAGCTAAATCCTCACCTCAACCAGAACTGTACAGTCCCTTTAACCTTTTCCGTGCCAGGGACCTTGGACAGTGTGTACAACATTTTGAGGTTTTCTGTTCCAGTTGGCGCTCAAAGTATGCAAAGCCTTAAGCCCCAATTCTTGTTGCATTTCCAAAAACCTTTAAAAAAAAATGAATAAATAAATAAATAAAAAATTGAACAAAGATTGGCTACAAGAATCAACAGTGTCTAGGTCAGTTAAAAAAAACCCATTACAACCATTTGGAAAATTGACAATTTTGAACTTGAAAATGTGAAAACAAGGCTGTTCAAGTGCAATGCTATTGTTCTTTTAAAATTTTGCAGTCTTACAACCATATTGCTTTATCTTACTGTTTTCCAATCTTTAATGTATGCAACTGTAACAGTAATATGGTGATGGGTCACACATGGATGACATTTTGTGTATGTTTTGATTTGATAAAGTAATATTTTACCCTCTTTTCTTAATTCTTAGATTTCCTCATTGATTTCTTACATTTACATATGTTTTGTTTTGTTTTGTTTTGATTTTGGTATTTGCTTTTATTTGGACTACAGCATGCTTCTTCATTTGATTTTTTTATGGCAGTTGGCATCTGACGGGAGGCAATGCATGTTGTGTGTTTCATGGAAAGTTTACATACACATGTATGCAATGTCACACTTGTAGCAGTTCCTCAAGTTAGAACCAAACCACTGAAATCTAGTCATTTCCCCGTACTATGTTAGTAAAAAATGATAACACATTGTAAACTTATGCAGGTGATTATCAGGGGAATGCTAACTTACAATCCATACATGCATACATACATAATTTATATACCTACCTACCTGCCTACCTACATACATTCATACATACATACATACATACATACATACATACATTATACAAGTACATTCACACACATCCATGCATACAGACATACATACATCTGCACATATGTGTATTCATGTTCACACACACACACACATCCACACATACACACACACACACACACACACACACATCCACACATACACACACACACACACACACACACACACACACACATACACACACATATGCACACTTATTTTCTTATTGAAGCTCATTATTCCTGTAGTCTCGTGTACAGAGAGAGAGAGAGAGAAAAAGAAGAAAAACATATCAAGTTAGGTTAAGATTGAGATGATTAGGCTGATGTTATGTCTTAGTCACTGCTTCTGTAATCCTACTAATGATTGTGCAGCGGAAACGGTGGCTATTTTGCGAACTTCTCCAAGGTTTGATTAGTAAAATCTCTCTGACAAACAGTATGCTATTTGCTTTTCTTTTGTTTTTAACATCATTACTGAAGAGCAAGTCGTGTATCTGATTTGGGTAGTTTGTCAGATCGAAAGAGGGAAGAGCACCTTTCATGTCTTTCTTGGATTGGTTGCATACTATCTTCAGCATGGTGTTTTGTTCAAAAGTAATACATAATCATATACCTTCAGAGACAGTAGATTTTTGCTCCAAAATGAACACTTGAATAAGAAATATGTGAAGTAACAGGTTTTGGGTTGAGTAACAACAAAAATGTGAAATATTAGCCAAAATGGTTTGCCGACAGTGGTGCAATTTAAGAGCGCATTTAATCGTCGTTGCTACATAATATTCATGATTGATTATAAATCGTACCATAGCAGCATCCATCAATCCTTGGCACAAGAGTGACTTGCATGGAGCTTGTTGGAAAATATGATTGCTAGAGCATAATTGATCATCACATAACATCCTACCTACCCATTACTGAATGGGAAGGCGCTTCAGGAATACGAGTATGAGAGAATAGGGGTACTCCATTCTAAGTTTTTGTACACTTTTGATATCAAAATACTCCAAAACAACTCATGATCCTGGAATATTGGGACTGCCAGTCAAGTTCCTTGGGACATCCTTTCTATATATTGCTAGCAAAGTCCAAATGTTGGAAGAGGAATTTTCAGCCTGTCTGAGTGATGTCTTCTTCAAATTTTGCAGAGATTACGCAGATGATGGCATTCTGTCGTAAGATTGGCCAACACACCAAGATTTGGCATTTCAAATCCTTTCCTATGAGGTTACCGTGAACTTCTGGTGCATTCTTCCATTTCGAACTTGGATCATTCGGTACAACATAATGATCTGCTGATAACTTGATTGGAGTCGTTTATCTATGATGGCCTCAAACAGAAATCCGTTGAGAAGAGTCCATGCACATTATGTTTTCAAGATATGGGATTACAGATCAGACGACCTTAAATTTGATAAGATTAAATTACATGTATTAATCATATCCCAAGATCAATGTGATGAGAGGACACCGACCTGTGAGAGATATCAAGTGATAGTCTGAGTTGGCACAGGGATATGATTTCTTGTCAGTGCATAATCCTTTCTGTACTTTGAGCGCCGACTGGCTCACAAGCTGGAGTGCTTTCTTTGCCAAGTGGCACATTGATAGATGTCTGGAAACGACTGCATACGCCAAAAATTTCATGAGGTTTTTATTGTCGCTGATTTTTCAAGTCGGGTGCCATTTGCGAATTTATAAACACTCGAAAATTTAAACTCTGATCCCGACATGAATGTGACTTGCACACATGCATTTCTCCATTCAGTGCTGTACGCCACAATTGCAAATGTAACTACTCGCGAAATTGTCGGGAAGTCCCAATTCGTGAAAAATTAGACTCGCTAAATATATGCCCTGTACAGTAATTGTTAATGAATAGTGATTACCTGATTCCCTATAATGTAAGTACATCATATAGCGCCATGGCCTTCCTTTAAGACTGAGGCACATTGCTACCCCTGAGTTGGTGTGCGACCTGTACAAACTGGGCGGTGAGTTAGCTCAGTTGGTAGCGCATCAGCCTCACGATCCAAAGGACCCCAGTTTGATTCCCGGGTCCCACTGAGCAATGTTTTGTGTAATCGTACCGTCCCCTCTAGTAAGAGGCAAAACACTCTGTTCCTCAGGTGGGACATAAAATGGAGGTCCGGTGTGTGAGAGAGTCACAACTCCATGTCCGCATACACGCTATAACCTGTGTGCATGCACCGCCGTGTCTCATACCTGACGAAGCTCAGCAGTAGCGAGTGAAACGTCGTACACCTTACTACTATTTCTTTTCAAGACAATAGTTTTGTAAGTGCAATATTTATCTGTTTTATATGCCCCCTCCCCCGGTAATGATACATGTGTGAGGATTTTGGATATTGGAAGAGTTTAGGGTTTTCTTTCACATTCACATGTATGTGCAAAGGTGCATCCACATTGCTGCAAATTATCACACAGTTTCAGCTTCTGTTTCACCATACAGCTTATTTTGCAGAAATAGATACACCAATCATTTGACATATACACCTCGTATCATTATCAGAGATTAACAGTCAGAAGTATCTGTTCTCTGGTGGGGAAAAAAAAGATTCCCAATGATATCTTTCTTGGATTATTAAAGTCTGTGTGATTGGCAAGATACTTGTCTTTCCGTTTTACAACAGCCGACAGATTAGAGTATCAGCATTAGGCTTTATAACTCTTGGGGCTCATTGAAATGTATCACGAGAAATTTACTGTTTATAAGTATTTTTTTATCTCAAGAATCTGAACAATTATTGAAATTTCAAGGGAGGTTTCACTGGTTGATGAATTAAGGAAGGCTAGCATGAGTGTTAAGCATTTTCAAAATCAATTACAGTACTCACCCATTTAAAGCAGGGGGGTGGGTACCTCTTCCCCCATACTAGTTTTTAGTGAGATTGGTACTCAGATTGTAACTTTTTGCGAGAGATGGGACCTACCTTTCATTTAATAGGACTACTGTGTGTTGCTTTATTTTTGGATATCTCAGCCATATCAAAACCGATTTTCATCATATAAACTTTTAATTCTTCTCAGAATTGTATGCTTTTTGATATTTCATACAAGTGGTTTTTAATTATCTCTCAAAAAGTTAAAACCTGAATCCCCATCTCGACCAAAACTATACCATCCCTTTAAGATTCTCAGTGTTTTCCTAGCTTGAATGATAAGTGTGGGCTATTAATTGCCTGAAGTTGTATGGGTGATATAAAAACAAAACAAAACCAAAAAAAAAAAAAAAAAACACAACATGATTAGCCTTTCTTTTCTGAAAGAGGTCAGGGCCAGTTTTAAAGGGAACAAATATTTTATGTGTAAGTTCTATTTTACAGCTCAAAAAAAAAGAATTGGAAAAAGAAAACAAGACAAACACACCTGCATAAGAAAAACAGACATGTTTTTTCACTTGAATATGGAAGATTCAGCTTTTTAATTTTCCTGCATGAATTATGAGAGCACTTTCTGTTCAAATAAGTCAGGGTTGTTTTTCCCCAGCACATCAGAGAATGAGACTGGGTGATATTTTTCTACATGTCACCTATCCAGAAGGATTTAGGCTGTGTTTGGATAAATACAATCTTCCAAGAGAAATATTTGTAGTTCAACAATGGAGGACCTTATATAAATCTTATATTCCTGTATGAGTGACCATACGTGTGTTATGTTCATGTAAGCCTTGTATGGCAAGTCAGTATTGCATTCATGATGTGAACATGATAGATTAAAAAAAGTAAAAAAATAAAATGAAAATGAAAAAATAAAAAATTCTTGCACTCTGAGTGTGATACAGGAAAGCTTATGGACTCAGTTTATCTATTTTTTCTTTTTGCAAATAATAGTTCAAACAAGAATTCAAAAGCTGTTTCAAATAAATTTCAACCAAACTTAGGGCAATACCATTAAAGCTATCATGATAAGGCAGATCTCTTGTTCTGATCTTGATCTAGGTCTAGTGAAGGCAACAAAAAGGTTGATTTCTGAAATTTTTAAGGCTTGGCTTAGCCTTGAAAAGTATTCATGCAATGTTAATCAAACTTTTTTCTCCCCAAGTCGGGTCAAAACAGCAACTTCAGTGGAATTACTTTGCCGAAATTTCAGGAAGATATTCGAGTAGAAGAGAAAATTTGAAAATTGACGTTGTTGCTGTAATGAACAAATATTACAGGTATGCAGAATTTCTTCATATAAGCATTCACATACATGTACATGTGCAAAGGGGCGTCGGATCAAAATTGCTTGCAATTATACCACAGTTGTTGCAGTCGTAGGGCAAATAATGTTGGGTTTGGCTTGTCATTTTCTTTCCAATTTTATTTGTTACCACGGCAACTTGGCAGTGTCCTGAAGTAGCCAATTGAAACCTGGTGTTTGGTTTGAATGTATGTCACCATACAGAAACTAACCGAAAAGATTTTTGGAAATTGAGAGCCATTGTCAAAGAACTTGATGCATTCTTTAGAATGCTCTTACAAAGGGTCAAGTTTTCAAAGATCAAACCAATTTAAACCACATCAATCCAAAACCAAGCAAAATCAAACCCAAAAAACAAGCCCACAGCAAAACTAAACCAAACTCGTCCAAACCAAAACCGAAACCAAACCAAACCAGAAAAACATGCCAATAACCAAAGTAAAACCAAACTAAGCCAAACCAAAAACCAAACCAAATCAGACGAACCAAACTAAGCCAAACCAAAAACCAAACCAAATCAGACAAACCAAACTAAACCAAATCCACCCAAGGCCAAACTTGTCAACCTTTGAAATGACAGTGCCCAGACAAACAAGTGTTCATGTAAGATTTCTAAGCAGTATAACAGTATTATGAAAAGTTTGAAAGCATGTTAAACAAAACAGACAGCTACCACAACAAAAAACACTCGACTTCAGCATTGTTATTTGAAGCCATCACCATGACTACCTGTACGTCTTAGACAAAGAAGCCATAAAGATTTTGTGATATCTTTCCGTCCTGTTTTTAACCTTGTGCCTCTCTTGTTCTTTCTTGATCCCATTGGCCATGGATTCTTCCGTTTACGTTTCGTTCGTGGAAAGGCAAATTACATGTTCTCCTGCTTTGATTTTTGTCTTTTCTGAAAGAAATGCTTTAATGAAGTTAGAGGACATTAGTGTTTGAGAGAGACATTTAGAGTTAAGCCCTTACTGTTCTGAAAGAAATGCTTTCATGAAGTAAAAGGACATTAGTGTCTAAGGAGAGGTATTTTGAATTGAGTCTGCAGATTCTGCACACCAGGCAATCTTTTTTTTTTCTTTTACTGTTATCATCATCATTATACCCTGAGCATCACATGAATTTTGTCTCAAAGTCTTTCTGATTGAGTCTGAAACACCAATGAAAATGGAGTAAAAGTGACTCTCACCCCAGATGGAGGTGACACATGATTGTTTGATAATAATTAAGCGAGAAACTCCCGTGTGAAATGCTCTTCTGGTGAACTACTGTTGAATTGAAGCCACGTGGCCGCACACATTACTGCACTGCCTATTCTGTGGAGTTGATGCATACAACAGTTTGCCGACTTTGAAGGGTAGAGGTTTTTGCACCGGAGATTTTGCGTGGGCTTCATCTGGTTTTGGTGTGAAAGCCAAGTACAGAAATTTGTCTGTGATTTTCTGAATTTGCCTTACCCCCCCCCCCCCCCTTAATTCTTGGAAGCTCAAGAAGAAATTATAGAATGGGTGCGAGAATCCTGCGATCTGATTGGTCGAGAGCTATGTGTTCATATTTACTGAGTCACAGTGGTAAACATGTTATCGCGCACTCAGCAAGAGTACGCGTACTTGTAACAAAGGTTCGCGCACTAAAGCAAGCGTTCGCGCACTCAGCTTGGCCATGCATCCAGTACTGATGCATGGCTGGCCATGCATCCAGTAAAAACGGTAAGTACGGGTATGCATGCCCATTACGGAATGCCAAAAGGAAATGCATCCAGTAATTTTGTCATCGGGTAACACGATAGAAAAATGGGTTTTTGACAAGAAAATTACCCATTCTATAAATCAGATGACGTACATGTCTTTTCGTGCGTCAGTCGGAATATAGTGTGCATGCGGTAACTATGGAATTTAGCCTAAACCCACTCGGCTTCGCCTCGTGGGTTAAGCATTCCATAGTTACCTTATGCACACAATTCCGACTGACGCACTCAGACCTGTGCGTCATTTGTATACCAATGCATAGCGCCAGTGTGAGAGTGGTATTAGTCCTCTGCTTTGGAATATCTGTTTGTTTGTTTGTTTCACTTTTCATGTAAATGTAGGTTTCCATTTAATGATTCCAGTGGCCACTGCAATCATGTTTCAGGCAATCTGTGAGGCAACACGGGGGACGGGATGAATAAACATAATAGGCTGTGAGCATATTAAGTTTGCATTCGAATAAAGAATATTGACTATGTCTTCACACAAATGTACATTTAAATCACATTTACATAAATCATGTTCACACTGACTTGTATTATGATGGCAAGATACATATTCTAAGTAGTATCCACACTGGCATGCATTGTAATCACAGTGATGTGGTTCTGTTTACACTGACATGCATTGTAATCACATTGAAAATGTTCTGTTCATACTGACATGAGTAGCGTTCACACACTGCATAAGTGCGTCCTTGTTTGGTCTTCATATCATCTGCAGATACCAACAGACCGCAGCCGAAGCGACGCAAGAGGAAGTCGTCAACGACCATGAATCCGACGGGGGGAAACAGCATGCCAATGAACAACATCGGTGGCGGGAACAGCAAGAAGAAGTCGCCGGGCGGATTCAGCTCAGACGGCATGCCCACGGTTTGTCATCTCTTCTTGCCTTTAGTTTATACCGTTGTGAGATGGTTTTTGCATTCTGTTTGACTGTCTTTCCGTTAAGAGACTCAAAAATGAAGCCCTTCACTTCTTTCCTGAAAGACTTATCTTTTGAGAAGTCAGTTTCTGATAATATTGTCTGTTGCTAGACATGCATAGACAGGAAGTGAGAGTTTAATTCATTTCTGTGTATTCTTCCTGATATCCTGTGTACTACACTCAGAGCTTTGACATCCATTGTTAACTGAATCATGTGCCATCTCTTTGTCTTTGTCATTTCTGAATGATTGAACATAGCTTCTTTTTCTCTCTCTTGTTTTTCTTTTTTCTGTCATTATTATGATTATTTTCCCCCACAGCTCTCATGAACAATTGATAGATATGATTTTCATCAGTGCATTGTGATTATCTTTCGTGACCAGCCGTTTATGGTTGAACTTTTATGATATGGTTCGTGACTTTGTTTTCAAAGATATTGTTGGGCTTTGAAGAAGTTATCAGTGGACAACAACATATGAAGTCAACTTTTGTGTATTTACATTTTATTTCAGGAAATATGCTTTGTGACTTGCCTAATACCAGTATCTGGTCTACAGATATCTATCCATCATGCCCCCCCCCCCCTTAAGATAAAAACAAAACTGAATTGTAACTATAGCTGGATGGATGTGTCATGATACATTCATGTTGGATTTTTATTTATTCATTTTTCTTCAGTACCATGTAGAATGCATTTTCCCATGCTGTACATAAATATGCTGCCTTTAGAGCGATGTTATTATTATGGAGAGACAACTTTTTCCCCATGATTTACATTTTTTTTTTGGAATGAAATACAAACACACAGTCACGCACTCACAGTGGCTCATTATGCGCCTATTTTCAGCTAGAACAGAAATGCTATTTGCTTGTTGTATAGGAACACCAGTGCATTATGACATAAGTTACTGGAGATGTAATTGCGAGATTGCTACAAACTTACAATAAAGTTAGGTCTTGATGCAAAACTAGTCAATAAATTTAGGTCTTGATGCAAAACTAGTCAATAAAGATGATACATGTAATACAGCTTGTGAAACAAAGGTTGAGTTTGTGAGTTTATTTCTGATTGTCACCCTTAAGGATATGTATGATGTGACATAACATTCCTGCCTGAAATGTTTCGGACAACTGTGGAACAATCAGCAATCATTACACTGTCTTAATGATGGGTATATTCCCCTGTAGTTAAGCACTCGTACAGACACAGTAACGTGACCAAAAGAAATTTTGGAAGTGATCCTGAATTTGTTGAACCCCACTGCTTCAATAGGGCTTGGGAGTTCACCATTTGCTTGTTCACATGTTCATACCAAGAATGACTTTGTTTCAGTAGGTTTTTCAATTATTTGCAGTCAAGTGCATTACATTCTTGCGATGCATAATGACAATGAGAAAATTGATTTTTTTTTTTCCATCCTTATAATATGGGAAAACAAGCCAAAATCTTTGTATTTCAATTTTTAACATTTCTGTTAATACGTGTTGGAAAAAGGTCTAGCATTCTGTCACTTGAATATTTTTTCCTTGTGCAATTTTAGTCATTACATTATGATATAAAACGTGATACAATTTATTTTGCCCTCAAGTTACGGCACATAGACTGCGTTTTGTTTTCTTAGACGCTAAATGATTTTTTTAGTCATCTGCCATCATCTGCTAGCCCATCACCTCCTGTTGTTTGGGATTGGGTGTGAAATGTGAGGTGGCACAAAGTCTACAAACAAACCTGAATTGTGACAGGAAGGAAATGAAGAAATAACACATTTGACAGTGCAACAACATTGTTGCTCATAAATGGGGATTTGAAGAGAGTTGTTCTGTTTATTTAGAAACAAAAAATGGAACAGGCTCAGTGCATCAGCAATGCAAACCTTGAATTTGGTCAAATCACAAAATTCATTGTCCTAGAACATCTTGTGCATTTCCTTGCCAAGTAGTATCTTGTTGATTTGGCTCATATTTTTTTCAGTGATTCTTTTCGTGGGTGTCTTTCTGTGTGTTGTTTTGAGGCAGGGTTAAAAAGGAAAGATACATGTATATCAATTCGCCCATATACAAATTAGCGGAGTCTGTTTTGACAAGTGTTTTATTTTGTCGTATTGCTCGGAATCTGCCGACAACTTTTTGTTTGTATATCTGAGATTTAAAATGCAATTCTCACGCATCGCGAGATAATCCACGCCAACTTAGTAACCTTTGTCACAGGGAATCTACTGATAAATGTGAAATAATAGTCCTTACCACTAAAAACCACTCCACTATTTGTGTTTATTGTTTTTAAGACAGAGAATTCTTGTTCATGCCAACCTCAAAAGAGACAAACAGGGATTCTTGAGTCTCTTCTAAATAGTTTTGTTTGAAGATACAAAGGCTGTTCTTGCTCCTAAATACACTCTATGACCGTTGGTTTGTGTTGCATGTGCACACTGTACTTGTTTTGCCTCGATTGACAGCTACATGACCCTGAAATCTAACCAGTGTGAAATGCAACTAACCAGCATGTTGCTCTGCAGAGTATGCCCCAAGTGTAAGAGAAGAAGCAAAATTTGGTTAAATACCTGAAGCTTTACAATGACACACACAAAAAAATCCACCCCCCCCCCCAAAAAAAAAAAGAGTTTAAAGTGTTAGATTGATATTGGGAAGTAGAACAAAAAACAAACAAACAAACAAACAGCTGAAGATATTCGGTCTATTTGAAGGTGACATAGTTGGGGTCAACGGTAAATTTTTAACAAAATTTGTTGCCTTCATCTACATCATCCATGGCATAGAATCTACATATGTCAGCCATGCTTTGAGGTTCTTTTTTTTTTCTTTTTTCCTTTTTAGTTTGGACATTTATGCACATTTTTGACAAATCGGAAACTTTGATTTCAAACGAGTGTGAAATGTTTCCTTGGCCCTGAGTGGTAAGGATCATCATGTTTTAGTTTCACGCTTTCACATGGCAGACCATCTCAACAGAAATAATCTAAATAGTTGGTATTTAACTCCCACATATCAAGACATGCAATGCCAACATCTGGGATTGGTCAAATATAAAATGCTTTTGGCTTGACTTTGCAAAACATCAACTATAATTCATATTTCTGTAAATGTTTTGGTCTTTGCTCTTTCACTCCGTTGGCATCATAATCAGTAGGTCTTACTGAACAGGATATTTGCCACTGACATGTATAAGTATAGAACTTATAATGTCAAAATCATTCCAAAAATTCCCTGAATTTCAAAATCATTTGAAGAATTCCCTGAATTTCAAAACCATTCCCCAAATTTCCTGTTATAGTTTCTGTTATGAATCCGTCTGAGAAGAATCAGCCACCATATGGGGATAAACTTCAACACAACATAAATAGCAGCCATTGATATCCATTGATTGCAATTAAATATTTCAGCTGCTGTGGTCTTGTCTTGTTATTTTTTTTTTCAGTTAGTTGGAAAATTCCATCCAATATTGCACTGCTGTTAAGCCAAAGGTACTTCCAAACCGAAGGTTTAAAACAAAACCACCAGAAATAGCATATTCCTTATACATTAATTACTGATATTTTCTTAAAAAGAAAGCAGATTTTTGAGGAAAACAGACTGTCAAACAATTTCCCCTTTTTATTTTTTTAAGATGTCAGAAAAAACAATCTCTATGCAAAGATATTTGTCAAATGAAAAACACATGCTCTGAGAGGTGAATATTTTTGAAATGAATTTCTTTTGATGCACATTTTCTAGAAGAGGGTTTTTTTTTTTTGAGGGAAAATTGATTGATAAAAAGAAGAATTTCTGAGTGATCTCACATTCATTCAGTCGAATAGTGGATAGTATTCTACAATACTTTTCACGGTGTTTGATACAGTTTTTGTCTTATTTATGAAATTTTGAATTTTTTTTTTTCATTTTTTTCATTTTTTGATTTTTTTGTGTGCAGTATAATATGATAAGAAGATTATTTCTATGCTTGACTCTCCCATAGAGGAATGGTCCAGTCGGGCGGAGTAAGAAACGCAGCAGATCCGGCACCCCGCAGCCGGTGCCCATACCCCCCTGGATCCATGATTCTATTTCAGAGGTGATTATCATTCACTCTGCCCACCGTGTGCTTCCAAGAAGGTTCCGCCCTCTAGACACTCAAGTGGACTTGACTCCTCCCCCGTCTCTGCCCACCTCACCCTAAGCCCCTCCCCCTCTGGGTGGGTTTCTCACTCACTCCTGGGCAGAGGGGTGGGGGATGGCTGGGTAGGCGTGGCCATTGTAATCACCCCTCTAGCTTGATTGGAGAGAAATGGGAAAAATTTTGGGAACTTTTGTTAAAAAGACAATTGTTTTATGTATTGGGACAAGAGGGCGAAGTTTTAAACACACTTTGCAAAGAATGTTTCCTTTTTATTATTTACAGGATGGATGTTGTAGTTTGTGTCATTTTTTTATTCTTATTTTATTTAAGTGGGACAGCAAAGCACTCCACAGATCATGAAATTGGGCATCATTGTAATGCAATTCTAGCCCCATTTCAGGTGTCAAAAATGCTAGTTAAGAAAACGTCATGTTTATATAGGTGTATTTTCATATTCTGTGACCATGATTTTTCATATGGTCATTTTTTTTTTTTCAGGATAATACATCACAGCATTTACCAGCCTAGTATCATCTAAATAAGTTGATTCAAATATGTAGACTTGCAAGGAGAAAATAAATGAAACCTTTGCATTATTTATCCTGCTGATTTCAAGTGGTTAGAAACAGATGATTTTTTTTTTCAAATACAGATTTGTTCTTAAACTTTGTTCATAGAAGTTTTATATTTTGTTGAAAGTGTTAGTTATGCAAAGGTTAGCTCCTTTTTATACCAATGAGGTATTGATAATATGAAATGAAAAGCGTCATGATACATATACAGGGAAATTCTTTATGTTTGTTTTATTCTGTTTTGTTTTAGACCAATTCAAAATTTCTGCAAAGAGGATTAATAGTCCACTTGGTTGTCTATGAAGGGAAGGAGTATTAATGTGCTATAGACACACCCATGTAGCAGACTTTTAGCAAACTCTTTTTTAACACTCCTGGTGTCATATTATTTCTTTTCTACCATCACATATTGTCTAACCTATCCTGCCGTTAACCTCAGTAACTTTTCTTTCACTTCAACAACAGTTGTGATCTATCTAGAGAGCAGGGGGATTTTACCATTTATGAATAGCTGGAAATCATAATGATGGTCTGTTTAGCTGGAGACAATATATGAACATAACACTTGGGAAATCCATGCGATACGATGGCCTCACTTTTCTTGACATTACAAACTCTTGTAGTTGTCTGTTTCCTAAAGTTGTATTTTCTTGAATACACCTGGTATTTAGTGTTTGTCTGAGAGGGGAGAAAAAAAAACAACTACCTGATCCAAAGTGGATATTTGACATGCATGCTCTTTCTTTTTAAGATTAATTTATGTAGAAGTCTGTACCCATACCCATTGTTTGTGTATGACAACACCTTTTGGGGATGCAAATTGTTACCCCAGACAGGGAGAAGCATGCTGATTCAAATTGTCAATGAGAATGTTTATCATCCCATATAGGTTCTGTCATAAGTTATAGTTTGCATTGATGAGATGTAGTTTGGCATGCTTCTCTCTTCTTTTTTTTTTTCTCCTTCATCTCATGGAAATGAATTCTTTCGAATAACGATGTTGTGTGTGTTCATGGGTATGATATGTCCATACTGTTTCAAACACACTTGATACATATACTGTATGACTTTCTCTTTCCTTTTCTTACCTCTTTTGCGTTGCCATTTAAGTATGAAAGTAGCGGCCATCTTAATATACAGGTACCGTGTAACAGTGGTGCATATAGTTTCAGTTTACTTTCTTTCTTTTTAACATTTATTTTCCACAAATTCTCTCTTGTGAAATTGTGCCAAGCTGCTATAGATGAAGATGAGAACCAAATTCCAAAGTGGCTTTTGTAAATGAAACAGTGTTAATTGCACTTTTTTAAAGAATTATTATCTTTTTATTTTTATTTTTACCTGCGATGCTCTGATATTTCACAACTGTTTAGTAGCTCTTCCTATTATTATTTCTCTGGGGGAAATTTTTTATCAAATTGTTCACTGTTAATCTCCATTTTGATAGTTTTAAACCCCATTAATTCACCGTCACTGTACATTTCTTGTGTATGTTTTTGTCTTTTTTTTTCTGCTTGTCTTTCTTAATTTGTTTTATATTTTTCACTGTATTTTGTGAACCTCAGTGGTTGTTTTATCTCTTACTATGTGTAAAGTTTGCTGTCGCTCATATCGTGTTCTTTGAATGTTGGCACAAGACTGGACTGGGACAAGCACGAAAACACATAGATGGGACTATAGTGTTGTAACTGCACTGCATGTTTAACTGTTTGGCACTCAATCTTGAAAATTCAGTTTTGTGAAATCTGGATGTGCTCAGTTCCCTTTTGTTCTCACTGTTTTTGATGTCAAGCACAGGCACTCTCTGGTATTGTTGGTGGTGAAGTTTTGATTTGTTGCTAGATTTCTCCTTTCTTGCCTTTCGTTTGGTCAAAAAACAGAACAATATGGCAAACAGCTATGCCAAGAATACCCCTGCTCTCTAATGTCTGGTACAACTTTGTGGAAGCACTCTCACTTTCTCTCTTTAGAATCACACAATCACAGACAAATGGTAGCGAGATATGGTTAGGAAGGGGTACCTTTGTACTTGATTTCCAGTTTTGCAGGTGGGTAGGGATGGGTCACACAAAACTTTCTTCTCTTTTTAAACTCTCTTTTTTCTCAGTCAGTATATTGAAGTGCATGCTTGAATGGTTTATAACAGTGCCACATCTGTATTTACTCAGACAGAACGTTGGAAATTTACGTCTGTACATGCACACAAGCATAGTTTAATTCAGAGACATGAAAAAAGTAAAAAATAATGTGACACAGAACACCAATTTAGTCAATGGCACGTTGTGAGGATGTGTTTTAAGTTGAAGTGATAAGTCTGATGGGAGCATAATTAATGTTTCTGTGCAGTTTTCTTGCCTTCAAACTTTCTCCTTGATACACTGTTATGCACATCATCACCAACTTTCTTGTCTATATGTGGGACCATGCACCAATCAATCGTCTAATCTGCTATTCTCATCTTTTGGAAAGCGCCCTCTACGGTGATTTGTCTCCAGTCTCAAAGGTTTTTCTGCCCCAGTTCTTCCTTTCAATTCATATTGTAGCTGAAATTTGAAAATCTGTCATCTTTGTGGAGATTTTATCACCACTAATTAGTCACACTGCTCTGGTGTCTCGGCGCACACATTCTTTTGTTCATGCATAGAAATTAATTTGGCGATTTTCTGTGACAGTGATGTATAGCTGTGGTTTAACAGATCTGGCCACCTCATTGAATATAACCCCTGTTTCCATGGTTACTGCCTATTAACACTTACCTAGTCTACAACTGTCCTTGATAGTATCATCTATAAATGAAAATAGTTCATGACTTACCAATACAGATAACGATATCATGTATCATTTAACTTCACATGTAACTAAAAGAATTTGTCAACCAATAATAAATGTTGAATATCATCATTCAATGATGTTTTTTTTAACTGTTTGTCTTTTTCCATTTTGATTTTGATAATGATTGTCTTTTTCCATTTTAACTTTGATAATGATTACATGCTTCAATGAATGTACAAAAAAAAAAAACACAACAGTTTAATCTACTTGCATAAAATCCTTGATAGAAAAGTAATTCTTTGAGACCAATCATAATGTTAACATCCTTAATTGAGCAACTTCTAAAGAACAAAATTAATTTAGTTGTTATCCTTATAGTTGCATTCTGACTAATTCTTCTTTCAGGAAATTTTGATATTTTTTTATGAAAGCAAGAGTTTGCTGCAAATGTTGTACATCACATTCTATCTACAGTATCTTGCTGTCAAATCATTATGTCGTGGGGTTGTGTAAGGGGTGGAGCTTGCATGAAAGTTAGTCTTGACCAATGCTTATTTCCTGCCATAATTGTAACAGCGGCAGCTGATGTGTACTTGATACGTTCTGCACCGATTACCTCGCTGTTTTTTGCATTGAAAGCGTACATGCTTCCTTGTAAATCAGCATAGGATGTGGGGTCTCTCTTTTTTTTCTTCTTCTTTTTTTTTTCATTGATGCCCCGTTCACACTCTGCATTTTTGTCAGTACGCATTTTAACTGCTCATTGTAAAGTGGAATGCAGCTTTAAGTACTTATCCAGTGAAAGGAGCCAATATTCTCTGGGACTGATTGTGACTAAGGGCAGTACGTGGGGATAACCTTGAATGGGATAGAGTGCAATCAAGGTGTACATATACTAGAATAAATTCAGTTCCCCCCCCCCCCAAAAAAAAAAAAAAAAAAAAAAAAAGGAAGAAGAAAAATCCTCTTTGCATTGAAGACGGAAAACGTTGCTGCGAAACTGACAGTGTCATTTGTATTGTGGATTTGCTACTTCAAAAACTTATTTCATCTATGCTTTATCCATATTTTGCTTAATTTTGAAGGCATTTTTGAATGTGTACAATGCAGCCACAAAGATGGATGTGGTGGCCATTTTTTTTTTCCAAAAATTCTGTGCAAATTGTATCTTTTTACAAAGATAGTATTGTAGTTATGTTCCCAAAATGAAATATCGGAATGATATTCACTTTATATCTGTGAAGAAAAAACAAAAAACAAAACAAGTCTACCAGAGTAGTCTGAATTTATTTGAGTTGGTTTTTGTGGGGAAAATAACAATTGTTTTAAAAGAGGTGGGTTTGTTGTGAGCCAGGGTTATTTGGGGGCACTGTTTATCATTGCTGTCTACTGTTTTTCCTGATGTGTGACTTTGTTTGGCTTAACTGCACCAATGGACTTTGTGCACTGACGTCGCCATGTGTCGTACAGCACTTTTTCACCAAACTTCGTTTTATTATGATCGTAGGCAATTTTCAAACTTGCGTTTAATGTTGCCGTGTTCAAGTGTGTGTGTGTGGTTTTTTTTTTTTATCGATTTTGATTGCTCTGTAATGTCTCGCAGTCAGTGCTGAGTGGTGCAATGCGTGGTAGGCAAAGTCCTCCGGCATGTTAGCGGTGTTTGCTGTAGGTTTGTGTTTTCTTGGAATGGCAAAAGTGCAGAGAAATTCATTACTTTTATTCAAATTGATAAAATTCTTCCGTCAAGTTGTCTTTATTGCAACTGATCAAGAAATTGCCCTACATCGGTCAAGGGCAATTTGTCAATCAGTTGCAATGAAATCCTCGACTTGCATACATGTCATGTCACCGATGATTTCTTAAAATGATGAATCGTTAATTGATTCATCGAACAGGAAATTCAGCATCCGTGACATGGCCAGTTATAAGGCAATGGAGCTATGCAAAGTTATACGTGTTAGAGTTTATTGTGCAATGTATTCAATTTGACTATCCTTGATAATTCATGTCACACAGAGATAATACATTCCAGTGTCTGGTTGTTGGGGGGGGGGGGGGGGATCTGAGACAGATGAACCCCACCCCCTTAAGATCTCTCACTCTTCTATATCAGACATATATATCCATAACAGTTAATTTCATTATTCTTATTAATATTGAAAAATGAGACCAGGATGACACTAACCCATGGTCAGATATGTAAATGATGGTGTATATTACAATGACAGAATTAAATACCACGGTCTTTTAATATTTTTATTGTATTCCGTCATCTAAACCAGCCACCATTAACCATTCAAAACCATGCTAAAGGCAGTTACACAAATCATAATCATTATCTGTGTATACCCCATACCAGGATGTTAATGACATGAAGAACCATACTCTAACATCATATTCCATCTGTTCAAGTATCAGGTATTTAAATGGGATGCATTTGGTTGCCATGGTTACTAGTTCCTAGCAGTGGTCCCTGACATGAGATTCACTTCTCTCATCAGTGAAGATAACACCTAGCTTTGCTAGGCTTTTAACATTGATGGCTGCTGCTAGCATCACAGAAGTTTTGGTGATGAAGAGTGTGGAACCAGTATCCATGGCAACCGCATCCCACTATTGGCACCCTAGACCATCATCTATTGGGTCATCACTCTCCAACCGTCTTTCATCCTCTCTGTAACACCCAGTATACATACGAAAGTTATATTAGCAGTTTATATAATGGACCAGAGCTACATCTTGATATGACCTTAAATATTCAAGATGGTTCAATTTTCTCTGGGATTTTTTGCCAGCTGCAAAAGACAAAAGCATTTCTTTTAAGTATTCTCATATATATGTTTCTAGATGTGAAAAGAAAAGTTTGCATTGTTTGACCTTTCCATGTTATGAATGTTGGGTTTATGAAGTGTTGTGAATATCCACCATGACACCCACATAGAGGCACATTTTCTGTCAAATTCACCCAACACCATTACTACTGCATTATGTCAATATGTAGATGTAGTATGTATGAATTATATTGCAAGGATTGCACACACAAATGCTTTCACCACGGACACATTCACAGTATACACTTTTATTCTTTTCTTCTTTTTTATTTTTTCCCCTATCTTGCTGTAGACTTAGATGTCAGGAACTATCTGGAAGTTTTCTTCCTCCAAAATTTCTGCATTCTTACCTTGGAACCATCCTAAATTCCTTGAAATGTGGACCAATTTCAAGTGCATTAATCACTAGATATACATCTATTGCTTTTTAAACCTATTTATCAGCCTTGAATGTCCTTAATTTGTAGCTTGCAAGAGGCTATGTAGACATACTGAAATCATAGGTAATTTAGGATATGTAATATAGTGCAGAATGTAACATTTTTTATATATATTTTTTTTTTTTGGGGGGGGGGGCAATCATTGTGCATATACTAAGGTGTATTAGCTGGGAAAACCCTAAGGAACATCAATGTATCTTTCACAATACATGTGTTGTTAGAACAGACAGGTTTGAATCATTTAACATTAAATCACGTAAAGATTCAAGTATGATCAAGATTTAAAAATCAATTAATAAACTTTGGCATCTGTTTGCTCTGATTCAAATAAGTGAAAATTTATTATCTTTATCAGCTCAGAAAATTTCTTTCCATTTTACTCGTTAAGGACGAGTCTCGAGTATACTTGAGCAGGTGTCTATGGGAAATGCGTGTTATAGCATTATCAAACAGTTCTCAACTGGTTAACCGGTTGAGGACGGACTGATTTTGCTATAACACGCATTTCCTATTGACACCTGCCCAAGTACATGTATTCTCGGGACTTCTCATCAACTGGTTATTAGACTGTAATGTTTTTTTCCTGAAATGTGGCCAGCTTTTTGGTACATTACTAACAGTGGTGCAATCAAAATCTCTGTAAAAAGAATGCTAACTGAAAAAAGACATAAAATCAGTTGTTTACTGAATGCAATGAAACTTTATTCCACAGTTGAAGTACTGTTGTAGGATCATTCAAATTTAGCTCCTAATGCAGTTATGCTTTGTAAGCACCAATCCTGCCAAACCGTCTTGCCAAGCCAGCTTTCTTTCTTGAGTTTTATTTGTGCAAACATATACAGAGAGGTGAGTGTCGAATGGTCTGTCAGACACCCGGTCAGTTCATAAAGTTGTATGACTATTAATAAACAGGATTGACTTTACTCTGCATGTATTAAAAGTAAAGGACATTTCTACTGGAGCTGGTTAAAGACAAATGTGCAAGAAACGACCATTGCAGTAAAACAGAGATGGCCAAAGCATTAGGATGCTTATATTACAGAAAAGAAGTGAGATTACTTGATATCATAAAGTATGTTAGCAAACCTATGAACTCCCTTCAAGAATTTTAACTACTGAATAGCATTGCAAACAAGCAACATATTTGCTGGAATACTCGGTTGTATCAGCCTTGGTTATAAGCCTGCAAGATGGCAGGTTGCGATTATATCTGTATTTTATATTTGTGGCATTTACAGCAGTCATGTAAGATTAACAGGTGGCATTATCAATCAACAGAAGGTGGTCTTTATATGCAGGTTTTCACATTGACAGATGCTCATTTGCTCAGTATAAAACTGAAGGTATGTACTGGTGTGAACATCAGGTAGGAAGTTGATAGGGATTTCTGAGTATTAACCCCAGTTACTTGCAATTTATTCCTTCCACCTCCGTACCCCCCCCCCTTCCTCCCTCACATTTGTTCCCCCTCCTACAGGATGTGATGGTTGTGGGTGAGCCATCCCTCATGGGAGGCGAGTTCGGCGATGAGGACGAACGGCTCATCACGCGGCTGGAGAACACGCAGTGTGACACCAACAACGGCATGGACAACGAGGAGGACTTCGCGGCCGGCGGGGATGCGGCCGGAGCGGGCCAGGGGCCGGGGGGCCCCAAATCGGCCACCTCATCGTCCGGCCCCGGTCAGGGCTCCTGGAATTCCACCGACACCAAGCCGCCACCAGGCACTAATCCCTCGCAAGACGACAAGCAAGTGGCAGCGTCACAGAACTAGCAATCTCTCCTGGGGGAGATATAAATAGTACATCATTTGAAGATTACGATAAAGAAAGTTTTTCAACTCCATCTTAGAATTATGCTGTCCAGCAATCTCTTATCTGTCTCTTACTTTCTTTCTTAATCTCCTCTCCATATGTACTTCTTTCTGATTGCATTTTTCTCTTCTCTTACTTTCTTTCTGGTTGAGTTAAAAACTCCATTTTGGAGGGAAGATTTTGATGGCCACATTTTGTACTGTGTATAATTTCTTGTATATACGGGACTATGGACACAGCACTGGAGTTCATGATAGTCTCTTCTTTCTGTGGCGCGTATTCTCACCTCTCTGAGATGTTAATTTGTTATTTGTGGTGCATGCATCTTCGGTTTCCTTTCACCTAGACTTTGTTTCCGACCCTAGGCTTGGGTATTCTTTTGGAATGTGCTGAGAAATGCTCAAGTCCTAGTGGTCTGTGTGAACGTGATTTGTTAAAAGGCTTTCAGAAACCATATCCTAATGGTTATGTAGATTTATGATTTGATTGAGTGCACCAACTGTTTTGTGATCCTTTGCTATGGCTAGCTTGGTACACCTGTGGTGCGGTGAAATGCAAGAAAACTGAATGATTTGAAACTCTCTTAGTCGTATAATGATTTGTCATGAACGCCACTGCTGTATCCATTAATTGTTTGATAGCCTGTACATTGTACATATGACATAATGGAGTTTTTTTGGTGACACAACCTGTATTTTGACATCTTTTGGTTGGTCAAATGTATCAATATCCTTTTTTTTTCTGTTTGTCACTTTTTTTCAGTTGGAAGTGTAATTTTAATATAGATAAAAAGAGATGAACCTTGTCAGATATTGTTACTGTTGATAGCTATGTGTGAAAAAAAGGTTTATTCACAAAAGATATGTTGTGTAGAAATATTTGTGTCCATACTTACATTCTTTGCGCTAACCACCACGTACTTGTGTAAGTTTGTTTTTCACAATCAGGTGATCTATTCATTTTGTAAATGCATCTTTGTTTTCATCATTTTTGAAAAATGCTTGTGGCAGCAACTTTGTAGAAACAGTCCTTGGTCAAGTGGCAACTGACAGATAAAAGATAGTCAAGGACTTCATGTGGAGACTGCTACAGTGACTGGTTTCGACCATTTCACCTAAAATCTCTGACGAAGAAAATTGTGCCAGATCGCAGTGTTAGACGCAGAAGGGTGCTATGGCTCTGTACCTAGTCAATGGCATGAACACTCTTCTTCCTCTCACTCAACAATGCCATTAACATTTCTTCGTGATCAGAATTTGAATGTTGAGTTAGGGTTCCTGAGTGAACTACAGCATTTTTCTTTCAGCCTTCAGGGGGGTGTTTCATCAACGTTTGTCAGCGCTGACAACTGTCAGCACTGACAATTTCAGCAAAATCTTTGGTTTTGATTGGCTGAGATGCTCTGGTCACTGACTGTTACTATGGTGATTCAAGTTGTCAGCGCTGACAAACGTTGATGAAACACCCCCCTGATGGTTGTTTTTCCATTTGCTGTGAAGAAATTTCTTTTGTCAATTTTGAGGGCAGACATTCTTATTTCCAAGAATGCAGCAAGTTTTGATATTTCAGCGATCACTCCTGAATCTGGTAGGAGAGAGAATCTGTAAAGTCTGAGTACTCTGGGAAACCTCCTGGAATATTGCGAATGCTTGCTTTTCTTTCATGTCACATGAAAGGAAACATTATAATACATAGACCTATATAAAGGTCAGAAATACAGACATGGACATAGCTAAAGGACTGAACTTTTGACAATCAAGTTACTCGCATGGAAAATGATTTCGAGACCCACATACAGGTACTCATGTCTGTGTTGCTCTAATGTCATGTGAATATGTTTAGAGAGTATGTCATGACCAGAAGGAAAGTCACAAATTTTAGCTGTTCAGAACAGAATTCAACCAGTTTCGCATGAGCTAACTCTCCTGATCAAGAACAATAACATTGTTTAAAAGATGATCTGAATAAATTTTTTGTTTGTTTTTGACATTTTAATTTGATCCTGTGAATGACTTTGGTTCATGACTGATTACTCTAGACTGACTTGAATATGCATTTTTTTTAAATTTTTTTTTTTGAGGGGGTAGTTTAAGCCTGGTGAAGAAAAGTTAAGATACACATTTGGACAAGTGAATTATGTTACTGTAGTAGTGTATCATCGATATTGGGCACCAATCACAAAAACAGTGTACTTGACTCATTTGTTGCCCAGTCATGCAGGATCATGTTTTTATTGTCACTGATAAGTTTTCTATTTGGACTCAAAAGGGGCCTGAGCTCCATATTACCCCACTGCCTCACTACTTGTTGATAAGCAGTTTTCAGCAGCTCGCTCTTTCTTTCTTTCTTTCTTTTTTTGTTGTTGCTACATTACGGTCCCATTTTCATAGATATAGGGAGCATGAGATTGTTTTCTTGCGAATTATGTCTGTTGGATGATTTTTTTATTTAAATCTTATTCTCGTCACCATGACCAATGGATTCCCTTTTATGTTTCACCATGATTGGCTTGTGGAGTTTCTTAGGTCAGATGGCATATTCACATTCATATCACAAAATATGGTGAGAATAGATAACCCATTTTCTCATTTTTGCATCAGAAATGTCACCTTGATTTTGATGAGGATCTCAAGGAAGTAAACGGTAAAAGATAGATTGCATGTTAGTTTCAGAGAGGAAATGCGTAAGTGTCTCTGTACAAAATCTTACCCTTCTAATTAACATTTTCTTGTCATTAGTGGCTTATATTTCCTTCTTGCACTATGCCTCTGCTTCCTCTCTGAGTAATGGGGAGAGAAACATAAGGGCCCAAATTCATGAAGGTGGTTTAAATTTAAACCATGATTTATGTAAATTTCTTCTGCGATTGACAGATTGTGTACGCCAACAGACGTCCAGTAACAAACGCATGTATTGATACCTGAATGCTAAAGGTACGCCTATATCACGCTAATTTTAGACCATGGTCTAAATTTGTACCGTGGTCTAAAGTTTAAACCACCTTTATGAATTCGGGCCTAGGAGTTCTGGATCTTTTTATAGCTTTCTCAGCAGGTTTTAATAAAGTTAAGAGTGATTAACTCTTTCTCTCTCTCTCTCTCTGGGTATCTCCCTCTCTCTCTCTCTCTCTATCTAATTCCGATTCTCTCTATATGTATCCATATATCTTTCTCTACCTCTAAGGCTATACTTTCAGTCAGATGTACTTGATTGTTCTTCATTTTAGTCACAGCTAAGAGCAAAAATCTCTTTTTATTTCTTATTTTCTTATGGGGGGGGGGTTCTTCAACTGAAAGAGTTAAATATATCAAACAGCAAAGGTGCAAGAAAAGAAACGTATTACTGACCACAGACAGGACAGGACAAATTTGTGTGCTCGTAGAAAGTCGTCTTGTTCTCTCTAGAGAAGAATCATGTTTGGTGTGTGGTCTTGTCAGTGTTAAAGAAAAATGAGTTCTCTCAACAGAGGGCAGCATTCAAAGTATCGTGCTGTGTTTATATCACATGGAGTTCATTTTGTTCACTCTTACTACCTATTACCAACATTCGTTTCTTCATCCTCAGCTGTGCTTTATTCACTTTATTTCTTCTGTTAGTCCTGATTTTGGGTGGTTTCAGATATTTATTGTTACTCAAATTGTCGTATTGTAAATATCTATTATGTGTGAGTTCAGTGTTTTAGGTATACCTGATGTTTGCGTCTCGTGCATTTTATGTTACATTGGTGTACTTCCGATGTGTTCGTTACGTAGCGATTTATATTTTGTTTAGTGTAGGTGAAAGCAGAGTGCTCTATGGATGTCCAAAAATCCAAGGTGTAAAAGACAATGACGATGACAAGGACAGTGATACGAGGACCGACTCTCATGCCATTATAGAGTTAGATGATATGTCCATATTTTTGGAGACTATGATGTTCAGATATATATCTCGCAGGATGTCCGTATTTTTTTTTTCTCCGACTAATGAAACGACAAATTGATGACGCAGTGGTGGATCAGTTTTCGTGAGAGTCACTGCTGCTGCCTCATAAGATGAATCTTCTGTCAGATCCTGAGCTTTGACAAAATCTCTCCCTGGTGTACGAGCTCTAAAACATTCCACAAATTGTAATCTTTAGCAGAGCATGTGCCATCATTAAAAAAAAAAAAAGAAAAGAAAAGAAAAGAGAGAGAGAGAAAATGCACAGGTCACTCCTGTTTCAGTGAAGTCTTAGGGACCGGTGCTTTTATATCACTATTTTGAAATTTCATAGGAACTGTGTTTGTTGGTGCCCAGTATCCTGTGTTAAAGTTAGGACTGAAATATCTTCACAAAACATGGTTACCTCGTGTATTCTCTCAATTCTTTTTTCACCCCTTCTGGGCCAGGGACTTTGTACAGTGTGTACAATGCTTTGGGGGTTTTCTGTGCCAATCTATACTTAAAGGTCATAACAGGTTAATCCCATTGCCTGTAAGTTGGATCGGCTTCATAATTATCATTTTGTCAAGATACTGGTCCAGGAAACCTCATGAGTTGTAGAATGACAATTTTTTGAGCAATCAACTTTATCACAAAATTTAAAGACATGTCGTCTCAAAAGGAATGATGCATTATGGCCTGAAGAAAGCAAGATTTGTTTTAGAAGAAATAAATAAAATTGCCAAAAGATGGACCTCTTAGTGATTCATTTTGCTTTAAATGTTTATCAATACATAATTACATTTTTGGCTCAGGTTGAGGAGAGAAGAAGCCTTGATGAAGACTAAGGTTTCTGACAGGAGACAGCAGCTTCTCTCTGGGAGGCAGAGATGTTGATGGGGGTTGCCGGGGACAACAGATGATCATGTCTGGAAGGGAGTAGCCCTCAACTGCAATCCATCATTGGAAAAAACAAACAAATAAAAACACAACAATGATATCAAGGCAGATTGTGGCAATTTCAGTCAAAAGCATTCAAAGTGTTTGTAGAGGGAAGTGAATGTGTATCTTTGATTTCTGTACAGTGTCTGTGATCACTTAACCCTTTCCGTGCCAGGGACTTTGGACAGTGTGTTACAATGCTATGGGGTTTTCTGTGCCAATCCCCACTCAAACCACACAAAGAGGTAAGGGTCATCACCACACGCTCTGAGATATTAGATTGTGATTTATTGGCGAGTGCTACAGAAAGCTCAGAGTGAGTAAAATTACTTTAGTGTCACATTATCTGGCATTTTGAGCCAAGTTGAACCTATTTTCTCTTTGAAGTCTCTCCAATGACTGCAGTTGAGGGATTCTGCCTTTAACATGCTTCAGGGAAAGCAGACAAAAGTTGGAAAGGATTCTAGCATAGAGAAGAGCTAATGAGTCCCCCCACATCTAGACAGAAAGATCCGTCTGTCCGGAGGAGTCTTTTATTTTTTTGACATTATCGCTCTCCTCTGTGTATAGGAGGGGATCCGTGAAGCCAGACGCAGTCTCCGTGGAACATATCCCCGATGACCAGATACAGACCAATCTTTCGGTCAACCCCACTTCATACCTGCATCCATAAAAACAAACATGTGACATCCCACAAATGACTTAATTAGGGATAAACAATCGAGTGTGAATGGTGAATGAGAGATTTATGGATATGTTGTTGTTTTTGTTTTCTCTCAGCTTTTCATCTCTGGATTCTATTGCACATATTTTGTGTACATACATATGACGTCAGAAAAGCTTTTTTGAGTGTGTATAGACAGAGTTTGAAAAGTCGAGTGTGAAGAGGGGGAAGGTGGTAGTATCCTCTCTTTACCGTTGTGTTTAATCTCTGCTGCAGTGTACAAGAAAAGGGAGTTGATCTCAGTATTTCATATCAATAATAAATTTGGACTTGAAAATCCACAAAAGAGTGCTGATGTATACTCTGTTGTTTGTGTGAGATAGTTACAGTGACACAAAACATTTGTTGTGTGTAGCAAAGTCATAGTATGCTGAATATGAATTCCTCTTCCTCTTTCTTTCATATCAGTAATAGATTTGGACTTATGGAATTTTGGGCCTCTTGCTGCTGGAGTGAGAAGTAAGAATAGATAACTGATGTATAGCAGTGGCCATCATGAAATAACAAGACTTTGCTCTGTGAACTTTATTTAAAAATGGTGGACAAATGTTATGTCTGTTTGGCTGTTGAAGATAAAAAGGATTGGACTTCAGGTACCATTTTATACATGTACAGCTTGTAAGGCAATTGATTGACATGTTGACCTCACGTGACCTCCAGGATGAGTTCATGCCCTGGAGTTAAAACATGTCGCATCAGTTAAAAGTAAATGGATACGTGATCTTGTTTGCAACATCAAAATGTAATCACAATCATACCATGTAAACAAAACAAAACAAAAAATTCTACACAAACATCAATATCTCTATCTATGGGCCTATGGTAAAAGTGAAAATATTTGCATAATTTTTCAGTCAGCTTGGTGAAATGAACTTCAGATGTTTTTAGTTCTGAAGAATTGAAGAAATAAAATATTGCACACAAACAGCAACAATATTTTTGCAACAATATTCAGTCATTGCAGCTGATTGACAAATTGCCCTACATAGACGTAAAAAATTAACGTCGATGTAGGGCAATTTGTCAATCAGTTGCAATGAAAACATCTCGACAGAAGAATTTCATGAATTTGAATAATATTCAGTCAGCTTGGTAAAATAAACTTCAGATGTTTTTAGTTCTACAGAATTGAAGAGATAAGATATTGCACACAAATGGCAACTATATTCACATTTTTGCGCTAGATTCATGTTCAAAATTTCCAGGAATGTCATATGTACAGTATGTCCACAAAAAAAAAAAAATTATAATCTGATTTTTGCATTGATAACACCCAATATGATTAAACCATCTAAATGCTACTTCAGGGTCTTAAAATATAACACCTTGGCTCTATTTGCTGAAAACCCCATTGAATTTGGTTACACGGTCACAGAGAAATGTGGATTGTTGTAAAGCATGTCACGAGTCTAATTCTTCCCAGTTTAGCACTTGGACGCTCTTGGAACTGCATATTAATGTGTAAACACAATAGACAGAACTTGGAGGGAAGGGATTCCTCATATGCTCTACAAAAATCCCCATTTTTCTTTGACCACTGAAGCAAATTGAATCGGTTTTTCTGTAAGATGTGGGCAATGATTTATAGTTTCATACCCTGAAATTGTGAGTTTGGATTGATTCACTATTTTTAAGGTTATCGTTGCGGAGGGTACCGTTGTAATTTTTTTGGGGACATACGGTAGGTATGTATCTAGGTATCTAACTATCGAGCTACTGTATATCTACAGCGTATGTATATTCATATACATTTATTTTGTGTTTATCCTTCTTTTTCAGTTACCACAAATACAAATAATGTATCATCCATTCCACTTTACTCATTCTTGAAGTCACACCGATCAACACACAAATACTACTGTAGATGGCACAAACTGGTTATACTTGAACCACACAGTACAGATCTCATTTCATTACGGCTACCATGAACAGACACACACACAAAGTATGTAAAGTATTTTTATTTTGTTTTTTAATCAAACTTTAGAAGGAACAAGTATAAATTCAAACGGAGTCACACAGCCACTGGTTAAACAAATCTTTCAGAAATCATTTGGTTTTACGTTTGATTGCTTTACTTTAGAATGGTGAAAGAACAGTCTCATAAACCAATGCCCATATGGTGAACCATACTCGCTTTGACAGAATAAAAAGTGACATAAGCATACCACGGGAAACCTTGTTATAAAATGAGGTCCTGAAAATGATGACAATTGTACCTCGTTATATCGGGTTACGAACAACATTGGGGTACAAAAACAAACAAATATTAAGAGTTGGGACTGACAAAATCACCTTGATTTTAAAGGCTTTTGTTACAAATATCCATCCTTTTTGGAAGGAGGTTCCACTGCACTTAATCCAAGTATGAAATCTACTGTATACACCACATATTTCACAAAGGTTTTATTTTCGCGAATGTCAGGAGTCGGGAGCTATTCGTGAATTTAATTCAGTTATGACATTTTCTAGAGGTTTTGAATTTTCTGTAACTGAAACAATGATATAAGAACAAATTACGGTTCATATGAAAAACACTTTTTACTCTGACCTATGATAACCTAGCAGCGAATAGAGTGATAAAAAAAGATACACAGTACGACAGAAAAGTGTTTTCTGCGACTTGAGAATTATAGCTCCACAAAAGGAGACTGAATTAGAAGTAATGACTATAAGAATGAAAATTAACACTTTCTGCCATGTTCTAGAGGCATGAAAAATTCACCATTTGTATCATGCCATGATTTAACATAATTAACAGACAGTAACATATTAAACAGACAGTGTAAAACTGATGTACAGATCTGTGTGTGTCAGATGGTACTGTGTGAACAAGATGGCATGGCTCAAAGACATGGGGTGAGCTATGGTTTGTGTTGGGCCATACTGAAGTTACTAGATCATTCACTTCTCCCAGCAAACAATATAAACCTCATCATGTTATAGAGAGTGTATGTGAAATGAAATTTTGATGACTTCAGAAAGAACTTTCACTGGATGGAATACAGCAATCTACTGAGCGAAGGTACTGTATACGCCGAATATTTCGCGAGCTTTTCATTTTCGCGAATTTCGCAAGTCAGCTGCTATTCGCGAAATTAAAAACACGTGAAAATATCGACTCTAATGCCGATATGAATTTGACGTACGCGTATACATTTCTCTGTTCAGTACAGGACTCCACGATCGCGAATTTAACCACTCGCGAAATTGTCAGGAAGTCCCGATTCGCGAAAATTTAAACTCGCGAAATATATGGTGTATACAGTAATCAATTTGGTGATTAAACCAACTGCAGGCATTCAGCTCTCGACTTCTCAGATTACAGCGGCTGCTTAAAACCAGTGGACTGTTACATACACTGTATGAGAAAATAACTGCAACAAAAAAAGGCTTGAGGGTGTTACTTGGCAAACTACTCAAAATAATGAAATAAGCAGGGGAGAGTTAGGGTGCAAAGTTCACACACATAAAATGGGTTCTCTACCACCTTCATTGATTTACAGCTAATATGTGTTCTTATATGTGATAAACCTGGTTTTGAAACCTTTGGGGGCACTCCCAAGAATAGACCAAGCTAAACACAGCTGCCAAACATTCATACATGAAAATCTGGGTATTTCCAAAGTTTTATCAGGGAGACATTTGTGTCTTGCATGCATGTCAAAAGGCAAAAATACTTTCCACATCAGGGCAGCTTTTACAAGGTCATTCTCTTGTCTCCAAACAATGAGAGATAAGTCTTTCAGGGAGCCCCCCCGCAGAATCCTCGAGACTTTCCAGGTTTGCAAAAAGAGCTGCTTGGTTTGACAAACTATGGTGAAAAGCACAACTTCAATACCTCTGATCTTTAAAGGCACATAGACCCGGTGGTTTAGTCGAATACGTACGCGGGCGCACGGCGCAAGTTCCTTACAGAGACCTATGCTATCGACTCCTCTTTAGCGCTTACGCTTTGACCCATTTCCATGAGTCCAAAGAAGTCCGATCCACTGTAGTCAGTGGTCCGATCACAGTTCGGCTCATGATTCGGCTGATGATGACAGCTTTAGCAAACTTCTTCTGTGACGTCATACCCTGGCGTCAATACAGACTGCGTGATGTGCAGAGAAGACAACAAAGGCAACGTTACCGAGCAACACCTACGCACTTTACTCTTGATTACAGTTCAACTTTGGCAATCTTCATATCAATGCTAACGGTGATCAGCACTATCATCCAACAGCGCCCCCTCAACTACCGGGTCTACGCACCTTTAAGCAAAAAGAAATCTGAGATGTCTATCTCAATGAATCAGACAATTCCACTATCCACAGTCATTGTTTAATCTATAAGGAAGTCTGGTCCAGAAAAAAATAAATAACACTCAGTCTGGTGTTTTAAAGATGTATTCCAACTATTGAGGATTTTTTCTGTATCTTGTCATAATTGACTTATCATACCAGGACATTTGTCACTAAGATCTCACAATCTTTATAGCAATACATATCACGTACAATGTATTACAATATCAAAAAAAGTACTGCATGCAGGCTTCATCACCCACTGATTTCCTGTTGCTATCACATTGGATTTAAAACTTAATTTACTTCTGAACTAAAATAATATTAATAAAACAGAATCTAGTACTCATTTTCTACCATGCATTCTCTCTGCCCACGCAAGCCATACATAAAGAAAAAGAAAAAAAATCATATAACTATATATCATTTATATAACAAATTGTATGAACAAACACACGGCTCCTTCAGCGTAAAGACATTTTTTTTTCTCTGATTATGTACACCTGTAACATATACAAAAATCACATAAATATAAACTCTCAAGTCATATATTCATACATATATAAAAGCTTCATGGAATCGTTGCCAACTTACAGCGTACAATATCACTTCCTACTACCTTGCACCACAGCAAAGTTTAGTCAGTTGTTTACACAGTGAAAAGCAATGCATGAATTAATCTGTACAAAATAGTGGAGCTGCATAATTTTGAACTGGTTATGTTACACAAACTCACAAGGACACATGGTATACTGTAAAAGCTGGTATTTTCGCAAACAGATATTTTCACGAATGAAGTCACAGACATTTTTGCGAGATGTTGTTTCGTGATTTGATGCCGAGACTATCACCAGTGCACTAATATCCAAGCATATTTTCGCCTATTGTTAATTTGCAACCCAACAGTGATTCGCAAAAAGCCTTGCAAAAATAACAGCTTTGTAAGCAATACATAAAGTCATCTGGTCTCACACCAATAGTGAAGATTGAACAGAAATGGACCGGGGAGTTAAAGAGCGCTGGAAAAATTGAGGTCTAAACATGATGACAGAGAAGAAATACAGACTGTATCAACAAGACTAGACCAAATGGCAATATACCAACAAAGAAGTCTGCCTGCTAAAAAAAAGAAAAATCCTCCATTGAACATAAATGTCTACTTGAATTTAGAATGTTGAATTACTCAGACCCCCATATTAAAAGTAACATGTGAGCATATTTTCAACACAGCACCATCTTAACATCATAGTTACCTAATTTGTCGCTGTGCAGAGTTTTAACTTCATCCACTGTCACATTTCTCTCTTAAAGAAAAAAATAAGACATTTCATCAAATGTCAGAGTTCATATAAAGCAAACAAACAAACAAACAAACAAATTTCCAATATCTTGAACTCCAGTTATGCAATCTTAGTGATGTATTTAACTTTTCATATTTCACTACCTTTCTAGGTGATTTCATATGCACTGACACATATCAGCACTGGCTTGGTCATGTTATAAAACATTAATCGATCAATATGCAGACAACAGAGAGATGATCACAGAGAAACAGACCAATGAGATGAGAAATAATTAAAGGATGCCAGCTGAATATGTACAGATCGTAATTCTTAAAAGACTCCTGAGCAGCCAAAAAAATTCTCATGTTTGATAATTAAGTCAGAATTTTCTGATTCAAATAGCGTATGATTTGACAGCACTGCACAATGCAACATTAAAACCCTAAAACAGAAAGAACTTAACTTGTGAGAGAAGAAAATCTACCACCAATGATGGGTGAAATACAACTTTATCACATCATATTATTTACCATGCTGTTTTTGCCCATGCAGACACAAATCATACCAGAAAGAATGGCAGGTGTGATATTATGCTATAATACAAAGAGGAATACATCAATTTGTAATTTGGCTCGTAAAATCCTTTGAGGAATACACGTCATGGACTGCAATAGAATTTGTTGTAAAAATTCCATCAATTGTATGCACAATGTATCTCCATTTACTTTGTCTCGCTACTACATGATTCACACTGTAGTCATCCTCAATAAGTCCACCAAACACAACTTACACATGCAGTAGTACATTTTTTTTCTCACCTGCACAAAAGTCAATAAACCTCACCTCACATGTGTACATGTATGCAGCTTCTTCAGTCTATATGGCTTCAATGAAAGTAGGCTGGACACAGTGATATAACGCTTTGGAGTTGTTACACATTCAATATGCCAGTTTCTACCTACATGTAGAACATTGTATAAGTGACCGTGTGGTCAAAAACAACTATAAACTCACTGGCTGTTCTTGATTTTGCATTATCATGTATCTGCCAGCAAAACAAGATTTTGATGACTGGGCAAATTTTCTTCTCTATGTTAACACCATATCTAAACAGCATGCACTGTTCTTTATCCTTCACAGCATTTCAGAAACCTGCCCTGCATAGAACTGATCAGCAGCAAAAACACCACAGACTCAACCAACCTTCCCTACGGCTATATATCATACCAAGTGCACTTATAATACAGCATGAAAAAACATTAGCAAGCAAAGGTTCCAACCACCAAACTCACTTTGTTGTTGTTGTTATTGTTGTTGTTCTCCATTGTAAGGATACTATACATTCAACATCTGAATGATTATATATGCAACAATATACATATTTTTCTCATCAATGCATCACATACACAGTAGACATGTTGAGCCAGTATAAATGCTCAGAGAATAGAACTGTTGATGTATACACCCATCTGACTTGGCAGAACCATCTGCCATTACTGCGGTGTCCCATCGGCATATGCGTTTAGTGAATGCGCGATAGATATTGCAGCCAGCTCACAGGACACCGCAGTAATGTCATACACAAATCAATCCTCAGATCGGTCTACAGCACAAATAATGGTGTCTAATACGACAAGTTTTCAAGTTCCCACTCATGGACCAGATGGGATAACATAGAAAGCTTGCCTCTCTTTACAGAGACGTGCATTCTTAATTACATTGATTTCACACCTGTGTTTTACTGCCATCCATTCACACACAAACTTCTACTAGAGTCTCACTGAGAAATGCATACTATGCATTATTTGTGCATATAACCAGGGCATACAATAGATATTCAGGTACGTGGGTATTAGGCCTTGGCGGATCTACATTGTACATTCAGCCAAGTATAGTTTAATTTTACAAACTGGGGAGGGGGAGGGAGAAGGATCTTGTATGGTATGTAACGAACTACATTCAGAGAATGTTAGTCTGTGTAACTTGAGTTTTGATTACTTACATTATGTTAATTAATTACATTTACAATTGATTGTAATATGAGACTTAGAAATACTAATAGCATACTTCATACATTTATAGTGAATTATAGTACTGTCATAATTGGAAATTTATACCAGATTACAATAACCTTGCTCCATTCTCACAGTATTTACAGAGAAAGAAGATGGCAAAGGGTGCACATGAGACCTATTTTCCCATTTAACAGAAAAGATATGATATGCAGATACAGGGCTCGACACTAACTTCTTTGTCTGGTGTCTTGTCCAGGCCACTAAAATCTTTGAATCTGAAATTTTGGTGGCCTGAAAAAGAAATGTAGTGGCCCTAAATCAACAGAAACATGACAATCCATTTTGAATGTTATGTGCCCAGTCGGGCCACCAAAAGACAGCCTTTTGGGAAATTTGGTGGCCTGACATCGATCTTTACTGGCGCCGGGCCACCGCTCATGTCCAGCCCTTGGTGGCATTTCATGAAGTGTTTTGGTCAGATATTTTTCTGACAAACTGTTAAGTCTGTTACAAGCTACAGAAATCCTTGCATCTGATTGGCTGAGAGCAAATTTGTCCAACAACTTTGTCGGACAAAATGCTTCACCAAATTGCCCCGCGATACAGATCCCTGCGTATGACAGAATTTTCCTGCATGATGTTCACTGAAGACGCCTTTCACGTAGTATAGGCTCTCTGGAATAGAGGGCAGTATTCCCCCCCCCCCCCCCCCCCCCCCCCCCCCCCCCCCCCCGTCACTATCTTTCTCAAGGAGGCAATTGATGATTTGCATAATAAAGTAATAAAGAAGCAAATCAATTTGCTGGCATGATTACAAGGTCAGCAGTTGCTAAGGAGGATAGAGTGAGTCAAACTCATAACATCATTCCTGCCTCAGTAAGAAACACTCCTGAAAATCAGATGAGTCGGGTCTGAATGCTTTCTATCACTTGAGAGTCTGAAGTGTACAAGCCCCTCTACTGCATCTTTTTGCTTCTCAACAAGGTCAGTGGGACTGCAATACAGTATCTGCATATCATCGGTCATATCAAAAAGGAAATAAAACCACTACCTCTAGAAGATTTGCAATATCAGCACGTTTGAATGAATATAATATCAGCAGAGTACAAGTTCCATCCTACTTTAACGAGGCAAGTTCAGATTACCGGTAGTTCTGTTTTTGTCTACCATCTTTCATCCATTTAGTAACAAGACAACTTGTTCACATATACATCAAAAGGTCGTGTTTGGACCATGATTTAATAACAATGCTGTGACCACATTCCCAACATAATTTTTGTTAATTTTGTGGTCAGAAAACTCCAGATTAGGAGTGAGATTTGGATCATGATTTACATCTCACTAAAAGAATCACTGAAAATATTCACAATACTTTGCAGTGAGCTCTTGGATGTGACCAAAGCAGAGTCAGAACATCACTGTTCTTCATCCCACTGCGCATCATCAACACAGCATGATAACACTGGCAAAGTGAGTGATCGCAGGGGTCACACTCAGGTCAATGAACATAATACACCGATTAGGCTTCTTGGGAGATGAGGTTTATCAGCTTGGCTGCATGTACCCAAAAACAATGTTTTAAAGTGAAGTTCGCTTCACATGAACTTTCTTGCCACCTTTGAACATGCATGTTTGACTACCTTGCTTGATGTACATGTGAACGGGCTTAATGCAGGAACTACTGCTCTTGAAGTCTCAATTTAAAGCCACTACTTACCATTTGCATGTGAAAAAAACAAACAGCTTTAGTGCTTCAAAGTAGTTCTATAATGTGAGTTCAAGATACATGTAGAAACAACCAATGTAAAACCAACGTCAAGTATGAATAGATAAAGTGTGAACAATAGCTTTATCAAAATCATTTCGAGAATAAACCATCTACCATTATGGTTTATTGAAAAAATTAATATCTCCTTTTATTTGTGGCTTTATTGCAAAATTTTATATATGGTAGGATGTTTTGTGATAGAATTGAACTACATATTTGCATCAAATGTAATTACTCAAGCATTTTTTCAATAAATGCTCCAAATAGTTAACAGTGGCTTTAAGATGACTTACAAATAGCTTCCATGCATGAAAGACATGAAATACACAAAAAAGAGCATGCATGCATGGCGTCAAAATCACAGAAGTTTATATTGCTCAAAGGGTACTCTCTGCTCTGTCAAGGCTACATGTTCAGGGCAAAAAGCTAGTATATACGAGGTTTGTCAAAGACAGAAAGTAGATGAATGAAGGTAACGTCATTGTGATAGCATTTATATCACTAGACACAAAACATAATACATGATGTATGCCTATATTGAGTGTTGGTATGTGGTTATACGTATATGTAAAGCATGAACCCACATATGCATACATGCATAATTATCATACCTAGGCACACATACATAAACGCGACAAATGTTTCAAGAAATTCATGTTCATTGTGATGTCACAGTCATGGATTCAGGGTCTAAATGCTGAACTTTCCCACAGCTTCACATACTGTGATTGCAACAAGCACCTCTCTGATGAAAATCAACTCCATCCCATTGTTCAGTGACTGCAATGCAAAGATGCAGTTACCATGGTAACACATGTGTCTGAGGACTTCATCGATGCAAGTATCCTATGGGGTATATGCTGGAGGCGGGGCAGACATTGAGGTTGGGGGGTACCCGGGGAGTTCCTGCTCCAAGAGTTCGTCCCAGTCCTCCACGAGGCGTTCGCGGCGAGGCTCATCGTACAGCGGGTATCGGCGCAACAAGTTGGTGGCGGCTATGATAACGGAAAGTGCTCCCGACACCACCACGAGGTAGTAGCCCGTCTCAAAGGTCACGTAGACCTTGCTGGTGGGCGCTAGCTTGTGAAGCTTCAGCTCCTTCTCCATGCTGGTCGACGCCCAGTAACAGAACCCGTTGATTGCCACACAGAATATCACTAGTTCATGGAGGAAAGGAAAAAACATTGGCACAGGTTTTGTGTATTGTCCCCTCACGCATACATTTACTATAAGGTTTTAGGATTATATAGTTTGGACACAACAGGGAATTTTGTACAAAAGTCTGTTGAGAAGAGCTATTCTTATGACCATCGTATGTCTGCTGGTAGTTGTGTTTTATAGCATGTGTGTTTCCACGTAACATGCCAAAAAGAATAATCATCATATCATAATTTTTCCTTGTTTCACACACACGAAAAAAAAAAAACCCATATATGTAGGCATATAAAAGTTTGATTTGGACAGAGATAATGGCATACGAAATAAACAAATGATTTTAATAATTTACACAGACATACACACAAATAGCCTCGTATCTACAACATACTGTGTCTTGCAAGATGACAACAAATATAATCACAAAACTTCTGCTTCAAATTCAAACTGTGCCATTTTCCATCACGATCACTATGTCTTCCTCTGTACTTTGGAAACATCAAAGCAACAATCGTATCATAAATCATTACACAGTACACACCTTGGTAAATTTAGGCCTGCATCTTGAAATGCTTTCAAGCTTGTTCAAATACAATACAAGCTGTGACAAACAGGTAATGTATGTGATATCTAAGCAAGTAACACATATTCAATTTGAAGTACATACACCCATGATGATAAATAATTCAAAAGCACTTTTTTCAACACTGCCTTAAAAATGAGATTCTTTCAATTGATTTAAAGGGACATTCCAGACGATTTTCATAATTTCACATCATGTAGTACATACAAGTAAATCGACTACTCCATGTATAGATTTGTGGAATTTATTGTGGATCTTGAGCAGAGAAACAATACTTTGAAAAACCTAAAACAAATTACACTGAACAAGGATGATGACATAGGAGGTTCACATATTTCAGAAATGTAGCAGTGTAATTCCATTATAATACCGCTTGCTTGCGCGTTCACCTGTGTATAATGCATGCATGCCTTCTTCTTTTGTTCTGCTTCCTTGAGCCCCAACTCATGCATTCTTATGGTGACTCTGCCATGTCATCATCCTTGTTCATTGCAATTTGCTCTAAATGTTAAAAATATTCTTAATCTTCATCCCAATTATCACAAATTCTGAAACTCTGTCCTCAGTATAACTAATTTACAGTTGTTAAAGTGTAAAAATTTGAAAATCATCCGGAGGTCTCCTGTAAATGGGATGTGTCACTGGAAAAATCAACAACAGCAGCTAATTTTGCTTTGAGAAAAACAGTCTATTGGTCTTGTCTGAGGACAAAATGGGGGGTTTACATACCGGTAATGATTGAAAAGCAGGCAAAGCGTCGACACATCTTGAGGGCAGTCTTCATGGGTCCCAGGGTGTCGAGAAAGAAGGCAATGAGGGAGGAAGTGATGGCTAGGAACAGGAATCCAATCACAGCCCTCATGACGCTAATGGTCTGGACATCAAAGCAATGCTGGTATGCTGTACAACGGAGGGAAAGTTATGTACACAAATATTGCCAAGTAGACGGTTGTTCATGTAGTTCATAAACTGTATTTAGTAGACCTCTTTTCTAAGGTGATTTAATGTCATTTGAATTCCATAACAAATAAAACATAACCCAATAAATCTTAAAATTGCAAGAGGACTTGACTTGAAGCACACAATATGTATGACCTAGCATCTGTGCAAAAGAACTTTGAGAATGGGACACAAGCCTAAACCTGTACAACAACTGATGAAAAGGTTCTAATACATATTCACACTCTAATAATAACATTTTTCTTTTGAAAAATGCAATATACTGAACTGTATTAAAATTCAGCACAACAGAAACTCAATTCGCTGCCTACACAAGAATGACTTCAAATAATTAAACAGTCTTGAAACATCTATCTACATCTACACGTACCTACATCTGATCAACTATTACACTTGTCCATGAAACAACTACATCCGTTTTCACCATGCCCAAAAGTTCTGGTCAGATTAAAAAAATATAATAACGATGATATTGTAAAATTGTTTCATTAATATAATTTGAATACACTTTTAAGGTTTTATAGTCAACTGGTCTTGTCTGCCAGAAGTCCAAAAGGCTTGCCACCACCCTTGAGCCACAATCCCCCACTAAACTATTTAGATATGTTATTTTCAAAGCCTGCCCTGTGAGATGCAGAAGTTTACACTCACCAGCAATGTTATCCAGATTTGGGGTGAGGAACTGGTAAGCACCCAGGTGTGTAGCAGAGCACTGGCCCCCATGGAGCATGAACCAGTTCTTGTCGGCCAGAGCCGAGATGAGCACCGCAATCACCACCATGCCCAGGATGGCTGCCACAAGGTTCCGCTCCGTCTGCTTGGGTCTCAGCCGGTGTCTTCTCCGGTGCCTGTGGTGACTGTGGTTGGACCGGCTGCGACGGGACGAGCCCGCCGATGAACGACTCGATGAAGGCATCTGTGAAATGTGAGACACACACAGTGAGGTTCCCACAGTTTCTATAGCTTGTTGCAACTACTTTCTTGATTTCCTTTTTGCCTGTTTTATCAAGCACATTGTAATTCTTCTTTTGATTTTATCACAAATTCCCAAACTTCTATCCCTCTTTCCAGAGTCCTGGCTTTTCCTAGATGAGTTAAAGCCAATATCAAAAATGTAGCTCAGGACTTGGATCTACAATGGTCCTAGACTTGTTATGGACTTCACACTTTGAATCTGGAACATTGGACAATTCATCAGTTACCAAATAGTCAGCAGAATTATCTTCTTTCTGGAATTTCCATCTATTGGTCTTTTTAATACAAAGCATAATGACCGGGGAGATTCACGAGGTCTTTTAGCATGTCACAGCAACATAATGAAATACTTGCCCAGCATCTTTTCCAGATATCATATGCAGCACACAAGCACAATGTAAAAAAAAAAAAAAAATCATGGCATACTAAAAAGGAGAAATTTGGAGAGTCAAATGTCTGCAAATGTACAACTGTACTAAAATTGGTCAAAGATAGAGACCTAGTGTTCTTGGACTACATAGACAGCTCATTCACTGCATGGTCAAATGGTCAAAAATAATGCTAAGATGGCATCAGAGAGAATCTAGAGTCCTAAAGATTCCAAAGCCCTTGAGTAGGCCATGGACTCCATCTACTGTAATAGACACTTCATGCTATTGGTCATTTTGCAGCAAAATAATAACACTTGTAGACTACATCCATCAAGTTGTGGATCACTGACCAAAACTGCACTTTTTACAAACTAATATGGTAATACACCACTTGATTCAGACATAAAGAAACTATTTTGTCATTGGCAAAGTTGTGAATAGGACCCCTCCACCACAGGGCACAGGTTGTGCGTGCATCCATGACTATGAAAGCAAGCAAGGTTTAGGGTGGTGTACATAGGTACATGTAGAGTTGTATGGTAAAATCAGTGGAGGGACATTAGAAAGTCTCTCCAAGAACAAGAGGAGGAAGGAAAAGAAAGATCAAAGGAAAGGTATCAGAAAAAAAAAGGAAAGGACAGAAAAATGCTATGCTGCAGAAATCGGCCATACCACCACAACTGTATCAATTGCGCATAAACATCACTTGGTGGGGATGTATTCACAGGTATTACACTGTGCAAGAAAGCCTCGTCACTGTGCTAATTGACTGTTGAACGCAATGTTGGGGCTGAATCTACAAGTATAAAACAGACTAGACCAGAGATAAAGAGTCTTGCCAGGTACCACTGTAGGTAGAGGGAAATACATGTAAGGTCCCACAGTATTTACATTGTAGTATAAATAGATCACTCTGAATTTACAGTGTTGGGGTCTGTATGAATGTATCACCATTATCATTTTTAAAGTGAAAATCAATTCCTGTTTCTTTGAATGTGTATGTATCTGCACAAATTTCAATTTATGCTCTGTTGAGTGTGACACTATCTTGGCAAAATGATAACCTTAATTATCACTGGCTGGCATCACTAGCCCAACTCCACCATAACACTTCAACAGAGATGCCAAGTTCAAAAAACTTTTATGAGTGAGATTTTTATGACTCGGCGTCTCGGCGCTCGCGCGCATGCGCACACGAACGAGGAGGGTGTCCCCCTCCCATGGTAGGGAGCTTTTTTAAATTATTAGTTCTTAATGATGCGATCTGGTGCATACTTAAGTGACTATTTTTTACTAATTTTGAAAGGCAAAAGGGAAATATACCTTCAATTGCAACTATCACTTTAATCCTTTGAGCTATGCTCCTTATTTTTGGCCCAAATTGCAGACTTCACCAGATGCGTGAGAAAAATGGGTGCCATGCGTGAGATCGTGAGACAGACCCTAATTACCTAAATGCTTGAGTCTCACGCAGAATGCGTGAGACTTGGTAGCTCTGCTTCAACAGTAACAACTAGAAAAGCACTCGGCAATTACAAACCTCCCCCAAGCCAGCAACTCGTTTCCAAAAATAAAAGCCTTTTGTTTACGTCATTGCACGGCGCCCTGCCCCAGCTGAGCACACGCTTCAGTCTCAGACTTTTAGTGCGCGTATGTAAACCTCCAGTACGCGCAGTTTGAACCCCAAGTTTGTTGATCTTACAGCAAAAGATGAAAAAACCTTCAAAAATCTATTAAAATCCCTGGATCACTGCCAAAATTGAATGAGGTGTTCCTTGTGTCAATATCAACTTCTTATACAAGTTTCATTTTAATCCGTACACAACTTTTTGAGTTATTTTGCAAACAGACAAACCAACAGCAATGAACAGTAAAACACCAGTGCAGTGGCAATGACCACTTTTAACCTCCTTCCTTGGCGGAGGTAGGCCTACATCTATAAATTAATAACAAATGTGCATGAGAATTAATGAGATGGACGGACTGTCCATTCCTATCATCTAATTCATGTCATGTCCACTTGCCCACCCATTTTATCAAACCCATTTTGCATTTCCTGCCTGTGTACCTTTACCGATTGGGATAGCCTATCACTTTGTAGCCATACAAACATACAAATGTAGCTCAAAACTGCGCTACGGACTACAACAGTGGAATGGAGGAGATGAAGGGATTGAAGCTCATTACATCCTTGTCATTGCTTGGAATCATATCTAACATTATTCAAAGTCAATAACACACACAGCTAAAGCGTCAATGCCAATGGCACTGCATTGTCATCAGTGATTGCCATGCCATTGGCATTGCATTGCGGTGTCACTGCACTGCATGGTACATGGGCCATGGCACTGAAACAACCCAACAGCAAATTACACTAACCTTTCGGCCGTTCTATTTGCCTATTTCTCCGACGCTGAATTCCAGTCTAGGCTTCCGACTATTCATCCATGTTTTCAACAAGGCTACACGGGTAACTTGTATCAACAGCAATGCAACAGAAAGGACTGAATACAGATTTACATCGAAGATACTCCCCTTTCCACCCTGTAAACGCAAATTCGTCCCACGATTATGACATCACTGAACTTTTTGTTCCTGGTACATTTGTATACGGGTGTTATACAGTGTGTACACACAAACTCTGACACAAAACATGATCGAATTGTGCGAAGGGCAAATTCTCGGTAACCACTGTATTCTATTGCCAAAAGATGGCGCTCTTCAGAAATGAAGCCTCAGAATGAAGTCTACCGACGACGGTGAAACTACACCTTCCTTGGCTGGTGACGTTCAAGAACGAGATTTCAGTTTACACTAATTTTCATTCAACTAATAACGTCAATCTCGTCACGTAAAAATGAAAGACAATGTTTCAATTGAGATGTCATGAAGCTGGATAATAAACGACACGACATTTTCATCGTTAGACTAAAAAGATTGTGACTTGTGACAAAGATTTCAGCTTTGTCTATATTGCTCTCGACATTCGTAAAGCATCATTACATTATTATAATTGTGATATCTAATTTTTGGGGGGCATATTTTGTTCAGCATTTCAATACACGTTACCCAGGCGTAGAATAAAGATCACGAGATTTCGTTGCTATGTTTCTCACGAACATTTTTTGTTTGTTTCTTTGTTTCTTTGTTTTAGTCTTGACTGGCTTTCTTAATCTCTAGAAAAAATACTCCGAAATAGGTTAGGTTAGACTAAGACTAGAGAATTGGAAAAAAGGAAAAGACTGTCAAAAATAATTACAATAAAGGTGTCATTTAAATGGTATTGTGTGTCGTTTCTATTTCTTTAACTTCTGATCTGCAACTTCACGTAGACCTACATAGAGAATAGTACATCCGTGTTCCACTTTCATGCCATTTTGAAATGTTACCGATAGACAATAATGAGTGAACATGGTTGCCTTGAGTTTGAGTTGAGTTGAGTTTATTTTATTTCACCACGGGTCACTCACTTCAGCCAATGGCTGTTCTTCTGTGAGTCCGTGAAGTAAAAAATCATACAATTACAAAATACAACAATATTATACATAATATAGGAAACTTTAAACTTTTGGGTTGTTTTGTCCTGAAATATTGGAAATGTTGAATAATTGCCAAAATCCTTCTAAAGTATGGGTCATGTCATGTCATGTCATGTATACACATGTGTAGACATTTAAGAACATAACATTCTGTGAATTAACATCAGTTTATGTTGTCAGACATCCATCAAACTTTGACCAATCATTTGCTGTAACATACTAAACATTTCGACACAACTTTTCTACTGGAATTGATTTCGTTGTCAAAGGAGAAACATTATTGAACGCAGAACCTAAATAAAGTGAAATTGATTAGATCAAAGAAACAGATAAAACAAAAAGGAGCGAATTAGACAATGGTGACAAGAAATAATTTGAACAATTTGAACATGAGTATTGTCTGGAAGTCATCAGTGATGGCGCCCTACTCGTTCCAGTGTAGCCAATGATGTCACGCTTGCTATAAAAGTTATCTTACAGTTTCTAAACAACCCGAAAATTATGCCCTTTTTAGATTGTGTGTGTGTGTGTGTGTGTGTGCGTGCGTGTGTGACAAAAACAAACAAGTGTGTGTAGGGGGTGTAGGTGTGTGTGTATGTGAAAGAACTGTCTAGTTTTTGTCATAGTAGAAAGAATGTTTACAGGGTGTGCAAGAACAAGACAATGTAGATTCGACTAATGGTGCACATAGCTTGAGAATAGGATAGGGGTGTCACGTGCTCTAGAGAATAGACAGAACGTCGTGTAATGTGAGTTACCGGTATTCAATTTTCCATAAAATGATGCTGTTCTGTTGCAGTTACTCAGTATTGGTTTCTTTATGAGGTACATTTTTCATGCATTGTAATGAAGCATTGAAATCTTGTTATAACTCAGATAGGACATAAAATGGAGGTCCCGTGTATGAGAGAGCCACAACTAATGCACATAAAAGATCCCGCTTCATTCATTCATCGCAAAGAGCAGGGTGTTTAACCCGATGAAGTGGTCCCACCTCACATCCAATTGGACCCCATGGAAGACCAGCTTAGCGTAGCTGAATATGGGATATCCAGCCATCTTCTCAGATGGAAAATGAACAAACAAGCAAACAAACAAACAAACAAACAAACAAACCAAAGCTGATACATGTACGTGGATGATTTATGCCCAAAGAAAGCGACAAATACACAGACTGACAATCGTCTTGAAATCCAAAATGGCTATCTAAATTAGACGTCATAAAAACACCTTGTGAAGTTGCCAGAAGAAGATAGATACCGCTCCTGTGATTGGCTGGAAGTATGGGCATTGTGACGCAATGTGACGTTGAGCTGTGCGCGGGCGCGCGTTCACATGGATACGTTGTAGAGCATTCTAGCATTGACGGACCATGGATCTCTGGTGCATTATTCCACACGGAGCAGCGCTGTTTAGAATTGCCACCCTAAATGATCGGAGACTTGAGAAATTGCATCTTCTGACAGAATTTCGAGAATTAAGTGTCATCTTCGAGATCCACTTTCCGCAAGAAGAGGTAAATCTATAGTACAAATTTCTATCACCTATAGATAATAATGACATACATTTTTGTAAGCAGAGATACGTTAACTCTTTATCATCAACAATTTGGTAATACATTGTACATCTTCAGTGTAAAAATATAAATTTGTATAAGTTTGTAACAAGTTAGCCATGTAAATATCCATAAAATTGCCTAAGCTCTCGATTGAGTAAAGGGCATGTCAGAATTTCTTACTGGCAGCCTGAGTATACCTAAATAAGATTGCAATTTCAATCTCAAGTTGTACTCGACAATCGTATTTCATCCGCTACATGTTAATAACAAGATTGTTTTCTATCCTTTGAAATTTTGGCATATTTTTTCCCTCAACCCTGCTTTTAAAGAGGTATTTATTTAAGTAAAGTAAACGTGATACTTTTACGTTTTCTTCTTTTATTTTTGTTGTTCACTATTAATACAACTTGCAAGCTGTATTAGCCAAATGGAATATCTTTGTCTTCATTATGGCTACTTCTGTTCTCGGTTTGAAAGCATTCACTCAGATGAACCGATTAGTACTTATAAACAAGCACTGCTCTTAGTTAATTCCGACATGATATATCACACCCCTTATATTTATTTTGTTATGGACCGAAGCTTTGGTTCTGTAATCTATCAAAAATAGCCTTGTGTTATCTATTTGCTCATAATATCATTGCATTTTGTAGCTAATTTCTATGTTTCGACAAGTGTTTTGATGATTTTGATATTGTTTTGTCCACTGATATGTATCGTACTTGGTTGTGTCGAAAATACGAGAAATAAATTCAGTTAAATCATTATGGAAAGTAAGCTCGCGAGAAAGCCAGAAAACAAACGTTGTTCTCAGTTTTGACCGATCATTTTTGTTCTGCACTCGGATGTTCTGAAATACCCTAGCCGTTTCTTCCTTTGAAGAGTATGCTATTGAATATAATTGAATGCACTGATGCACTCATTCATTACAGAATAAAGTGGCTAAATGCATACTGTTGCTCATTTTGACCCAGAAACAACAGAGATAAATATAATTGCTTATGTAATGTGGTTTCTGACAATGACCATTCCTTTATGTAGTCTGCAAAGAAATGGAGGAGACCGTCCAGTCATCATCCAGGTTAGCCGAAGGAGAAGAAAAGTCTGCTGGCAACCGATCAGCTCGGCAGCGTAGGGCGAAGAGACTGAACAGACAACAAGAGTTGTTCGTTACCAAGGCAACTGCATCTGACACCAATGTCATCACCACCAGCACCATCGATGACAATGTGGCTCCCAAGAGCGCTACCACCAGTGCCTCTACGTGTACCAACTCAAGCCTCGTCACCAGCTCCATCGCTAATGTCACCAACAGTCCCACCTCCATTAGCGCCTCCACCACAGCGCCAATACACCTTGGACCAGCCGGTATGACGTCAGTCAAACACCCCCTTCACTTCCTGATGCCGTGGACCAGAGACGGACCAGACCCGGATCAGAGCCCGATCATAGACTGGAAGATCGTCCCACGGAGGGAGCGACTTCGGGCCATTGAGGTAGGGAGGCAGATTAGCAAGGCAATGGATGCCGCATCCGTTACCAAGACGACAGATACCATTTCGTCCGATGTAGAAGATGCCCTGGCTGATGGAAAGACCGCTCTGGTGACGAATGTGAAACCGTTTGCAACTAGCTATCACACAGAACACACTGCTGCTTTGGTGAGTATTCGTTTTAGTATTTAAATATCTGCAAAGTTTTGATGAAGTGCTGTTCCTGTTTTGAAAGGTGTTGCCCACGATAACTCACAGAAGTCATAAATCCAGGAAACTGCATTCTCTTACTGTAAGTTGTAGATTTTAGCATGATGTTAATCATTCGTCGTTCATGTTTCATTAGGTATAACAGTGGTTTTTTTTTTCACTTAAAGGACAAGTTCACCTTCATAAACATAAGGATTGAGAGAATGTAGCAATATTAGTAGAACACATCATTGAAAGTTTGAGGAAAATCAGACAATCCGTTCAAAAGTTATGAATTTTTGAAGTTTTTGTGCAGTACCCGCTGGATGAGAAGACTACTGCAGTGTTTGAATAACTTAGATGTCACATGCGTACAACAATATAAGGAAAATATAAAGAGAATTTCACAAAATTCCATCTTTTGAAAAAAGTACACATTCCCCTGACTCGTACCCGATAAATGTTATGGGTAATATTATTCCCCCTGCCTTTAGAAAGAGGCAAGTCAATTGCTCTTTTATTATGCGAAAAAAAGTGAAAATATGTTGCATTTTCTTTTATATTTTCTTTATACTGTTGTACGCATATGACTCACAAGCTGTAGTAGTCTCCTCATCCAGCGGTTCCAACACAAAAATTTAAAAAAATCATAACTTTTGCATCGATTGTCCAATTTTCCTCAAACTTTCACTGATGTGTTCTACTAATATTGTTGCATTTTCTCAATCCTTATGTTTATGAAGGTGAACTTGTCCTTTAAAGTCAGTTGTGTTCATTTGCCATTGTTTATTTTAGATGCAGAAATATCAATGGCCTCTGAATTACTGAATCAATAGATGATCTCTCATTGGCAACACATTAAAAGAATATAAGAATGATTATTTCCGCTCTTTGCTCAAATTGGCAAAGATTTTGTTTTTCTGACTTTGCGCAGATATTATGAGATTAACTAGTTCTATTTTTTCCGATATAATAGGCCTATACCAAAAAAATTCAGAGCTGTCCATTAAATGAGGACAACGCAACAGGATGTATAATTTCTACAGCATAAATCCCCGTGCAGGTCTTTATGGGTTAATGACCTCTGATATGAACAATGTTTCCAGCGAGAGGATGTCTGAGACGGAAATCCCACACTAGAGTATTCATTCTTTTGTATTTCAATGAGCAAATAGTTGCTTTTTCCCCAATCCTTTTTTTTTTTCAAGATCAAATTAATCATTACCTTAACTTCAACCTCTCATGCCCGATGCGCTATCTAATGGCTCAACTCTATGTCTTTATCATTATTTGCAACTGAATGCCCAGGGTACAATTTAAACAGTATACCAGCATTTTCATCCCATTCTCAAAACGGATGACACTTTTTCATATTTAGGGAATGGATCATTACCACCCGCTAGTAAAGCGACCGCTGGCCGTTCTATCGTCATTCCGCCCGCGGAGAACTTCCGGCCAGGGATTCGACACCCGCCGCCTCTGGGCGCGCCCTGCGGAGCCTCCTCAGCAGAAAATTGACTGGAAGAACGTCCCTCGTTCAGAGCGTCTCAAAGCTATCGATGAGGGCAAGAGGCTCATTGAAAAACTGTACGGGCCCAGGGAGCAGCCAAAATCAGAAGCCGGCGTAACTCCGGACTCAAACCAACTAACTCCGGAGTCAATCCAAGTGAAGGAGTCCTTAAAGGCTTGCGAGGGAGAGGTGAAGATTGCCAAGGGAAAACTTGAGGTGCGTTGGCGTAACACAAGAATGATAATTCCGTTTTACAGGTAGTGTTAATCCGTAAAGCCACGAGTTGCTCTCAGCTCAGCATGATAAGCCATTTCAAACACAATTCAGTTACAGAGTTGACTGCGAGATTAAAAAGTGAGTGTTGTAAATTTAAATAGAAAAGAATTCAGGAAGCAAGTAACTAGAAAGATAAAGACAAACATGACTGGTACATGTTGTTGTTGTTGTTCCAGTAAATTACATCAGAAAACTACGAAAGCCCTGAAATCATGCTGAAGGTAATTATTCATTGAATGAAGTTCCTCCCGTCCAGTGAGTGTTTAGTTGCATATACTTACACCGGGCAAATTTCTTCTAAAATTTTGGTTTTTATTTCCCGCATACCAGGCTTCGGAGTTGACGGTCGAATACCTGCGCCTCCGGCTGGACGCCGCAGAGAAATTGCTCTTAAAACAGTGCGCTGAAACAAAAGTAAGTTTGTGTGCCGTATGTGTATAGTATTCTTAATGTCAGTGCAACATGCAATGACAAAAGTGCACGAAAGCACAGACACATCATCCATGGATAATGATGACGTCATTGCCTGTTTTAGTTGATAAATTACTCCGCAAGTTAACACTCTTTACAATAATTTTGGTCACACGAATTAAAACATACCTGAAGCAAACCTTAGTTGTTTTAGACCTGTCCTCTCTCCCTATCTTTCTCCCCCCCCCCCCCCCACACACACTTTAAGAAAAATAGGTTCAACTTCGCACCTTTACCGATGTCCCACAGGGAGCACCTTTACGGGTACAACTTTGCACCTTTTCAGACCAGTGTCACGATGGGAGCACCTTTAAAGGAGCTCCCAGTGAGACATTGGTCTTTACTTTTAAAGGTGCAAAGTTAAACCTATTTTTCTTAGTGTGTAGGGCCTACTCATCTCTCCTGTTCCTCCCACTATAGGACACATCACCTCTCTCTGTTCCTCCCCCTCTTTATTGTGCCTCCCCTCTCTCCAACTCCTCTCTGTCTCATATTTACAAGTTCACTCACTCTGAAAGTCTTTGATCACCATAGTAGTATAGGAGGTCACTTTTGGGGAGGTCCAGGAGCAGGAGCAGGAAGATTAAACAATAGAATAGGAAATATGAATAGTTGTATTGTTCTTAAGCAAAGAGAAATGTGATATCATATTCTATTGTTTTAGATCATGCTCATGCATATTCTTTTGCTTTAACGGTACGCTACTGTCGACAACGTGATGGTTGATTGTTTTAGCAATATGCTATTGTTTTAACGATATGTCTGTGTGTGGTTTTTTTTCCCCACGCTCATAATGATTCTTTTGTTTGAACAATATCTTATTTTAGGTAACATGATAGTCTACTGTTTTAGTTATATCTTATTGTTTTAATATATAACCTATTATCTCAGGGCGATCTTACTCTTCCTTATAGATATTCTGTTGTTTTAATGAGACCCCGTTGTTTTTAGCAAACCCCGGCCAGCATGCGCTGATGTCATCGGATGTGCTGTAACGTATACGTGTTGACGATATCCATTGTTATGTCATAGCCGTGACAGCATCGGACACGCTTGGATAAGATGGTGAATTCGATGGAAGTATTGCACCATCGTGTGAAAGAGAACAAGACAAAAATTGTATATTCTCAACGGGTGTGGGGTATTGGTCTGTATAACTCGATAAAGATGTGAAAAACTGATGGGTCAAGTTTCGGATGCCTTACTCTATCCGTATGAGACTAGTATGCTTTGGTAGCTGTTGCGTTACCATGCAGTTCAAGTCATTTACCCCTCCCTATTCTAGAGTCTATAATGGAAAGATCCTTGCCATGTTATATTATGTTGTCTGCATCTAATAAAGTACAAGGAAACGAGGACAGTATCCTCATATCTACACGTACACGAATAGTTGCTATACCATGGAGAAAAAATAATGGGGGTATAAAAATGAAGCTTTTTTACTGTATACAAGTTTTCATGCATTCAATTAGCCATAACTACCCGTGGTATTATTACACTATCAGTAGCCTATGGCACTACTATAACAACGCATACACTTGATATAAAGTAATGACATCGTCTTTTAACCGAAATGTATTGTTTTCTCTCTTTGCTCATTATTTTGCGTCAATTTTCATGAAGAGGATAAAAGTAGTGCAGTTGAAATAATACTAACAATTAGTAGTGAGCCTATCAATTTTTGGTCTTCTATGCGATTTTTTTTTTGTCAGGGAGTAATATTAAAGTACTCCTGTACTTTTCAAATTATACCTATTTAGATCTATTATACTATGAGTGTAAGTATCATTTGTGCGCACGTTTCTAATTGATAGATAACATCTATAAATATAATATATAGAATAAATCACACGAAGTTTGTTTAATTATTTGACTAGGGCCTAGGTTGTGTATGTTTTCTTTATTTTCCAATGATCATCATAGTGATTTAAAAAAAAAAAAATCCGTCCACTCAGTACAGAAAAAAATCGAAATGATAAACCCATTGCTTTTTTTTTTTTTTAATGTGAGAAAAGTTGCATTTGTTTTTACGCGGACGTGATTTCCACTAGTCTGTATTCGTACAATTTAAAGCTGAAAAGTGCGATCGTTAACGGTTGCTACTTCACGTACATGTTTCATATTCTCTATCCAATCATTTCATTTTTGCGACAACCTTATACGAAACGGTCATTCACGGTTCGTGGTTCACAACGTTGTTTTTCCCCCTTATGTTTACGTTACCATTAGCCAAAGATTTGGGGGTTAAATATTCTAGTGAAACTTGTTTAACTTACCAATACCCCCCCCCCCCCTTCATTCAGCGCATGAGTTTATCCTCACTGGTAATGTATGTGCAAAGAAATGAAACGAACCCTGCTACATACAGTGCATTACAAAGAGCGGGTGTCATGCGGCTGTACTCACACTGACCAGTGGAGATCGCGCGTGGCTACGAACAATGCCTTTTCCCTGACGTCATTATGCTTGGACAAAAGGACCCGTTTGCGTGTCCAAACGAGTTCAAGAAATCGATAATAGAAATCCCCCTCCCCTGATATCCCTGACAGTGAACATGCCTCTTCTTCATTCTTTCTTAGTAATTCGTTTAAATCATTATTTTCTCATAAAACTTGGTGGGTACAGTTTTGTTCTCGTTTTTTCGTAATTCTTTCTTCGTAGATACGCATAAACGTGTATTTTTTTTAGCCATCACACATTCTAATATACATATATATATATATATATATAGGCCTATATAATTGTTTTAATTTCATAAAGGTAAAATATTAAATAAAATACCGATACATGTTTTGAAGATCATTCATTGAAATTAAATTATTATTCTTATCGATTAGAAATAACAGAACTGAACCTCTCTTGGACAAACGCGAAAAAATAAAATCACACAATGTGTCATGCATTGTTTTGAAAGTAATCTGGTCAGATACATACACATACACACGTTAAATATATCTATCCTCTTCACTTGTTCTACTTCATGATGAAATGACGAAATGGTAAAATGGCCAAATGGCCAAATGGCCAAATGACAAATCGACGAAATGTCGAAGTGGCGAATATAAGTACAACATGCCCGTCTTTATGGAATTGACTATGAATAATGAATCGCATGAACCAGGATTGATTTGAGTATTTACATCGCTTCATGAAGTAATACATATTATGTACAACTACGTCAGGAGAGAAAGTGACACATCATTCTATGAACACCGCGGATAAATTCAAACGTCACGCAAACCTATATTTACAATGTATTATATACAGAGCAAATTGTCAAAATATTCAGACGATGAAACGTTGTAGTGGTAGTGTCAGTCATTATATCATGCGGATAAGTTCAACGGGACGGCTAGCATTGCACATTTCGAATACGTGCATACAGAATATTATGTATATTATGTACAGTCCCTCACATGTGAACATAGACCTTACAATCTTATATTCGCATTGCTGGATCGTCTCAATGATCAGCTGATGAAGTGACCGATTTTGGATGTGTAACGATGTTAGCGTTAATAAAATCTTTAAAAAAAAAATCGGCATTCGTAGAACATATTAAGTACGCGTGTGTACATACTTTCACATCACCCCATATTTTTCTCATTCGCATCGTTTCAACAGACAACCGTACCAATGAAGTAAACACGCAATCTCAACCACATTCACCAACTGGAGATATCGGAATTAAAACACATGGAACTTTTTTTTTTTCATTTTCATTCATTCAGCTAGTTTACTTACAATCAGCATACACAACATCCATTTATTCGTTGATATTCTAACTATAAAACTTTTGTCATACTCCATTACACGGTAAAATAGATATAGAATTCAAAAACAATACACTGCATATCATTATGTCATTTACCGTATTACTTCTAAACCATTCCCGGGTGTATATTTAACGCGGATATACAGACACTGAGGAAGTCCATGTCAACTCGATGATATTTATTTCACTTATTACGTTAAGTGATATTGTGCTTTACTGGGTCATCACGTGAAACGGCGAAACGGTGAAAGGTTGAAATGACGAAACCGTAAAACGACGAAAGGTGAAAGTGGTGAATTGTAGACTGGTAAATGGTATCTTTAATTTCATGGGGTCAGGCAGACAGGTTGTATTGTTAAGTAGCTGCTGTACGCTTTAGTTTATTTAATCAAAAGCACGTCGAGCCTCAAAATATGTCTTACATCGGATGAATTAACATTGAATGAACAGTTAATTGTGTCTAATTAGCTTATTTGTATTATTTACAGAAACGAGTATGACATCCCTGGATTGGTGAGGGGGTTCGGACAAATTTGGCAGGACTGAGTCACGAATTGTCCTTAAGAAAAAAAAAATACATCGATCTGCTATAGTTTTTTATGATGGTGGTTGTACATAATTTTCAACGAGAAAAAAGAGAGGGAGAGAGATAGACAGACAGACAGAAGTAATAGTTTCAAACAATGTAATCACTATGAGTTCCCACAAAACTTTGTAGAAGTTATATTGGTAGTATCATAATGTTAAATTTTTTGATAATAGAACAGAAAATAAATACTGCTTGAATTATTGATAGTTAAGCATGGAAATCGACATTGTGCCATCATTTATAGAAAACCCTATAGTTTTTTTTTTATACATAACAAGTCATCCGTAATCAGATTGACTTCCTTATCACCTAACATGCTATGGATAACATTTTGATTTCAAATAACATCAGTGAAAATAAATCAAAGTACATATTCCAATGGAAAGTTGGGGGAAGTGACGATAGGGAACTTTAAGTTTTAAATTTCACATCTGTGGAAAAGCGACATTCAACCAAATTCAAAAGAAGTACAATGCCATCTCAATTTGTACACTTTGCACATGGAACGCCATGCTTTGAACTCACATGATTCAAAAGAAATAAAAAATAATAAACTGGTCAAGAGAAATAACATATGTTAATGTTTTTCCGTGTTTTATATGTCTAGATACGTGGTATTAATTCCATCTTCTGCCACTTTGCGTTTGGGGTAGAAGAACGTGAATGCACTTCGTTCTTGTTTGTACGTAAGTATGTGGTTGTCTTTTACTCGGAATCCACGATTGATTGCCGAGTCCGTTGTTCGCTCTTGCAATACTCGCTTGTACTTCTCAAAGGTAATGTTGTTATTTCTTTTGTTTGCTCCCTTACAGCTAAATTTGTCTTTGGAACCAAAGCCATACCATGTCTTACTGCACAATGCTACAATACCTTGGCCTTCCCATTCAAGTTTGAAAAGACCCGGCGTTCGTTTATCATAACGTTTGTGCTCCTCCGTGTCAGTGCGAGGAAGCCAGTGATGTTTCTCGACTTCAAACTGTTGTCGAAGCTCGGGTCTGACCAGATTTTCAATACTCGAACCCGATAACGCAAAGTATGCCGAATCTGTGTCCATTTGAACATATTCAAAGTCGGATCTATCCATGAAAACATCAAGAAAGTCAAAGTAGAATTGTAGCATTCTCAGCTTTGCATACTGGTACACGAAAAAGCCAATCTGTATCGGCAAGTCGTGCGCAATTTTGCTCTTGGACAATTCAACTTCATAGCAGTCGTCAGTGATGGCGTTCAAGTCGCGAAACAAAATGTCATTGATGAGGCGACTAGCCTTGGAAGAATCAGTAATTTTATTATTCCGAAATCTGGTTTTGTTAGTAATGGTTTTCCCGTAGGATGAATTCCCCATCAACTTCATGGTGTCCGCTATAACAGACTTCGAAGGGTCGCTATCCCCAGCCCTACGCGCGTCAGACACTGCGTCGGCAAATTCAGCGAAGCATGGAATTGGTGTGTATTCTACTACTTGGTACACACGAGTGATTACTAAGCCATGTTCCAGGTACCATTTTGCGAGTGGTGTGGCGAGAAAAATTTTCTCGCCGAACATGCTGCCTATCAAACTCCTTCTGGGGGTATTCATGATATTATGCTCTCCCCCGTAGGTTTTCATGTATAACCCGATGTCATCCCGAGAAATATTGATGTTCTTGAATATGGGTGTCATTTCCGCAAAGTATGGTTTCAGACGATCGGGAACATGAATATCGCATTCAAGGCATCCAAACAGCTTGCCCTTTAGTAAGTCATGAATGATTTCGTCTAGGGATAATTTCGATTTGTAATCGAGTGGTTTCTTTCTCTCGCGAAGAAAGTGCCTGAGCTTCGGATCAACCTTTGACATGTCATCGAACTGACATTCCCACATTTCAATAAATTCGTACCCCAATTCTTCGAGATACTTTCTCTTCTCCACAGTTTTGACGTATTTTTGCCGCATCTCATCTTCGGCATGACGAGGATTCTTTTCACAAGCGTGACCGTGGAAATAGCAGCCTTGAAATTCGAAGGCTTGCTTAGTCTCTGAGCACCAACCATCGACTGGTAGCATACGCGGACCTAAGCGTTTTTCTGAACCGTTGCCTTCGTGTCTTATCTTTATTCCACGATTCTGCGCCTCCCAATCTAGCCAGTCTTGAGCCTTAATCGAAAAAGGCTTTCTCTCTTTCTTGAAGGAGGTTTCCTCCTTTCTACGCATTGGATAACCAGTGGGCATATCTTGGCTCAGAGCCCAGAGATATAAAGCATTCGCGTCGTAACCCTGTATCTTTTCACAAAGTTTACCACCCCGTATATGCGTTTGACCCGCTTCGTGATATCGCGTGAACACGATAGAGGGACCGCCAACAAGATTTTGACGGAAAGTCTTGTAGAGATCTTGGTCTTGATTGCCAAATAGGGCAAAGTTGGCAGATGGACTAATATCAAAGAGATATTTCAACGTTAGCCCAGGAACAGAAATACCATCCTTGTAAAGATCGATGTTTCTTTTGCGGTATGTTTCAGCCATTTTTTCGACGGCTTCTACAAAGGGCTTGACATCTAAGTTATTATACCATACTAGGTAGTCTCTCATCGTAGACATTCTCTCCCGTTGCCAAACATCTTGACAATGGTCATAATCTTCTTCGGTAAGAGTGGTACCTTTGAGAGTATTACTGAAAGCTTCTCTGGGTGGAAGGGATGGATAGTCAAGTTTATTCAAATGCATCCATTCATAGGGAAATGTGCCCTTGTACATGGAGCAGTCATAGGCACGGAGAAACTGATCGTATGAGAAACCGGGTGCTAGAAAGTTGGTTATGTCTAAAAAGCGTATATGTTCGGTGTCAATGGACATGTAATTGTTATTTCTTTTGACCAGATGTTTGATTGGTTCATTTTCAACTAGGTATGGGAGCAAATGTCGCTTTACCAAGTTGATGTCATAGCTTCCGCTGTTAAATCCAAAAACGGGTATCTGTTTCAAATGACTTGTTAGAGTAGATAGCACATTTTCTAGGTAAGACTTTTGTTTTTTGCTCTCGGCATGACCCCCTAACGTCTGAATCTTTTCCCTTAACTCGCTTATAACTCCATCAAATTGTTGGGTTAAGATTTTGTAGCTCTCCTGACTTATCTCAATGAGATATCGCACCATATCCCCCACTATTTCTTTTGGTTCCCCTCCACTAACAAAACAACAGGGGTCTTGATAATTCGGCAAATTGCTGCAGACGCTGACGCTAAGTGGTATATGTTCACGAGTCCACGTCAGTTTATCACCGCCTGACTTCTCAGTTGTCATTTCTGCATAAGATTCAAAGTCAAAGACAGCAAAATGTGGAAAATAATCCCACTCATTCGGAATCGCTATGCCTTCCTCTCGAATCTTGTCGAATACCGATTGTGAATTCACGAAGACTCCTCTGGGATACACATCGGTTGTACCGTTGCACACGCAGGAGGCTTCGTGACGATGTAGCTGCCTCGCAGTCTTCCACAACTTCAAACACTTGCGACACTGAAACGAGTGAGTATATCTATCGATATTGGTAATGTAGCTGAAATGATCTTCGTGAAGATTGACATACAGAGTAGTCTCGTGTTTCTTCAAACTCCGACGGACGAGCCTCGCTACTATGTCTCCGCCTTTTCTCTCCTCATCAGGATCCCCCGCTTGAATTTCACCGTTTTTCCTATCTCGTTCTATGAGTTCATATACCATGATGTTGATTTTAAACAGATCCTCGATGTGATGAAGGTCACTCAGTTTAATTCCTTCAAAGCTACTGCAAGACTGTTTTGTGTACATCTTGAACAAATCTAGGGTGGCCTTTTCGAGAGCCTTCCGATGATAACCCAGGAGAAGGGCTATGCAGCGAAATAAGCACAAGTTATCCGTATAAGTATTTTTAGTATTAGGATTTTTCATCAGCGACACGACGTTCTTGTTTTCCAGGATATAAGGCGGTAGAAAAGAACAAGTCCCGATGGGATGATCACAGAACTTGTAGACGAAAAATGTCACGTTGCTTACAGCATCAACGGTCCATTTTGAATCGGGACGCTGCATCTTTGCGTATTCGAGTGGATCCATTTCTTCCAGTGATTTGATAAAGGCGTCAAATGTTGCACGATCCTTTATCAAAAGCGGTGTTTCAAATAGTCGTGTGTTCCCCGATGAATAATAAAATCTCCGCTCGTTTGTTTCATTGTTCAGGAGAATAAATCCGAAGGCCACATTGATCTTAAACGCGGTACTTTGCTTTGAAAACACTTCTTCGGCACAGCTTTTGAGGTTTGTTATATCCAGTTTGGGCAAGAAGCAATTGTACTTGGCGAGTATCTTACCTTCTTTCACCGACGATTTGATATGCATCCAATTAGCATGGTAAACATCCACTAGGGTGGGTTCCAGTTCTTTGATGATTTCATCTGGCAGTTCGAGTCCAGATGAACTCACCTGCTGCGCGGGCTCATCAGTTTTGTCGTTTGTCCGCTGTCGCTTTCTCGTTTGTCGTGACGGATTTTGGTCTCCTTCTCCGTCATTACCATCTTCATTTTCTACTCCCTGAACTGATGGTTGATCGTGGATTTTCCGGTGAGCCCGCATATTATCCAGACGGGAAAAGATTTTCCCGCAGACATCGCACACTGCAATCACTCTTTCCTCCCTCCAATGCTTTGTACGTTGATGTCTTTTCAAGTTGTACATGCGATTAAAATCCAATCCACATATGTTGCAACTGTATACCTTTTCCATGATACCATAGGTAAGTGAAAACTTGTAAGGAAGAATTCTAACGAAGATGCTGCTCCTTAGACGGTCAGACTGCAGATGAATAACATTTGGTTGTTGCTCCTGTTTTCATAGAGCGAAAGAATTGATCGAACTTTACAAAGGATGAGTCATCTGGGCAAGTCAGAAGCTTTCAGATATTGCGACATCATTGCGACATCAGGGAGAATGTCAACAATGGGTATCACGGATGATTAACTCTCACTCCAGTGTAAGAATTTTGAAAGCCTTGTGCAATGCCACATACAGTCGAAGGTCAGCCCAATGGTTTAGCCACGATTCATTACAGAAGCCAGTTATGATCTTGAAAAACAACTTGAATCCGATTAGATTAGCGAGCAAACGAAGCCCACAGCCCTATTGTATATCGACGACCCGTCATTGAAGTCTACTAAGAACATAAATCCGATTAGCGCACGATCGAAGGTCGACGGAGGAGTACTCGAGTATACCGATGGTCCATTATAAAGATAGCAATGGATCTACCTTGAAGTTTCAAAACAACTAGGATCCAATTATCCCTTACGCGCAGGTCAACTACAAGGTCACATTCGGGTATATAACATACTGTACATAAGTAGCGAGAATGCAACTATGCGAACTATTACGCTTCGCCTGTTCAAGTGAATTGATACTAAACCCTCCCCTCCAAAAAACAAAACAAAAACAAAACAAAAACAAAAACAAAAACAAAAACAAAAACAAAAACAAAAACAAAAACAAGAAAGCATACTAACACGCATTCAAGATCCATTGCAGTTAATGATTTCTGAAGAAGTGATTGTGAAACGATAGGTCTTTTAAAGTGATATATATATTTGAACAATTCCACCAACGTAAGGTACTCTATTAGCTCTACTCTTATTAGTTTTTTGAAACTCCTTGCACCATTCGCTATCAGGATCAACGTCAGACTGAGACACGATATACCTCTTATGACTATGTTGAATTATCCAAAAGCAAAATTGCGCACGACTTGCCGATACAGATTGGCTTTTTCGTGTACCAGTATACAAAGCTGAGAATGCTGCAATTCTACTTTGACTTTCTTGATGTTTTCATGGATAGATCCGACTTTGAATATGTTCAAATGGACACAGATTCGGCATACTTTGCGTTATCGGGTTCGAGTATTGAAAATCTGGTCAGACCCGAGCTTCGACAACAGTTTGAAGTCGAGAAACATCACTGGCTTCCTCGCACTGACACGGAGGAGCACAAACGTTATGATAAACGAACGCCGGGTCTTTTCAAACTTGAATGGGAAGGCCAAGGTATTGTAGCATTGTGCAGTAAGACATGGTATGGCTTTGGTTCCAAAGACAAATTTAGCTGTAAGGGAGCAAACAAAAGAAATAACAACATTACCTTTGAGAAGTACAAGCGAGTATTGCAAGAGCGAACAACGGACTCGGCAATCAATCGTGGATTCCGAGTAAAAGACAACCACATACTTACGTACAAACAAGAACGAAGTGCATTCACGTTCTTCTACCCCAAACGCAAAGTGGCAGAAGATGGAATTAATACCACGTATCTAGACATATAAAACACGGAAAAACATTAACATATGTTATTTCTCTTGACCAGTTTATTATTTTTTATTTCTTTTGAATCATGTGAGTTCAAAGCATGGCGTTCCATGTGCAAAGTGTACAAATTGAGATGGCATTGTACTTCTTTTGAATTTGGTTGAATGTCGCTTTTCCACAGATGTGAAATTTAAAACTTAAAGTTCCCTATCGTCACTTCCCCCAACTTTCCATTGGAATATGTACTTTGATTTATTTTCACTGATGTTATTTGAAATCAAAATGTTATCCATAGCATGTTAGGTGATAAGGAAGTCAATCTGATTACGGATGACTTGTTATGTATAAAAAAAAAAACAACAAAAAAAAAAAACAACTATAGGGTTTTCTATAAATGATGGCACAATGTCGATTTCCATGCTTAACTATCAATAATTCAAGCAGTATTTATTTTCTGTTCTATTATAAAAAAATTTAACATTATGATACTACCAATATAACTTCTACAAAGTTTTGTGGGAACTCATAGTGATTACATTGTTTGAAACTATTACTTCTGTCTGTCTGTCTATCTCTCTCCCTCTCTTTTTTCTCGTTGAAAATTATGTACAACCACCATCATAAAAAACTATAGCAGATCGATGTATTTTTTTTTCTTAAGGACAATTCGTGACTCAGTCCTGCCAAATTTGTCCGAACCCCCTCACCAATCCAGGGATGTCATACTCGTTTCTGTAAATAATACAAATAAGCTAATTAGACACAATTAACTGTTCATTCAATGTTAATTCATCCGATGTAAGACATATTTTGAGGCTCGACGTGCTTTTGATTAAATAAACTAAAGCGTACAGCAGCTACTTAACAATACAACCTGTCTGCCTGACCCCATGAAATTAAAGATACCATTTACCAGTCTACAATTCACCACTTTCACCTTTCGTCGTTTTACGGTTTCGTCATTTCAACCTTTCACCGTTTCGCCGTTTCACGTGATGACCCAGTAAAGCACAATATCACTTAACGTAATAAGTGAAATAAATATCATCGAGTTGACATGGACTTCCTCAGTGTCTGTATATCCGCGTTAAATATACACCCGGGAATGGTTTAGAAGTAATACGGTAAATGACATAATGATATGCAGTGTATTGTTTTTGAATTCTATATCTATTTTACCGTGTAATGGAGTATGACAAAAGTTTTATAGTTAGAATATCAACGAATAAATGGATGTTGTGTATGCTGATTGTAAGTAAACTAGCTGAATGAATGAAAATGAAAAAAAAAAAGTTCCATGTGTTTTAATTCCGATATCTCCAGTTGGTGAATGTGGTTGAGATTGCGTGTTTACTTCATTGGTACGGTTGTCTGTTGAAACGATGCGAATGAGAAAAATATGGGGTGATGTGAAAGTATGTACACACGCGTACTTAATATGTTCTACGAATGCCGATTTTTTTTTAAAAGATTTTATTAACGCTAACATCGTTACACATCCAAAATCGGTCACTTCATCAGCTGATCATTGAGACGATCCAGCAATGCGAATATAAGATTGTAAGGTCTATGTTCACATGTGAGGGACTGTACATAATATACATAATATTCTGTATGCACGTATTCGAAATGTGCAATGCTAGCCGTCCCGTTGAACTTATCCGCATGATATAATGACTGACACTACCACTACAACGTTTCATCGTCTGAATATTTTGACAATTTGCTCTGTATATAATACATTGTAAATATAGGTTTGCGTGACGTTTGAATTTATCCGCGGTGTTCATAGAATGATGTGTCACTTTCTCTCCTGACGTAGTTGTACATAATATGTATTACTTCATGAAGCGATGTAAATACTCAAATCAATCCTGGTTCATGCGATTCATTATTCATAGTCAATTCCATAAAGACGGGCATGTTGTACTTATATTCGCCACTTCGACATTTCGTCGATTTGTCATTTGGCCATTTGGCCATTTGGCCATTTTACCATTTCGTCATTTCATCATGAAGTAGAACAAGTGAAGAGGATAGATATATTTAACGTGTGTATGTGTATGTATCTGACCAGATTACTTTCAAAACAATGCATGACACATTGTGTGATTTTATTTTTTCGCGTTTGTCCAAGAGAGGTTCAGTTCTGTTATTTCTAATCGATAAGAATAATAATTTAATTTCAATGAATGATCTTCAAAACATGTATCGGTATTTTATTTAATATTTTACCTTTATGAAATTAAAACAATTATATAGGCCTATATATATATTAGAATGTGTGATGGCTAAAAAAAATACACGTTTATGCGTATCTACGAAGAAAGAATTACGAAAAAACGAGAACAAAACTGTACCCACCAAGTTTTATGAGAAAATAATGATTTAAACGAATTACTAAGAAAGAATGAAGAAGAGGCATGTTCACTGTCAGGGATATCAGGGGAGGGGGATTTCTATTATCGATTTCTTGAACTCGTTTGGACACGCAAACGGGTCCTTTTGTCCAAGCATAATGACGTCAGGGAAAAGGCATTGTTCGTAGCCACGCGCGATCTCCACTGGTCAGTGTGAGTACAGCCGCATGACACCCGCTCTTTGTAATGCACTGTATGTAGCAGGGTTCGTTTCATTTCTTTGCACATACATTACCAGTGAGGATAAACTCATGCGCTGAATGAAGGGGGGGGGGGGGGGGGGTATTGGTAAGTTAAACAAGTTTCACTAGAATATTTAACCCCCAAATCTTTGGCTAATGGCAACGTAAACATAAGGGGAAAAAACAACGTTGTGAACCACGAACCGTGAATGACTGTTTCGTATAAGGTTGTCGCAAAAATGAAATGATTGGATAGAGAATATGAAACATGTACGTGAAGTAGCAACCGTTAACGATCGCACTTTTCAGCTTTAAATTGTACGAATACAGACTAGTGGAAATCACGTCCGCGTAAAAACAAATGCAACTTTTCTCACATTAAAAAAAAAAAGCAATGGGTTTATCATTTCGATTTTTTTCTTTACTGAGTGGACGGATTTTTTTTTTTTAAAATCACTATGATGATCATTGGAAAATAAAGAAAACATACACAACCTAGGCCCTAGTCAAATAATTAAACAAACTTCGTGTGATTTATTCTATATATTATATTTATAGATGTTATCTATCAATTAGAAACGTGCGCACAAATGATACTTACACTCATAGTATAATAGATCTAAATAGGTATAATTTGAAAAGTACAGGAATACTTTAATATTACTCCCTGACAAAAAAATCGCATAGAAGACCAAAAATCGATAGGCTCACTACTAATTGTTAGTATTATTTCAACTGCACTACTTTTATCCTCTTCATGAAAATTGACGCAAAATAATGAGCAAAGAGAGAAAACAATACATTTCGGTTAAAAGACGATGTCATTACTTTATATCAACTGTATGCGTTGTTATAGTAGTGCCATAGGCTACTGATAGTGTAATAATACCACGGGTAGTTGGCTAATTGAATGCATGAAAACTTGTATACAGTAAAAAAGCTTCATTTTTATACCCCCATTATTTTTTCTCCATGGTATAGCAACTATTCGTGTACGTGTAGATATGAGGATACTGTCCTCGTTTCCTTGTACTTTATTAGATGCAGACAACATAATATAACATGGCAAGGATCTTTCCATTATAGACTCTAGAATAGGGAGGGGTAAATGACTTGAACTGCATGGTAACGCAACAGCTACCAAAGCATACTAGTCTCATACGGATAGAGTAAGGCATCCGAAACTTGACCCATCAGTTTTTCACATCTTTATCGAGTTATACAGACCAATACCCCACACCCGTTGAGAATATACAATTTTTGTCTTGTTCTCTTTCACACGATTGTGCAATACTTCCATCGAATTCACCATCTTATCCAAGCGTGTCCGATGCTGTCACGGCTATGACATAACAATGGATATCGTCAACACGTATACGTTACAGCACATCCGATGACATCAGCGCATGCTGGCCGGGGTTTGCTAAAAACAACGGGGTCTCATTAAAACAACAGAATATCTATAAGGAAGAGTAAGATCGCCCTGAGATAATAGGTTATATATTAAAACAATAAGATATAACTAAAACAGTAGACTATCATGTTACCTAAAATAAGATATTGTTCAAACAAAAGAATCATTATGAGCGTGGGGAAAAAACACACACACAGACATATCGTTAAAACAATAGCATATTGCTAAAACAATCAACCATCACGTTGTCGACAGTAGCGTACCGTTAAAGCAAAAGAATATGCATGAGCATGATCTAAAACAATAGAATATGATATCACATTTCTCTTTGCTTAAGAACAATACAACTATTCATATTTCCTATTCTATTGTTTAATCTTCCTGCTCCTGCTCCTGGACCTCCCCAAAAGTGACCTCCTATACTACTCACCATCGCTTCAACTCAGCATTCTAGCTCCATATAAATCTGTTTTTGTTTTTGTTTTGCTTTGTTTTGTTTTTGTTTTTGTTTTTAGCTATAAGAGCAAACATCACGTCTTTCCGGTGCAATCCTTGTAGGCCCTATGGTACACGTCCTTCTTTCGGTTAAATTGTTTCATAATGAGCATGCAGGGACAGCACAATCCAAATAACACCCGTTCAATTTGCCTGATTTAGCAACTTCTGCACACGTGCTGCATCGTGACTGGTCGGTTCGAGGTGAGTAAGGTACAGGACATGACCCACCTCCTCCTGGAGAAGTGGTCAGCGAAGACGGTGGAGTCCAGCGACCTCCGGCTTGGGATGGAGAAGGCCGAGGGGGAGGGGAAGAGACTGGAGAAGGAGCTGGGTGTGGCCAGGAAGAAGATGGAAAGGGTGGAGCGGGAACGGAAGGAGGCTGACGCTAACCTTAAGGTACTTTGTTTGTTTGTTTGTTTGTTTGCTTCATTTCTATCTGAGAAGAAAGCGGAATAGTCCCGATTCAGCTGCAATAGCTGGTCTTCCAAAGGGTACGTCCAGTTGGATGTAAGGTGGGATCACTTCACCGGGTTAAACATCCTGCTCTTGGCGATGAATAAATGAAGCAGGATCTTCTATATACGTGCATGAGTTGTGACTCTCTCACACACGGGGCCTCCATTTTGTGTCATATCCGAGGGACAGAGTATTTTGCCTCTTACTATAGAGGGGACGGTATGATTACACACAACATTGCTCACCCGGGGTACTCATAAACCTTTGTTTTGGACTTTGTATATTTCTCCCATCACTATAATTCATTTTCGTCTGTTTTGCCATAGTCTTAACGGCTATAATATTAATACATCGGCATGGCTTCGCTTCATTGGTTTCTAATCTGCTTGGGATCGTTCAGATACAGCGATCTTCGAATTTAAGGGCGCATTGTTCTGTCACGGAAGAGTATACCTGCCTATATGTTACTCTATCTATTCGTCAAGATGGTATAACAAGGGCAACTGTAGCAACTTCGCAAAATACAGCTGGTATTGACGAGAAAAATGTTAATTTTTCTTTTCACTATGAGTGACTCCGATTCGCATGCTGCCTTTAATTCCTGGAGAGTGAGTAGCAAATCATGTGCAATGTATAAATGCGTATACTCAAACCAATCTCTGCAACTAGTCAATTATGCACACATTTCAACTTGCTGTTAATCCGCTACAATCTAAAAGGACCTTGTTGCTGCCGTCAAGGAGGTAACCGGCACGTCGGCTCGGCTTAGCCCGGAGAATGCGGGGAAAGTTCTTCGAGAAAGCTGGGCAAGCCTGACAAACAACTACGCCGACGTTTCGGAAAAGTACACCGATATTTCGGAAAAGTACAAGACCACAGTGACTGAACTAAAACCCCAGCTGGACCTTGCCAACGAAAAAATCTCGGTGGGCTGATATAATTTTTAGATTAGTCATTTTAAAATGATCGCAATCGATTTTGAATTCTGCTTGACTGTCATTATAATATAGTAATTGTTTGTTGAGAGAAAAAAGTAAAGGCTTATCTATTCTACATAATCACAATGAGTACCTGTTGCGAACGTTGCTTAAGAACATGATTATTATGTTCCCATATCTTATACTCTTAAGTCATAGTTCGTGGGCTCGTTCTGTTTCTAGATCTTGACCAAACCACTCGAAGAGATTCTCGAGGTGGACCCAGACCAGTTCGAGGCCCAGGACCTGGCCGACAATCTGAGCATGGCGTGGGAACGGGTCCAGACAAACCAGGACCAGTTGAAGATCTCGCTAGAGGTATATGGCAGCCATTTTGATCATGATCTCAACCCTTTGTCATATCTGTGCTTTATGACAATGTTGTACGAAAATATGCTAAACATTTATTCAAGTACCGAGACTGTATGAATGGTCATCAAATTTCTCCTCAGAGATAGATGCAAACAGACTTAAGATGTTTAAGGCTTTTATATGCACCATGGGATTTTTATACAGCGCTCCTTATAGTCTTCTGTTTTACTGATTGCACGATGGAATATTGCTTGTGTTTAGGATACACAAACTTTATCTAAATGCTCTATGGAGGCAGACACATTATCTGCAATATTCTTAATGCGCTGTTGTAATTCTCTCTGACGTATATAATTACAGAAGTCTGACAGGGAAATACGCATACTCGAGGCGAAGTCCAGAATCCTGGCGGATTGCATCAAGGTGAGGCATGGCAAACTCTTGTGTAATCTCATATCAGAATGTGCAAACTATTGCAGTGTTCAACATGCCGAATGCTGTTGAGATACTTGAAATGTTCGGTTTAGGTGTTGTTGGTTTTCCAAAATGAATTAGGATCTACTAGAGATGAAATATCAGTTACATCATTGTCCAGATATATTTGCTACGACTCACATGGCCGAAAACATTATCATCATCATCATCATGCTCATCATCATCACCTTTTCAAGTGTGCAATTCATTCCTTAATTTCTGCGTGGGTGTGTGTTGTATAGGATTCAGCCAGAGAGTTAAACATCCATTTCGAAGAGAGCACCCCCATGCGGGAGATTGTAACCATGATCCTCAAAGCGTACTATGACGTCACAGCCCGGATGACATCACAGGGCGACGAATTTCGAGAGATGAAGTTAATGAGTGACCAGGAGATCGAATCACGTAACTTCGAAATTAAGGTCAGCACTTCATTGTCATTAACGAAACATAGCTTAATGTACTATGATAATGTGACAAAATCATGTCAAAGTGTGCGTATGTTTGTTGTTAATTGTTGTTGTTGTTGTTTACTGTACATAGTCCTCATGATGATACGCAGATTTGTACATGAACGTAAGTGCCGGTAAGATTCAGTCCCACACACTTCATGCTATGAGTCCTAAAAAATCACCCCCACTTTAAAATGTCAAGAGTATTGATATTTTCTTCTCCACTTGTGTCCAGTTACTCCAGACGCATCCACGTATCTGTATGGGCAGGATTATGAGTTGGCTCGGTATTCCGTAACCACCTGTGCTCTGTTTTTATCTGATAAGTCTTGATGTAAATACTGGTCCTTCTGCAGAGTACGGTATAATGAAATGATGTCGCAGCACTTGGCGTGTTCTGTGTGCAGACCTCTCTTCTTTCTTCTCTCTTCTTCCTTTCCTGTCTTTTGTTCTTCGTAGACTTGTATTGTTACCGTCGTCTCTCCTCTCGGTACTGTCTCGCGTCTTATATGTTTGTTCAGTCAACAGTGTCCGGGCATTAGCATTGATATTCTATTTTTATTTTTTTTTTATTTTTTCCCGACCTGCGTATCTCAATATAACTACATGTATATCTTTACAAATAACTTAAATAATCTATATCAAATACAATAGCTATTAAAAAAAAACTCGAATAATATATTATTTATTCATTATTTATCCAACAAGCTTTGCTTTTTAGTGGATCACTATTTTCCATAATCGAATCTATTTTCCGCACGCCCACGAAGTATATATGTATTGTTCCTCGTAATTATTGATATATATATATATATATATATATATATATATATATATATAGATATATGTTGTTATATAATTTATCTCGGATACTACATGAATCTTTTGCAAATGTTTGAACAACATTGTTTCATGATACTTTGTACTACGTTTTGATTTTCGTTGATTGGAAATAAATTATGATTGATTGATTGATTGATTGATTGATTGATTGATTGATTGAAATATAAGTGGGAATTTATCAGTGTCTGTATATAATGATTGTAATTTTAGGCGTTGAGAGCCGAGGTAACAAGGATCACGGAGCAGATGCACATATTGTCAGGCAAGAAGAAAGGAATCTTCAAGAAGCTGAGAAAGAACAACAAAGTGCAGCCATTTATGGTTCGTCATTTGTTTTATATTTCTTGCAGCCTTTGAACTAGACCCCCATACAAACTGATGGACGTTTATCATTTCATGCAATTTCTTTCATCCCACACAAAATACATTTCAGAATACGAGTATACTATCATTATAGCATGGTCTTTATCACTGTAGGAAACACAAATAATCATGAAGCAAAAAAAAAAAAAAAAAAACCACACACAAGAAACAACTTTTTGTCAAATTGAGAAAGACCAGAGAAATAGAGAAAAGAGTCAGGTGACACGAAATTCAGGTGAGGTAAAGTCGGATTGATAAAGGGTAAAGAGATTAAAAGGCAGAAGAGATAGATGATTACAAGAATGCTAAGAAATATGAGGCCCCGGAAGTAAAAAGAACATTCAACAAGAAGAGCATGAATTTGAGAGATTCATCTATATACGAAGGTGATGCGGTTGCAGGTGATTATCAATTTTCAAGAAATGTATGAGTGATATAATTGTATTTACCCCCCCCCCCCCCATCATCGCTCAGTGTGTTCTGCTGAACATCATGAGAAATAACGCATATTGTTTTTATTAAGTCATGTGTTATTTGTTTTATCAATATTGCAGGGAACTCCTAATTCAGCCGCTAGTAACATACGGCAGCTGCAGGAAACCATCAAGTAAGTAACATGATTGATTGACACCACTGTCAGATTGTGGGTTTCTTTTTTTTTCTTTTTTCGTACATGTACATGTATTTGCAGTTTTCACTACCATTTCATCACTGAAATATTAAACTAGATTACAGGCTGAACACGAGAAACCTTGAATGACCTTGTTGAAATACCCACAACGATGTAAGAGCAATGTGAATGCAGTGTATTTCTGCGTTATAATGATTTTTTGTACAAAGAATGTCATTGTAACGTATAATATGTCTTGAAACACGCGTGCATTTTTCATTGGCGTTCGTGATATATACGCTACGTAAACTATAATGATTACATTGGTAAGACTTTGACACCGCAACAGGGCAATTCATATCAACGCACTATTTCATGACACATTTTGTTGATCTGCATTTTGTCCTGTTGAACTGCGAATGGTCTTTCTGTCGTAAATTCTATAATACTCCTTTTCTGTCAGGGAAAGAACATTGTCAGAGTTTTCCTCATCACATCACTGCTGTTCGAGGCTGTGCAAAATTGTAATGAATTTTAGTTCTCGGTTTACTCAGTACTTTGTCAGACATCCGAGAAATATTGAAACATCACAGGCACCAAACAATCTGTCTTCAAAGAGAAATCAGGTGTAACATGTATGTGTGTGCTCGAAATGTGTAATGTGACAGTAATATCATGTTAACGTCAGGTCCCTTAACGCTGAGAAATCCAGCTTGGAGAGCAGGCTGAAAAATCTTTCTCGGGAGAAGGAAGAGGACGATCGGCTGCTGAGGAGGACCCGCAGTGCTCGGGACGGACTGAAGCTCAGGGTCAAGGCACTCAACTTTGACAATGATCGGCTGACTGAGAACATCGACCAACTCTACCGTCTCGTTGCCGAGTACGTATTTGACGAAAATTGTAATTCACTTCAATTCATTTCAGTTCACTTCAGTTCACTTCAGTTCAATTCAGTTCAGTTTATTTCAATTCAGTTTGATTCAATTCAATTCAAATACTTCATTTTTATCGAACAAAAGATGATATATAATACAAAGTATACAAGAAATAAAAGTCATGAAGTATATACAAAATGTATGTACGATGAATATATAGTACGACACAAACTATGTATTTATCTCGGTCTACACAAGTCCCTAAGAACTCAGTTATCATCTGATGTTAGGAGAGCTGAGGATTGTTTATTTGTTTGTTTATTTGTTTGTTGTTTTTGTTTGTACCCGATTTTGTACGATATCTAAGTACAATTAATAAAAACATTCACACATCGAAAAGTTGTTTAATAAACGGGAAGAGAAAGAAAAAAACCCACAACAAATCGCTGAACTTCAAATCGTGGAAGATCGTGAAGAGAGCAGGAAGTATTTGCCATCTTCAGTGACATGTGTTCCGCCTGATGCATCACGTCATTCTTTGTGACTGAAAACATAAACTTTGTTGACGCTGCAATGCTTTACACATGACACCCTCGTTTGCATAGTCTTATAATACTGCTTCAAAGGTTTATTTCTGATGAATGAAATCTGTATTCAAGCATCAAACTCTTTAATTTCTCACTTGATATTAATGTCACTTTCAAAAAATTATAAGATTTTCATAAGAATGACGCATCAAAGCATCAGTAATCCACTAAACCCGATTTACTTGTTACATACTTAATCTCACAGACTGCAAAATCGCCACCACCCGATACCCCCTGGGGCACTTCATAGCACTACGGTCGTCAACGATTCCGTTGTCCTTGACAAGCTGACATCCACTTGCCAAGCCATAACCATCGATGACGTGTTGCCATTCTACCAGGACTCGAAGTTCCCTGAAACCCTAAAGTGGCTGGCCACAGGAAATTACTCCGAGGTCACTATGGCCCGACTGAAGGATTCCTCTGCAGCAATTGCTGTCAAGAAGCAAAGTCTACCCAGAGGATTAGTCCCGTCTGAGGCTGCTGCCGAACGAGAGATCAACAACTTCCGGGCCAGGAAGGAGATGGCGATACAGCAAGCTGTTTCCGGCTGTGCGTCTTTTCCGCGATTCTACGGAACCATGATGATGGAGGACGACTTCTGCATCGCCATGGAGTTCATCGGCGAAAAGAACTTCGGGAAGGTGTACTCGCTGAAGCAGATCCTAGAGAAGACCCTGAAGAACGTTGTCCTGACGAGGGCTGACATGTTGGAAGTTGCCATCGACATCACCAACGGCCTCATCGTACTTCACGACAAGGGTATTCTCCACAACGACCTCCACAACGGCAACGTTCTGCTCCAACCACGCCGTGGACGTTGGCAGGGCGTGATCATCGACTTTGGATTGGCGAGCAGCATTGCGCTTCCCTTTCGCCGAAAGGTGTCCAAGGACGTCAAAGCAGAGTACAAGGCAGGGAGGATCTACAGTCACATGGCTCCTGAAGTCATCCTGCAGGAGCATCCTACAACCATCCTATCTGACATCTTTTCCCTTGGAATGATCTTCAAGGACATGGGGAAGACGGCATCAATGTTTGAGCTGCGGAGGATGGGAGAGGAGTGTACCAAGTACGAGACCATCTACCGACCAGACTCGCTCCAGAAACTACTTGCTTCGCTTAAGAAGGCAAAGTCTAAGCTCTGGAAGGATTGGGGAGAAGGTGATGGAGAGGAAGAGGAGGAGGAGGTGAAGGAGGGTTGTGGTGACGTGCCAGATGACTGCCATTTGGAGGAATGGGACGACGATCTGTCGGTTAATGGAATCAGTGAGAGTTTGGCCTCTTTCGCTTAGGGATTTCTGATCATCTTTTAGTGATTTAATGTAGTTTTCCTATTGATGAGCCCTACTTATCCCAATATCATATATTTTGTGTGAAGTGAAAACGGACAGCCGTACATGGACACCAGCTGGTACTGGATCAACCTGAACTTTTTTTACGTAATATTACGAGGGGTAGTATTGGGCTTTTAAAAAAAATGACCAAAAGGAAAAAAAAACCAACACAAAGCTATTGCTATTCAAATGGAATTTTAGATTCAACCATAATCAGTGTAGCAGATACTTTCAGAAAAGTTCAAAATGATAAAACAAAACAAAACAAATCGCATCAGAATAATAGCAAACAAAGTCATAAGAAGGAAAAATCTGTCTGTGATCAGAGAGCCACGGCCAAATCAACAACTAGAAAAAAAAAATAAAACAGATTCAAAATGTGAAAACTGTCGGCAATCAACAGCAGCAAACATCTTCAGGTGATAATGCTACCACAGGCAAGCGAGCAACTGAAAGAATATTCCGTCGGTTTTTCCTTACATCATCTAAAAGGTCAACAACATCAACTATGTGTAGTGGAGCATTAGAAAACAGTCCTAGCGGCAAGCGCTGATCTATTGGCCCGATCAAGCAAAGATGCGCGCGTTACCCACCCATACCCAATACACCCAATACATAGACCCGGATGCCCTAGCGTGCACGAAAGCATTTCAAATTGAAGTTCTTCATATCGACATGCGAATTTGTAACCCGTATCTCACGGCATGCAAATTCTAAATCGCAAGGAGTTGCCAAGTTATATAGGGGAGACTGACCAATGAAATAGTACTGTGCTTGCTGCGAAATCTTTTTAATTACGAATTTTGAAGTGCGTTATTTTTGTTGTTGTTTTACGCTTTACGCTTTTTTTCGTAAATCGATGATTTTGATGGATTTTAATTTTGTCAGTATTTTATTATTGTAAGGAGATTGAAAATGAAATGTTTTGTCAATGATTATCTTATGCAATGTTTAGTGTAAGTAGATTAGTACGAGTAATTTTAAGTAAGAAGTGTATTTGAATATGTTTCGCATTACTATAGCAATGTTGATTGAAATGTGTATGTCTAAGTTTTCAGCTGCTTGTGAATTGCTATTTATTGAATATTTTTGTATTAACTTGCAGCTGACAATTTATCATGATGTTTATTGTATAGCATTTTAAGATGTGTTTTGAAAAAAAAAATATTGCGTCTGAGTAGAAATGTCATCTGAAAGTCGCAGCGCCTTCATATTTCAACACGGAAGTACAAGCATTGCTCAAACTCATTAAAGCCTTATTCTTAATGCGCTTGTATCATTTCGATCACTCGATCGGGCCAGATATTAGTCGAGCTTCCATACCGCTTCTCCATCTGGACTATTTTCCCGCGCTTCGCACTCATAGACAAGACGGTAAACCGTGCCGTGGTCAGCATGTTACCTGGAGATTTTGTTGCTGTTGCCGTTTTGGATACATACCAACCAACCAAACACCGATTAATGCAAAATAGTCATCCAATGATGATTATCCATAAACAAACAAACAAACAAACAAACAAACAAACACCTGATATGCATAATAATTCATTTTGTCTGGATAAGATATTTGCAACAGTGAAAATGTTCAGCTGAATTTGAACTGAAAAAAAAAATGCGTTTTAGCATGAATATTATATTGAATAAAGTAGTTATTTATTATACTCAACGTGTCTACTTCTTGTGTTTCCTGTTTCATTGTCAGAATAATGTTGAGGCAATGCTAGCGATGGTTTAGTTGGTCCTAATACACTCTTCCTCTGAATGTAATCATACAAAGTGCTGGTAGAGTGTATGAATAGTGGACAGCTAGCGGTTTAATGTTTAAACAGAGAGAGTGAAGACATGTTGCAAAGAGGGACAAGGAGAAGAAACACGATAGAATAGCAAAATTCAATGATACAGGGGGGGAAAGGAATATTACCACAGCAAAGCAGTAGAAACAAGAATTTGTTGCATTATTCAATTTGCCTCTATATTCCATATACTCTTAGCATATTAATCAATTTCTGATGTATCCGTGAAATTGAGGATAACAAATTGCCGAAAAGTTATTGATAAATCTGTAATTCATTTATTCATTGATAGTTTATACACAAACAAAATGGATTAAACGACAGCTACAACAAATGAACTGAAAAACAGAGTACACAAGTACACGTCCACGTTGATTGAAAACTTGCAGATGGTCATTTTGATCACTGGTACATGTATCGAATTATTCATCATTTCCTGATGGACGCTTACGAATGGCGAGAATGATATAAGAGCACAGATAAAATGTTGCCCATCTATACTCCTGCTCTTATCCGAATCAGAGAAAATCAGTTTAACCAATGGACTGCGTACCAGTAATTCCATCTCTGCAATACTCTGGTTAATGAAGACACAAATGCTTTGATGTCAAGCAAGCTATTATAGTGACTTGAATAAGATGTTATTGTGTCTGTCCCAATTCTAAGCCACAGGAAGAGAAGTGCTTGAAAACTTGATTGTCGAGAGACAACAATCCATTCAAAGAAATAAAGGTATAGTGCAAGCATCAATGAAATATATGACAGTAATGATGTTTTATGATACAATCTTATTAGGAGAATGATGACTTTGTATCAGTCGGTAAAAAAAAATCATAGATTAATAGTTTTAAATATGTACATCAATAAGAATATGATTACCTACAGTTAGAATACAATGTCATCATTAAAACTAAGAGTGACTTCATTCTGTTCAAGTTATACATCAATACAGGGTCAGGGGTATCCGTGGTAGCTAGGGACCCTGCGTGTCTAAGTATTCATAATATTATGTTATAGTACATTGTACCTATAGCCGCTGAAGCTGAGACGACCTCACGGTGCTTGTGCAGTAAGATAAGTTAACGATAGGGAGTTGTATATTTCAGTGGAGTAATGGGTTTCAGTCCCGTTTTTTTTTCTCCCAAGAGAGTAGCTGTATGGTCTTCATTTCACAACTTGGTCCGACAACGTAATGTTATCACAGCATGAAAATTCCATCAGGGAGAAACATTAGTTTGGTGATGGCTTGCCAGACATAGCACCAAGCAGGCTGACATCAACCCAAGGGAGTGGTATAGCGAGCCGGTGTCACAGGCGATCCGTTCCGGCCAGTCGATAAGTTCCGCCGGAACTTATCGGCGGACTTTAGCCAGTATATCAGATCCCCCAGATCCAATCGGCGGGATTTTTGCCTCACCGCCGATAAGATCCCCCACCGCCGATTCGATCCGGGTCTCTACCGTACAATGTATACAAAGTGGTAATGGAGAAACACCCCTTCAGTAAAATGTACTCTTCCAGTCTCCCTCTACAGCCAATGAACTTCTCCAAATCTCTCTGACCAGCCAACCGAACAAAGTTGCCAATTTGAAACCCGGACTACAAAGCGATTCCTTTTTTCCCCTCCCTTATCTCTAAATTCGTCGTCATGGTGGCCATGGTACAGTCACAGAACTCTGCTCTGTAGAGTTCTGCACGATGTGACGTTGGTCATGCCAACCTCTCTCTGATTTGAATTATTTTGAACAGAATAACCGAATGAGTTACTGTCATTGGGATGTTCGGCATGCTTCATGTTAACTACTGTAATACAAGGAGCTTCATATCAAACATACTATGAGCTCAAATAGTCCACCTTTATTTTAATGTCTATTTTCAGGGCACAGAGTCTAATCATTTTAGTGCGATATAACGACCAATAATATAATCGCCAACGAAATCATTTTGATGATACTCGATTAGATCGTGTATCCTATGTAAAATTTCTTGGTATCAGAGTATATGAAAAACTTTCGTGGAGGCCTCATGTTATTAAAATAAGTAAAATGATTACGCGTAATATTGGTATCGCATTCCAACGTCTTCTTTGTTAACATTGTATTTTCTTTAATAAAATTACCTTATCTCAAATACGAAATTTTAGCATGGGGCAGCGCCCATCAAATTTTTTTAGATAAATTATTGTTATTGCAAAAAGTAGGCCCTACTTCGTATTATCTGTGGGGTTTCGCTACTCGGATTCATTATTCATCAAAAATACAAGATTTAAAAAATTAAAGATTTGTTTCGTTTTCAACTGGGGTCAATTCATGTTCATCTACAACACAAACGTTCTCCCCAATAGTTTTAATTCAATGTTTCCACGAAATCAATGGTTTCATGATCATCCCATACACCTAGGCGGTCTGAGTTTCATCTAACCCTTTTGAGAACCTTTAGCCCAGAATACATTTATATACACCGGCTCTAAAATTTGAAATTCCTGAAGTTCTGTAAAAAAAAAAAAAAATCTCCATCATTATACTCTTATGCGTTATTTTTTTTTTGTTAAATTCTGGCTGAGATATTCATTGTTCATTCAATATCTATGTAGGTTACAGCAAATTAAGATTCATTATTGGTAACTCCCCAACGCACTGAAAAAATCACATTATGAAGTAATGAAATCAGGCATTTCATTACCATAATTTTTCCACAGCTGCATGCAGTCACCAACTGCCGTCCGAAATACATCCTCAATCATCAGGCAATAACTATTGAGCAAACTAAGGCTGGATATAGAACACTGATGGTTCTTTTCTACAATTCCTTTCTCCAGTCTATTGTCATGTATAACTTGATTTGTTTTTATGGCAATCTTACACAAAAGGACAAGGCTATAGAATCGATAGACCGCGAAAGTGGCAAAATATCATTGGGTTGGAATTGCCAGTGGTACAGAATTTACACGTGGAAAGAATGATGGTCAAGGTAAACAAGATAATGACCGATTTAACACACCGTCTGTACGGTTACTATTGCCTGAACAGATCATGCAGGTATCAGACTCTGTCCTCCTCGCACTAAGCGTACCCGTTTAAGAAGTGCTTTTGTCCCGGATTCCATTCACACGTATAATGCCAGAGTAATTAGATAAGTTGTAATGATTAGTTTGTGGTGTATTTATATCATCATTATTATTATACTCCCGCATATCCAAAGAGTATAAGGAGGTATATAGGAATCGTGTGTGGTTGGTCGGGCGGTCGGGCGGTTCGTCTTAAAGTTTACGTCGCGAACTTTTCTACAGCTCTGAATTAATTATGATGAAATCTGGGGTATATGGTGATATTGAGTGATTTTTTTTGTTTTTTATTCCCATAGTATTTGAGTTATGTAATTTCAAATTTGGAATATGTAATGATTTACAGGTGTATGCAAAACACATTTGGTGTTATTTTGATAAGGCGCTGCCATGGTAATTATCACATTCATATTGGAATTGTTTGGAGTGAATTATACAAATATATTGGGATATGAAGGTGATATAATATTGTTTGGTGTATACTGATGATGTATGAAAGGATATTATCAAATAAATCTATGAGTGGAATATTTATATGAAAGTGATATACAGCTGTATATTAATAGTTTTTGTATACATGTAGTTGTAAATGTTGGGTTAATGTATTATGTTATTATGGTGCATACGTTACCGTATGTTAATGTGGGTGAGTTTCATTTTGTACTCTGACATGTCTGATTGTGGTGTACCTGTGACGTATTGAATGTTAATTTTGGGCGATATCCAATGTATAACCAGAGTGGACAATTTGAGTAATCAATCAATAAATCTCCTCTTCCGTCTATCCTTTTCAGCATGTAGGCATTCTCTCTCTCTCTCTCTCCTCCTCTTTCTCTCCTTCTTCCTTTAATTTTGTTTTTGCTCTATTCCTTTCATTCGTATATTCCCCTCAAGTCTAGTCATGTCACGTTGTTGTGTCTCTGTTGTTTGTTTCATTTTGTCTTATTTTTTGCATTACATAATTACGTATTTGAAAGTATAACAAGTATTTTTGAAGATATTTTAAAGTGGTCTAAAATCTACAAGCAGTGCTTTTTAGTGGACCTCTTAGTTCTCATTTTTACTCTGCAAACATAACTTTGTAATTCCAGTATGTGTGCATATCTTTATTAGTTTGTTAATTACAATTGAATGTCATACTTTGTAATGTATATTTGCTTATGCTGTTTTGAAAGAAAAATGAGAATAAAATAAATAAATGAAATGAAATCCACATGCACAGCTCCATTTTAGTCCCCTGCATTCACATTAACAATTTGTTTGCAGAGTATTAGACCAACATTCTTTTTTGTTTTGAAGTACAGCTGAACAATAATTTTCTTATCAGAACAAAGCTCACCGGAAAAAAAAAAATGTTTATCCTTCCTGTACCCTGCCAGCAAAACCTCCCTCTCTCTTCCTTCCCACTTCAAGCAGTCTCTTATAAATGTAGGACCTCGTTGAACTGTTCTTTGAAGTTTTGTCTATAAATAAAGGCTAATCGCACACTGTCTGCTCCAGATGATTGACTCGTACGTATTTGTGCATGCTATTTAGCTAATACAGTGTAGGCCCTACAGTAATTCATTTCTTCGCGCCACTTGTACGAGGCTATAATATGATTCATTTAAAGGGAAATTATCAGAACGTAAAAATAGGTTTGTCCTTGATATCATTTATAAAATGAAAAAATGGCTTTCTTAGATTTTTGGGTTTGGTATAGACATCCACAATAAACAGATATTATTTTGTTTTTAATGAGGCCTACTCGCACAACCCGGATAGGATCGGCGGTTGCGGAACGTTTGTGCGTACTGCCTATTGTGCGGTATATTCGTTCCGCGGAACTAATCGACTGGATTCGGCCGGTATATCGGTTCCCCCGGAACCCGGAACGAATCGACTGTGACACCGGCAGACCCCACCACCGGGTCAGTAGGTGTTTCCGTGGACGTCAGTAGCGAAGCATCAGTAGCTGTTAACAAGAACGTAATAAGGAAGATGGTGCACATTGTGAGTGGAATACGAACGAAACAAAGGATGGTAAGCAGGAAAGGAGACAAAAAGCAGTAAGAACATAACGACTACAGTCAAACCTGCCTTAATATAGCGGCCACCTATCTATAGCGGCCACTCGCCGTATATGGTCACTAAAAACGACCCCCCCCCCCTATAGAGAAGAGACATGTTAATGACCAAGTCTACAGCGGCCGCCTGTCTATAACGGCCATTTTTTCGTCTCCCTTTGGTGGCCGCTATAGACAGGTTTGAGTGTATAAGATTTCAGGGATGGTGATAGAGATAAAGAAGATCATAGAACACCGAGAAGGAAAAACATGGATAAAAACGGTGTGAGGGAAGATGACAGCGAGTGATGACAGTGGAAAGGTCAGGGAAGAAGACACGGAAAGAGGAATGACAGGTAAAACAAGTGTGCTACTAATGATAAGATATCAGGAAGAATCAATGCCGCAATGACTACTGTGTACATCATCATTGACGTTATTATGATTGGAGGAGGCATGCTTCTCGTTAAATATGTCAGTCTTTGATATTTGAGCTTGAAGCTGACTCCTTCAAAGACACAATGCATTCGACATTTAAACTATATACAATGTACAGTACTTTGATTGCTTTAACGTTCTGCAAGATAATTACATATTGCTAATAGGCCTATATGCGCAGCTCAGAGAAAAATCCATCTGTTCACCCAAACACTTACCAACGATAATGCCAAGGAAAGCTGCAAACATACGAGAAAGGAGGTTCACCTTCCGCATGGTGTTATCCCGCCTAAAAACAAATGTGATAAACAAGAGGAAGACAGACGTATTAGAACATTTTGCTTAAAATACTAGTAAGTTATTGATTTGCAAGATAAGGGATATTACAATGACTCAGCGTAACATACCTACTGCTTCGATCATAATGTTCAGGAAGTCAATAAAAAACTCAAAATCAAAATTTGAATAGACAGCATGAACAAAATAACTTTGACACATTAGTTACAATCCATAAGTCTTGTAAATCTGCAATCTTTTGAGGTGCTGCAAGTACTGGCATTGGATATGATTACGTTTTATGATTCACTTTACTTTCATGTAAACTTTAGTTATGAGATGGGAAAGCAGTATTTAGAGTAAGTGGCAAAAGTTGATGAAACAAACCAGCAAATTAATTTAACTGACTTGTGTTGCTGTTCATCACACAAAATTACGTGTTAAGATCATATCTGCATGTGTTTAGCCTAAATAATGTATCAGCTTATTCTGACTAATGAGCATGCGCAAAACTAAACTCGTGTGTTCTAAGTATTGTGACGCCAGGAATGATTTGCTGCGCATCAACGCGCTCCGAAAATAATTCATTTCTTAATTGTGACGTCAGGAATGGGTTACTCCGCATCAACGCGCTTTGAAAAATATGTCATTGTGACGTCAGAACCACCTTGCGCATACATCACCATGATGACAAAAAGTAAACAAAAGCACTCCATACTGTACATATACATGTACTGAATCACACTGCCATCCACTGTTTCGAGGTGTCAAGTCACTCGTACGAAAAGCGGAGCATACGTGATCTTCCGAGCTATCGTAGAAAGAACGCAAGGAAGCCATGAAAAAGGAAACATTTCCGGCTCGAAAAAGAAAGGGATTTCTGACAAAGTCATATCTGACATGTTGTTTTACATCAGGTAAGACCACAATAAATACAGTACAGGCAACAAATTTATCTGTCGTGATTCTCGCCCCTAAGAAATTCTGAAATCTCCATATACTTTGCAGATGACCGCACCCAGACAATGTGAACACCATTTTTATACTATCACATTATCTTTTTCGTAGCAAATATGTAGAAGGGAGTTCGGACGCTTTTGAAACATCGAAAGTAAAACTATACATATAAACTCATTTTCAAGGACTTTATAAACAGTATCATTGTATTGATACTCTTTGTCAAGAATGGCGTCCGTACAGGTCAACCTGAACAAAATTTCAATATCAACGTTACCGGCAGATTGCGACAACAGCTATTATCCCCCCCCCCTCTCTCTCTCTCTCTCTCTCTCTATCTCTCTCTATTTATATAGATCGTAATATCTCTCTCTATCTCTCCATTTAAATCTTCCCTTATTTGTATCGTTGGTACAGGTCAAAGGGAGAATGACGAGAAAGCAGTGGCCAAAGCCAGGCCCAGAGTGAACACAAAGAATGAGAAGGTACACAATGAAATACTAACACAGGACGTACAAAATTGTATAATTATAGATATATTAATTGATGTTATGAAAAATGTTAACGGTCACTCTCCAAACTTAGTCACAGTTACACTCATTTTATTTGCGGAGCACTTATACGTTTGTGTTCAATTTGATTCGAGTTAAGCATAAAAGATATTATCTAGTCTACATAAATCGTTGAAACACAGTTTTAACGCTGAAAATGTATAATACCTTACAATGATAACTTGGCTTTATATCCAACTTATCTGGGGAAATCGATAGGTCTATACAGCCCGCAAAGTTGTGTGATATATTATATATATTTATATAATCTACCTGTAATATATATATATATATATATGTATATATATATATATATATATATATATATCTATTTATTTATTCATTACTCCAGTATTTCGAGAGAAATTGGTTATATGTTTGTTACATTTGCTTTCAAAGTTCATCATCGCTTGAACAATTTGCGAAAATTATATAGTTATCCATGTAGTTGAAAAATATTATTTTTTCATAAAATCATTTTACCTCTAAACCTATACACTTCCCACAACCCCGATGATGTCGTTCACTTATACGTGAAAGAAAGCTTATCTTGCAATTTATTTCCGCTTGATTTCTTATAATTTTACTCGGGCTTTTTGTTAAAAACAAGTGAGATAAAATAACATCAGTTAAAACATTAAAGCACAAGCTGTCTTGAATATGTGAAACTGAAAGCTGCCTTTGCATTCCATTGGCATTTATTTTATCAGAAATTCGGTAAGAGTTGCAATCTCGGGAGACGTGAATTCCTGACGGTAAACCGAAATCACGATGACGGCTCAAGCAAACCCGAGACCGAGTCGAAGTTGACAGCAGAAATCATCAGAAACTTCAACCAGTCTTACGCCTTTAACAACTTGTCTACTTGCAGAGAAGAATTAGATGTCGAATCTAGCGAGGACTTAACCGTTGTCAGCGAACTCTCTGGAGATTTAAACGAGAGCGATGTCGACTGCGACAATGAAACGAACGATACCCTCGATGAGCTGTACCTCGCAATAAGGGAAGCTGAGGAGGAGATTGAAGATTGCATGGTGGTCATTAACTCTTTTGCACAGAAAGTTCGAAGCCGCCGTGACAAACCACCGCGGCAAGGGTGCGAGAACTTCTGCTCACTGTCCGGAGAGTTTAGCGGTGATCAGCCTCAGGGTGCCAAGGTCCCAAATGACAACACAAACAATCGTGTCGAGGGGAAGGAACTCCACGCCGAGTCTCACCGAGACATAGTCACTCTAGCCGCAGGAGATGTAAAAGCTTCGATGAGCGGAGACTGTGGAGACGAGGAAGGCACCTTGACATCGGTGTCCGAATCGTTCAAACCAGCTCCTGAAGAGACTGACACCTCCATAAAATGGGACATGAAAAGTCCAGATGCAGACATAGATAAACTGTCCAAACTCCTATCAGCACGTAAAGACAGAGCAGTAAACGTTGCAGTAGGGCAAGAGCCTGCGAGTACATCTTTCGAAGCTCCAAACTCCCCAAGCGCCAACGTCGATGAACACGAGCAGGAGGTAGCCGAAAACTTCCAGGAGACTCTGGAGTTCACGGTGGAGTGCGGACGATACTCGTTGGTCGTGGAATTCACCAACCCGCCGGGCGCAGAGCCGATGCAGGTTGATGGTACTTGGTCTGCCATCAAGGCAGCTAGCTCGTTGGCTTGCCGCTACCTCAAGGCGCGAGGGAAAGACTTCGGGAAGAAACTCTTTAGCTTTTGACTCTTTATGTCACAAGTTTTACAATATTAAGGCGATGTCACTTGATACCAACATTCATTTTCTGTCGAAACAGCCCGGACATTGTTGAATCACTGAAAGATTTGTCCATCTGCTATCGCCATAAGAATGTGCAATTATCTAGAAGATACGCTGCACCAGGGATAATGCAAATTGTGGCAACATGGCGAGTAAAGATACGGGAAAATGTTCTCTGTTACACGATACGAGATATCTCTTTGTAATTCCCAAGGGTCATTAGTCCAAAAAGGAAGTGCGAAACTTCTCCATTTTCACTGTGCGCCCGTGAATTATGACCGAACACCATGTATTTCAAAAGTGTCGGTTCTCTCGTCAGCATTCATGAAAAGCCAACAAAAACAAACTAGAGGAGATCGAGTTTTACTGGGAAATTCCCGTATCCCCAGAATCACATGATTTCAAACAATTATCGAAGTGATCGTGTCGTCTGTTGCTGATCATCTCGGACATCTTGATTCTAACAAAAGACGAGGGATAAAGTGTATAGATTTAAAAAAAAACCACATAAATCAATCGAGTTTTAATTAAAAACTCTTGATCAATCCGAAAACACCAGTGATAAGTCCTGCACAAACTAGATGTTGGGAAGCAATTTCAGACTAAAAGAGAGAAAAGGGGCGGGAGAACAAAATGTGCATCTCGTGTTATATTGTAACTGTTAAAAGATCTTTTAGAAAAAATGTAAAACTGATGACGTGGGGATAGTAATGCTCATCAATACGAATTGATAAACAAAATAAAGTGGCAGAATGGATGAAAACCGAATTGATGCATCCGCGTGAAATTCGTTGTTCTCATTTAAACATTATATATGCAGCAATTGTATTCATACATTCATTCATGGAAAGGATTATTATAGACATGTAAGCATTGAAATCACATCACACTCAACAAAATACACCTGCCATCCAAATAGACTATACATCGCTATACGATGTTGTGTTCAAGGTGATTTTCATAATTGCATGAAAGTAACGTGTATGTTTAATGTGTTGTCCGAAGTATATTCCTGTTCTCTGCGTGAAATCCAGACAGTATGTACTTCATAGTTCATATCGATGAGGATATTGCACGATTTGTCACACGTGTGCTTCCGAACGAACATCAAAATTAATTGAAAAAAAAAGAGATGTGTCACGAACGTAGGCCTATGCAAAGAGTCATGGTGGATTATTTAATTCAGGACATGATAAATACTAGAAAAGCTGACATTTTCCCTCCAACTTTGCTAGTAATTCACTTGATCGCACCCGTTCAAATCACGCGACTCCGTAACGTGCTGACAATACCATAGCCTACCGCATCGGAGGCACAATGTAGGCCTATGCATTTACAATTTTTTATTAGTTTATATATAGTAAACCCACGACTGCTTTACCAAAAAGGTCTATTCCACCTCCCTGGCTTTACTTACCACACCAAGAAGAAACAGACGAAATGGGACGCTTTCTCACATAGTAGATTTCCGTTTTATAAACGGCGCCAAAATTTCATGGCGATGCAATTCCGGAACCTCTTGAACCTCTCAGAACTGTCCATCCTGCGACTAGGCTTCCCCTATCACCTATGGCTGAGGGAGAGCACAAGTTTGAACTTTTCTCTCCTTCCCCCTCAGTGATGACGTCACGAAGCTGAATTTCATCGATTTGCCGTCTTGTTATTCTATGTTGGAAGATGTACTCGCACAATATCTGACCTAATTTTAACTCGAATCTAGATCCCCTCATCAGCTTGCTTTACAAACAGCACGCACTAATGAAACGCAGGCGGACATACAAAATAATCATGGTACATTGTATCATACATGGACTTTCCTGGTCCTGCAATGAATATGATAAACGGCATTATTTCTGTTCGGTTTGACAAGACATGGGAAAAGAGGGGTGGGAAGAGTTCAAAGCCTCAATGAAGAGTACAAGCGTTCTTTATTCCATTCTTTTCACCTTTGTATTGTCGAGTTACAGACAATTGTCCAAGTCAATGAAATCGGATCGATACGAACTGGGACGAAAAGAAAAAGAACAGACAAGACGAGCCAAGGAGCGTGCACTAGAGAAAAACAAGATTTCTGTTTGTCTATATAATCGGGGGAAAAAAGAATGAGAGGAAGGAAGTGCAAAGAGTTCCTTTCTCAGTACAGTGAGAATTAGTTTGAATTACATGTAGTTCAAATTCATGATCTTGTAACAAAAATATTCGTACTCCCTTCGATACGATTGTTTTATCACGTTAACAGATGGGAGTACATGTATCAGGGTCACTCAAGTGCGTCTGTAAAATCTGGAAACATACTAATATCAAAACAAAATAAACAACACAAAAGTGTGTATGCCTATGTACTCCAGTGTGTCACACAATGAAATTAAATGAAATGAAAATGAAAAACACCGACACACGGGCTCCAACAAAATAAGTGCCGCTATATGATGACTCCGACACTCTAAATGTGGTTTTACGTTGTTGTGCAACAGGGTTACAGTGAAAATCCTCAAGCCGCCGTCCACCTTCAGGTATTCCCTTCTCGCGTATTTTCTTCGCCGTATGGTGCACTGATACATACTAGTAAATGATGTACTCAATTTTGATTAAATTCAATTCAATTCAATACTCTTTCACAAACACATAAACATACACGTACATACACAGGGGTAGCGTATTATTATTATTATTATTATTATTATTATTATTATTATTATTATTATTATTATTATTATTATTATTATTATTATCATTATTAATATTATTGTTATGATTATTATTATTATCACTGTTATTATCATTATTATCATCATTATTATTATCATAATCATCATCATCATTATGCGTGAGTGTATGCGTGTGTGTGTGTGTGTGTGTGGGGGGGGGGGGGGGGTATTTAAGGCTCAATGGTCACCCCATCACCACCCCAGTCATGAGCTTGTTCTGATGTTACTTATGATCTTTTTTTTTTTTCAAAGAGCCACAAAAGGGTGTGTGGTCTGTTGCTCCTGATACAAACATACAATCAAATGCATTACTGTCCTCTGCAAAAGTAAAATTCTTCAATCTTTTCGAATGCCTTAAAAAAAGTCTATGCACAGATTACACTTCCCAGGATATGGATGAACATCGCTAACGATGTGATTTTTGAAATGAGATTTAAAAAAAGAATTTTAGATAAGTTTCCAGTGAAGTCATATGTAACCACATAAAATGAGGAGTTCTTCATCTGATATGACAGTGACCACCCCAGATAGTACAGTACATGTATTTTAGATGACCACAGGGCATCATGGTTGATAATTTTGCGACACGTAGATGTTGAAAATCTGTCTATTTTGTGCAATCTAATGGCTAATTTTTACAAATCTCTCACTTTGCTACTCCATTCACTGATTCTCCTATCTTTTGAAGCAAATTCTCTTCTGAGTCTATTACATCCACAATTCTTTTCCACCATATCTCTCAGGATTGTTGTAATCACATCAGGTCAAATCACAAGGCATCATTCAAAAAATATATTGTTGATTATCAAGGCTTTAATTTGGTCAAATACTGAGTCACACAACTAGGCAACATTCCATTCCTCACATTATCCATCTTTTGTCTTAACAAGAAAACAATCTGATGAAAAATTAACAACTGACTTTGTCCAGTGGCGGATCCAGGGGGGAGTGCACTGGGCATGCGCCCCTTTTATTTTTTTGTTAAAACAAAAGAAATAAAAAGAAAAAATGGGGGAGGGGAGCGTGCGCCCCCCCCCCCTTTAATTTTGTAAAGGTGACCCCTCTTTACGGAATTCCTGGATCCGCCCCTGACACATGAGCATATTAATCCATCATCAAAATGTCAGGTCATGCTGTTGTAATGTTGAACATTACATAACCAATTCATTTCATTCTTCGAAAACATGTTACTGTTACAATTAGGCAAATGATTACAGTCTGAGAATGTCATGATGTCTTTCTGTATCATATTTTGAGTGACAATATAAAAAAAAACCAGAATCAAATTGCTTGCATCACATGGCAATGTCTACAGTAAGATTAAATCAGTTTTGACAGTGTACTGCATAAATATTATATAAGTACTGAGCAGCATGTTCTTTCTTGCAGCAGGTAACTTTTTTTAGTTGTCTCAATCTACATGGGCAAAACACTAATCAGAGAATATCTTTTGTTCAACTGATAAATTTGTTTCCCTGTCAAATGAATTCCCATGGCTTTGTGACAATCAATGGCGCGTCACATAGATTGCATTCACCAAATACTTCTTCTATTGGCAGATTTTCCCAACAAGTGTTGATGATAATGTGTAAAAGAATGTGGTGAAACTTGCCTTGTACACAAGGTCAAAGCTTGGTGTAACACTTGATGGACACACTGATTTACTCTCATTTTAACCATTTCTGTGCCACAAAGGGTTAATCATAAAATGAAGTAAAAACAATTAAAAGAGAAATATGAGTTGACTTAAATATGGTTATTCATTCCATTACAATGAGCTCTTAAGATTTGCATCACAAATTTGATAAGCAAAGCCAACTGACTGGAATTAACACAAACTGATTCTGTTACATATTTTTGCTTTATAACTATTGGTTAAGGTTGGTATATCTTTATAACTGATACAATCAGAAATGAGAACATATCAAAACAAGACATCAAAAACAAACACAGAATCATACGACAAATAAATTTTGATAATACCACTAGATCTAAACTCTAAATCTGATTTGAGAGTTTAAGACTTTAAAAGGATTTGACAATTTTGTCAAATGCTGGAAATAGAAATAATATTGCACTTCAAACTGTACTTTGGGATTTCACAGAATCAAGAACAGAAATACAGATAAAGTTGCCTCTCTGCAAAACTTAACATCAGTAATAGTACAGAAAAAACTATACTAACTATAAATGACAAGGGTGGACACAATAGTCTTTCCTATACCCCCACAAAAAGAAAAAAAAGAGAGGAAAGAATCACTACTATTTGGCATTATTCATTAATACAGAGAGAAAAGAGACACTACATAGAACTTATACAATTCTTTGGAACACAAGTTTTGAATTATTTATACAAAAAATCTCTCCAATGACACAATATGTCTCATGAATGTGTAATATTTTCTTCTCTTCAATTTGAATGATTACAAAGTATGTCATGCCCTTCCACTTTAACATGTGAGATGTGACCCAAGACCTTCACAAATCTTCACCTCCTCAGCTGCCGTGGAATAGTTGTCATTATCTTTTATTTTCATTCTTTTTTGTACTAGTGTACAAACAATGCACATTACAGAGGGTATTAGTGACAATTATCGACCCGATAGTAACTGTGGAACAGCCAGAAACACACAAGGCGAAGCTATGTGTGTGTTTTGAACTGTGCAACACTTGTGGAGGGTGGAAAATTTTGATAATTCCCAACCAAGTAATGTGCATTATTTGTTTAAAAAAAACATTGACATGATTTACATTCTGCAGTAGCCATTTTCTCCAAGATTCAATGCAAGCACCAGCTCCAAATGCAGGCAATGCAACTTTGCATAGACAAGCAGTCTGGTACACTAACTACTGGTAAAAAGTAAAGTTGGGCATTTAGGCAAAATAACAGGTTGGTCATGTGATACCTCTCATCCAATCATTTGATTGGGATCCATATCATAATCTTACACAAATTATTTGATTTTGTGAAATATCTTTCACATCATCTCATGGATTCTAAAGCAAACCTTCCAGTTGAAATGACCCTTAAAACATGATTTTTTACACCTAAGACAAACTATTATAGACATACTGCTCAAACTTGTCTCACATGCACCGTAATTCCTTTTGATGGTTTCTGCTAGACCTGTATACAACAGATTTGGCAACATTTCACGCTTTCACTTTGTATGATGCTTAAATGGATTTTAAACTTTCATATGAAAGTCGCTGTAAGCTTCATCTGTATAGACGACCACTACCAGAAGAATGCCACGCAAACACTGAATTGAAAGTGTGCAATGCTCCAAATTTCACTGACAGAGTGTGTGATTTACAATGTGAGTGATTAACAACAAAGTTCACAAAAGGATTTTACTATAATCAGCTCACAGAAATTGAATGTAATCTGCTACATAACTTTCTATGTATTGTAACTGATCCGCATGCAATATGCCATATTACGATATGGTTTAAATATATCATAGTATTTCAGAAATAAAAAACACTTTCCCCTGTTTCTTTGGCATCACTAGAGGGTATTCCTTGAATTATTCTTGCAACTATAGATGCAAGAAACAAGACTTTTGATGACTGGTAAAAAACACACTGAACAACTGAATATGAGACAGGGGATGCTTGGAAGAACAGAGGAAAATGGTTTTGTAAACAGGAAAAAAAAATGATAATAGATAAATGATAAGAGAGTAGACTATATATGGCGGCATGAAATCATAAATCTGATATAAATGGAAAGGTGATCTTTCTCTCTGTAGGAATTATCAGCAGAGATTAAGATCATCTTTTAAACTCTTGTGGATTGAAACAAACACTCACACACACACACAGACACACACTCTCTCACACACACTAAGACACACTTTCTCATATTTTTTTTTCTCTCTCTCCCCCTTCCTCTTCTCAAAGTCAACTCATTGTCGACAGGAATACCATAAATAAATACATGACAGCGGTGATGAAATCACGTAGCCACTCACTAGACGATCCTATTGCCACACAACATGTATCTGTCAATGTCCTTGATATCTCTTGGCGGCTGCTTTGGAGGCACTACTCCCTTCGGTCTTCGGACAGCCTCCCCTGCCTCCACGTGGCTGGACAGCACGCCGATGCTGGTCTCCGACATCGGCACGTTGAGGGAGCTCACCGAGTGTAGCGTCGTGGGTGACAGCGGGATGGTTGGCGACTGCAGCGATGTCAGGTTGGGGTCGGACGATCTCAGGTCTACCAGCTTGGGAGGAGGGCGTTTCGTTGGTTGGGGTTGGGAGGATGAGGAAGAGGCGGGGGAGGCAGAAGTGGCGGAGGAGGCAGAAGTGGCAGAGGAGGCAGATGGTCCGTGAGTTGGAGATTTCTTCTTCAGGAGTTCCTCCATCAAACCGGCTTCTCTCACATACTGACATGCTTTGCCCAACAAGACGATACTCAGCAAGATTTTCACTGCTACCAGGCTGATAACATAAGAAGAAAACATCAATTCTAAATTTAAGATCACGATGAAATGTTTGACATCTAGCTAATTACAACTAGCATTGCAGATGAAATAAAAAATCAACAATCCATAATCCAATCAAAAGTTTCACTGTTATAAAGACTGCAGTTACTACCAATGTCTGTTTTGTTGATATACATTTTGTTTTTGTTTTCTGAATTCATCCATGAGTTTTCCATCACCATCAATCATTTCAGGTGGAAGAAATATGCCCTCCTGTGGCAGGAATGAGCTTCCGTCACTCTTCCCTTTCTGTTGCCCGGCTGGAATGCAGCAAAGCAAAATATGTCTCGCATACTTCTTAATGACACTACAACCAGCCATTCTTTTAACTTCCAAGGCAATATCCTGACATCTTTGCACATATTCAAAGTTTCTTACAACAGCTACATTGTACAAAGGTTGTAAATATTACATGAGTCACTGATAAAAGCATGCAAATCCAATAATTAATTAAAGAATAATTCTATAGAGCTACAATCTATTAAACTGTTGTAAATCTCGGTGACCAGGTTTTTGAATGATGGCATAATCCTTTCTGATAGCTTGCACCCAGCACCTAGACAAGACTGGTCCTAATTATCACACTTACCACACATATAGAAATGAGATGAGTACCACAGCAGTGTTCCAATTCAGTTTCACTGTCTGCCTGATAATTCTGATGACCTGCAGCAACAAAAGATCACAAGAATCAAATTCCATTCCATCTGTACATTTGATACACATTGAGGGATAACATACTATTAAACAGGTTTCAATCTGTAACTGTACTCTTCTTGTAGTTAAACATCTTGGCACTAAATTTGCTCATTATTCACAAACCACTCTAACATTCTCTCTTTGAGGTCAAATGCATGTTTGTGATTTTATGTTGAGGTTTAATTTCACTGAAAGATGACAGCCCTGATAAAGCATATCATCATACTATCAAACAATTAAAAAAAAAAAAAACTGAAGCAGAACAGGAATTGCACCAAATCTAGAATGTGAGTATTTAAGCCTATTAAAAATACAAACATTCATAATAGTGGGCATTATAGGTGACGACAAATTTATCATTCTATATTTTAATACCTCCTACATGCACATAAGGCCTGCTTCTGATGATTTTACATATACATGTATCACACAAAATTTCACAATCATCAGATTTATAGCACATGATAGCATCATAAGTTACAACAACATTGCACAAATAATTTGTTCCTGTTGACATCTGCTGTCTTTGTGGGGTGAATATAGAAAGGATATGGTAATAATGGACTACTACTCTTTCTTTTGTTACTATAAATTCATGAAACTGAATACCATATTTCACTGCAACCTTCACTTTTCACTACGTACACACAATGCTGTGATCTGAAGACTGAAATGACTATTTGTTGGATTACTCACAACACAGCCGAGGGGTAGAGGAATAAAACCCATTCTTCGGGCCACTAGGTCAGAGTGGTCTGAAAAGGCCTGAAGGAGATAAGGTTTGTTAGGAGAAAAGATTTATGAGGATCACTACAGGTGCTGTTTAACAATGCTTTCAGTTTGAAAACTCTGAGCTACATGGTATTATATGCTACCAGTCTCTGATTATGTCTGAATATAACAAAAGCTTTACAATGAAGAAGTGAAAACATGTTGGTGAACACTATATCACACTTAAAATTTTCCTCCAAGATCAGTGTCAGAATAATAGTGTTAAAATATATCATTGTACTCTCCTTTTCGGAGAGGTAATATTAAACAAATATGACATTATATTCAACGCTGCACACTGGCACTGGCCCGACAGTCCAGGACCAGTAAAAATCACTGTTGGGCCAGTAACTTTGTCAGGAATAGACCAGTAAAATAATGAAAAACTGGGTACCTACTGGTCCAACACACAGGTTGGACCAGTAGAAAAAATGGGTTAGTGTGCAGCCCTGTTATATTATAGCCACTTTATCTCTGTTGTCCTTAAAATTAGCACCTGTTGCATTATCCATTTTGATGAGAAAAAACAAAAGCATTCAGAAACATTAGTCGATGATTCTGTGTGTTGCAAGTGTGTGGGTGTTTTCTCAAATCAGTTTTAATAGAGCTTGTCTAGCCGGTAAAATAAACACAAACTCACATTTTTCTTCCTGCTGATAACCATGTCATATGCTAGACTTGCACGAAATTCGGTGTAATTCTGTGGGAAAGAGAAACAAAATTTCAATTAAAAGTCTGAGGATGGAAATAAAAGTATGTGTCGATTACATATTGGCTGATATACTCCATAGTGACTACTGGCCACGCTTTGTTGAGGAATCAAACAATCAAAATAGCGACACACTGTCACAAATACAACCAAAGAACTCTCAAATTTCATTACATAATCAACTCATGATGAAGCGCCAGAAGGAAATATTTGTAGTAAATTCATCCATAGCAAGATTATTTTGTAATGGGTTCTGTACTCCTTTAATTCTATTTTGTAACTCGTCATAGCTTCCATGGAGAAAAATTAGGAGTCAGAGGCATTAACTCCATCCATTTGCTTTAATAATCAATAAAGGAAGAACTTCCATAATTTGTCCCATTAAAATTCTAGTGGAAAGTGATGATGTCTGTACTTCTTATCTGAACCAGCCATCCAACTTACCGATGCTGAAAGAGCATTGAACTTGCTGATAAAAGCATGCTTCACCCAGTCAATCAAGACTTCAGCACACAGCACCATCAGGACATCAGGGAGCATCTTCCAAAAATGATCTAAGGGAGGATGATGGCAAAACGGAAATTCACGGTAAAATAAAGTGCTTGATGCACAAGACATTTCTAGAGCACTACCACCACATATTCCTGCAATCACCAAAGCATCTACGTTTTAAGTCATTAAAGCACAGCATGACTTGAGGGATGCATGTTCTCAAACACAACCACACAATTGATACATCTTTGCTTCAACAGTATGCACACAAGACACTAATGTAACTCATGGGTAATTGTCTGCTTGGCGAATTCTTGAGTTTGGCAAAATGGCATCAGCTATAACCTATAAACATATTTTGTATATGTTTAATGCAGAACCTGGCATTAATTTTTTCCTCTATTTGCCCAAGAAAAATCACCAAATTTCAAATTGCTACTTGCCTCACAGAAAAAAAAAAGTACTTGCCCAAACTAGTACCAATGTATTGACTTGAGAAGCTAGTGATTTTAATATCAAAGTTAACATTTTACTTTCCCAATAAATCTTACTTTCCACGCACCAGCAGGCAAGTGCTAATTCCGAGCCCTGTTTAGTGTCAAGAGCTCTTTGGAGTTCAAGTTTTATATGAGCACCTTGACTTCCAGAATATATCTCAATCAACAGTTACAGAGCCATAACAATGTTTTCTGGTAGGAATTCAAGTTAATACTTGTAATATACTGTTTTGGGATAGTAAATGGTAAGGACAAACTCACCCAGACTCCACGAAAATGCAGCCATGTTACGTAGCACCACAAAGAAAAGGAGCACCATGTAGTGATATCTTTCTCTAACATCTATCAGCAGGCGCAAAGAGAGAAAAACATGGGGAAGAAAATGAAGCTCAGTACATTGCAACAGGACAATAAAATACTCAAAATAACAAAACCATTGCAAATTTAGGGTTAACTTCGTTTACAATCTAATAGAAGCACTATTGTTTTCTTCTGTGTGATTAAAAAAAATGTTCTTTGTTGGCTACAAAAATGCATATTTCTAGACAGACTCAAACAATACTTGGACGTCATTACCTTGAGAGTAAGTGATAAGGTATAAAAGCATAAACAGACATGTGTCTCACAATTGAAAGCACCATATAACACTGATCTAAATAATGCATCCAAATTTCAGTATGTTGTTGTCTAGCTTTCACTTTTCTTACTACTGTTGACTATATTCCACAAAAATGTTTCCTCACAAAATTGAACAATATAATGGTAACTACTTTGCATGAATTCATAGATCAAAGACAAACCAACATGCTTTATCAATGTTAATATCTGAATTACAGAAAGCAAACAAAACATTTGGCAATCAAGTGAATGTGACCTTTATGAACACAACGTGCACTCACCTGAACATGATATTTGATAGAGGTTGAATTTGTCAAATTTCTTGAACACGCTTCCTTTCAATTCTACAAACTGTAAAGTGAAGAGAGACGAAGATGTACATACAAGTTTTGAACAAAATTGGCCATCAGTGAAAGAGATACAGAGGAAGTGCCATTATAGTGGGGTTGGATATAACAAGAATCCACATTTAGTGAGGTAAATTGTCATGTCCTGACTAACCTTTACATGTTAACCTATAGAAACTCAATTTTTTTTTTTTCACTGCGAGATAAATTTCAGGCCAAAAATGAGAAGAAAAAAATACCAAAGAAATATTTGTGCAGACATAACAAGGAAAACTTGGTCTCAAACCAAACAGTGCACAAAATCATGTGCTGTGTACAAACCAGCAAACTACTGTTGAATATTACCACTCACAATACGTGTCTGTTTCATCGCTGCATGCTTGCAGTAGGCCTAAATGACAATTCAAGGTGACAAGCACCATATTAATGTCTGCTCCATATTATCTTATCTCCAACTGATTTGTGCAACAGAACATAATGAAAGTCAGGCCCTGTCTGCGACATAATAGTTGCCAAATCAAAAACATCTGACAACAATTATGAAATATAAACAGACTTCTTTTTCTTATCGAACTTCTACTTTTATTAAAAGAATATTTTCTTTTTGCATTTCCTGCTTTCCTATTCACCATTCTATTCAGTTTTGAAATGGCTAAGATATCCAGAAATAAAGAGGTCCTAATAAAAGGTGGGCTCCACCTTTTATTAAGACCACTTTGTTTTACTTTGTTTTTGATATCTCAGCCATTTCAAAACCGATTTTGATCAAATAAACTTTGAATTCCTCATAGAATTATATGCTCTTTCATATCTCATATAAGAAGTTTTGAATTATCTCACAAGATGTTAAAACCTGACTCCCCATCTCAACCAAAATTACCATGGATATTCAATAAAAGTTGACAGTGATCAGTGTGACAATGGTGTATATAACACAATATTTCTTTTCTGCACAGAACCACCCCCCCCCCCCCCCAACACACACACCTATTTTAGCCCCTACCCACCTCTGCCCTACCTGTGGGAGAGGCTTTCTTGCCCAGATTGGCTTCATCAGCCACCTCCGGACCCATCAAGCTAATTGACGTCATGGTCATCCTCGAGAACGAGGGACGAACGAACGAACATTATACGTAATTTTCTATACCACACTATACTATCTGTTACAGTGATGATGCCAACATTTTTGCACAAAGCACATGTCTATGTTGATGGCAAATAGACTGTTCCTTTCTCAATACATAGCAGCAAATACAGTATGCAAATTCAAAATTGCATCAAATGACAAAAAGAAAAATGCTAAAGCATGACACACATTCATCCGTCGTGCAAGTAGGCATAAATGAATCCACTCATAATATGATGCAACTCAGAAGACATGGGAACATTATGAAATCATAAACCATTAGGTATTAGCGTCATGCAATCAAACCGAAAATGCTCCCCACCCAACCAATACAAAGCTGCACACGTTATGTTGTTGCACCTATTCCTCAGTTCATTGTACCCTTATTTCAAGGGGGGGGGGGGACCTATTTGTAAATCCCACTCAACTCTGATTAAATTTGTTTTACAGAATGCATAACATTCTGGCCACTTTTGTAATTATACAACTATTTGAAGTTTTAGCATATTTCAAACTCAACTTTCAGGAAAACACATTTTAAATTTGATAGTAAATTTGATATTTCACGTATTCAACTAAACAATCACCATTCCTACGAAGAACAAAACTGTCTGTAGCTAGCCTTTTCCTGAGAAGTCTGAGAAAATACCACTGTCATTTCATGCTGCATGGCAACTTAACTCGTATCAATGACCGAATTCAACCAAAATGCTGTGAAATTTATGCATTCACAAAATAAAACTAACAAAAACAAATAAGAATGATTGTATTATCTATTGGGTCTTTGCACCTTTATCGAATGAAAAGAAAAGTAAAAATTGATTTAAAAAAAAATATAAAACTATTGATAAGTTTGTGATGATATTCTGTCTTTGGAGAGCTGATGTGACGAAATGGTCCAAGCGATGAAACGTTACTGCTTGTGTGTTGCCAAGCCTCAGAGAGTGGTCAAATTATTCAAATTCTTTTTTTAAAAAAAGGTCAGATTGTACTCACATTATTAGACATCATGATGGTAAGAAGAGCTGTGCTGAAGGAGTTGAATGCCACACTCAGTGTGGTAGCTTGGAAAATGGCTAAAATAGCATGGAGTGCTGAAGAGTATGCAATTAAAGGTTGATGCAGAAATTTCAGACAGTGAATTTTGATATCATGTTAAGGAAGCAATCACAAAAGCTCAATCAAAAAGCTACAAGCACATCAGTCTTGGAGGACCATTTTATAAGTTTTCTCTCTTTTTTTTTCCTTTTGATAATCCACAAGGTCTATCGAAACATTTTTTAATGAACTTCAGTTTTGGTTCAGTGTGATTAAATCCATATTTCCTGCCCAGCTTGGCTCTCCCCAATGAACAAATAATATTCTAAGTATGTCATCCAAACAAGAACTATCATTCACAAGACACAAGCATGCAATCTAATCTACAACATTTTCCTGTACAGCATGATTCATTATTATACATTAGGGTCATATTGTGAGGAAGACTCGCTATAAAAGTGAGTTACATTAACAGCAGCTATCACAGCAACAGTTACTCAATTTCCATAATTACAACATGTTGCTTTGAAAGTTACTATTCTAGCAAGTTACCGTGATAGAGCAAGTCTTTTCTAGTAACAGGGCGAACACATAGATGTTCTTTACTAACAATATCATCTGCCGCTGCAGGATTTTTATGACTGAAAACATTGTTAACACACAGCTGTGCACACATCAAACTGAAAATATTCAAGCATAAGTAAAAGAAAACTATAAAATCATTAAGCAATCCCCCTTACACAACAATAACAAATAAATTGGAACATGAAAGGAAGAGCCAAAAATTCACACCAAACTTAGACTAAATGACAAGGTTTGTACACTGCACATTCAGAGCTGCTTTTTCCACAACAACATGCTTTCCATAAAGTTACGCTGGGCTCAAACATAAACTCACACATCTGATTACTGTTAACTTGTAGATGACATCTGGTAAAAATTTCTAAAAACTGTCATACAATCAAAATATGTTTAAACTGATACAAATTGGCCTGCTCTGCTTTTTAGACATACTCTTCCCCTTGTCATAGAATCCTAAAAATGAAATTTCACTTGAAATGAAAGCAGTGATAAAGGGTTAACTTGATGATTATTTTTCACATATGATGAATATGGAAATGAGCACATGGTGCCCACTCTAGGCAGGTTGATGGTGTATACCAAGCGATATCTGAATACAATGGGGTAGGTTGATAAACCATACACTTCCATCATGACATGAATCATAATAATATTCATTCACAACAAAAACGTGATCGGTCAAAATGAATCTGTTCTTGGTCAATCTTTTCAGACCTAAATGTGTACCAGTGCTGGCTTTCATTAAAGCCTATTGATGAGCTCCTAAAACAAAAGACGCATTTCAATTGCAGATAAAGCTTAGGATCAAATAAAATACGAATGCATAATCTCAAACTTTTTAACACAGCCAGACATGCATCAAGCTTGTTCAAATTTTCATGTCAATTATCCACAACAGACTTCTACATAGAGGGCAACATCCAAGGAGTGGTTAATTAATAAAGGAGAGAAATAAGAAAAACCCAAATACTATAAAAGATAGTAATGAAGAAGACAATAAGTATTATATGAGGCTATCGTTACATGAAACATGCTCATACCCATTCATGACCAAACAACTACATAAATTCATAGAGATATACTATGAAGAACAGTATTCAGGTCTTTTGCAATAAGCAAGGTTCAAACTTCAAACTGTACAAGTTACCAGCTCAAAGCAGCTTACTGACGGATCTTATGAAAACCACTCAGAAGGTGAAACATGAAATATCAAGCATCATAGTTTGGATAGAACTAGGTACACTGAATGGGGTGAGGAATGGGGGAGTATAACTCATCGCACACTTAAAGGAAACAATTGGACTAATAAAGATTCTATCTGTATTTGCATGCAAAACACATCCAACTAAAACAGCTATTACTTGGCTATCACTATTTTTTCTTCATTGTTCATAACAGGCACTAAAATATGTGAATTCACAGGCCTTTCAATATGATGCTTAAAGTGTTTAACACTAATCGCATTGATCAAGACATTTTTATAGAGCATCAACCCCCCCCCCCAAAAAAAAAACCCCAACCAAACAAACAAACAACAAAACCAACAATTGCAGAAATATTATGTGGAGTCGGTAGGAAAACAGTGTGATATATGTTTATGGGCAGTGTATCCGCTTGTCAAATAGCAAAAACAGTGTTTTCGTTGTTACCCTTTAAAGTTTAAAGCAACAAGATTATATGTTTGAATGTTATCAGATCACTTAATGGACTGAAAGTTAGCATTTATCTATCACTTTAAGCAACAGGTTGTTGGATGGCTATGTTTTAGACACGCTGGCATTGTACGTGTGAGTGGGGTTTGTTTTTTTTTTTTTTTTGACATTTCAGATCACTGTAAACGTCAATATTTTCGCGCGATTAATTTTTCGCGCTGAGCGGCTCGAAAACGTATTCGCGGGTTCTTAAATTTGCGCTCCGCAGCAGGTTACTTTACTGTAGTACACATTCACTGCTTTCATCCAAAGCCTCTGCTACATAGCTTGCTATGCCAGCGTACAACAAGCGACGTAGCGAGCGGCTCGACTGCGAGTACAAGCACTCAAATACGTAGTAGTACAGCTGTGACTCTAATACCGTAGTCACGGGGGACTGTAGCATCGATGCGTGCGGTGCACACATGCATGCTACAGTACACAGCAATCTAGGGTATCGTCTCTTCGCACAGTACTAGTAGCGTAAACATGCCTGTACATTGTACTACGTAGCAGTATCATCGATGAAGCGCACACAATTCATCCCGTTCAAAATGTGCGTAGAAAATTGTGAAGATATATTCGCGCGTTTTTGAATTCGCGCTAGCCGAGCGTCGCGCGAAATCCGCGAAAATTAATGTACCGCGAAAATTTCCACGTTTACAGTATATGCCTGAACAGAATATAAATTTTGGAAGACTATCCAGCATGCATGTATGTTTAGCGTCAGTATATAGCATGATAAAATGTCATTTTCTGATGCCCTTCAAGTCTTACTTGAGACTTATTTTATACAATTCTCTGCCGTAAAAGACAAGAACTGATAGAAAATACACCTACAAACATACGGAAAGTGGAAATGGGTAGAGGAAGAGGAAATAATGCAGCAAAAACAACTATTGCACGACAGACACGCTTCTCATGCCTCTATTCAGAGCAGTAACTTACATTGTTAGACAGAAGAATGGTGAGCAAGGCCCGGTTGTGAGAGTTGAAAGCTACTATAATGCAAGTGCCTTGAAACAAGACTAGAATGGTGTGAAGAACTGCATAAAATTGTGTTACGGAATGACCACGGAGTAAGACGTCAAGAGTTAAGTAAATCATACCTCCTTGCCTCAAAAATTAAACAGAGTATTCTAAAAATGATCAAGTATATCCATTGCAGAGACCATAATCAAGTATTTTTGTGTAAAACTTTCCACCAAAAAGTAAAGTTCACTGCATCCTTGGAGCTTAAAAGCCTATTGGAAACCTTTACAACACATAGAATAAATAACATGCCATTTAACTTTTTATCGCATTAAAATAAAAATTATGCTACTCCTTCTCACACACAAAACTCCAGTTTCCATGTACATAGAAGATGTTATCATGACTGGTTACGCTGAATAAGCTGTCACAAAAACTTTAATCACTTATCATTCAATGAGTTAATATCATATTCACAAACAAAATTAACAGCAACCACTTAGGCTCACAATGGTTTAGCTCTGCCACACAGTCAATCTTGTTAATGTAAGTGCTAATGCTAATCCTTTAACTCCCCCAGTCTATAAAAACACACAAAAAGGACAAGGAATGTATACACCAGGAGAGGGGAGAAAAAATGTGAAGTTTCTAGTGCACTGGTAAAATTTGATAACCACATCTTGAAGATGACGCATACTCTGATTTTTGTTCAATTTTTAATGTGCTTGATGCATTGACTTGTGAGATTTAATGAAATGCAAGCATTTGCTGTGATAAAGATATCATTCGTGATAAACAGTGTGTGGGGTTAAATATCATCCAGCACTCATTTCAAGACAGAACACAACCTGTATGGTTTCATGATATGAAGTGATGCTTTACTAGCCTTTAAAATCTATCAGCCCGTACTGCAACACTCACACCAACACAAATGCGCAAGGCAAGTCCAAAATCAACAGCTTGAATAAATGCTTGGATTTTTTTTTCTTTTTCTTTTTTTCACTGCGCCCACTTACATTATTGTTGACCATGAGGTATGTTAGAACATTCTGCTGCGAGTTGAAAGCAACGATGAGAGTAGTGGCTTGAAAGAGAACTAGGACAGTGTGAATAACTTAAAGTGGAGAGTGGTGGTGGGGTTAAGGGTCTCACAAACTGTAAGGCTTTCAAAAGATTTCAATATCAGAAAGAAGTCATGAACTTATGTGCAACAGGTTGCACAGTGAAGTTTTACAGACCTAAACATATTTTGATAGCAGAGCTTTAACACTGGCCTTGAGATGAAAAACTTAAATCACCTACTCATCAACAGTAATGCAGAGTGCTTGTAATTCATTACACACTTCCAACATCAAATTCAATACCTAGAGACAACAACCTGCCCCCTTTTGAGATAGAAGCAAAATATTCACAACCAGGTACAGCCTACATGTAGTTCATCATTTGACTGCTAATGAAATCAATCAGTGAAATCCAGTGACTGTGAACTGATCAATGTAAGCTGACTCTTTCTGAATCGATTAATAATAGCGCACATTGAACTTTCACCTATCCTATATAGAATATCACAGAAAAACTATTATGAAAAGTACAGAACCACACTCCCTGATTTTAGCACTGCTCTTAAAAGTGCTCTTTTCCAAGGATTTTCTTGATTGTGGCCACTCTACATCTCAAAGAACTAATGAACACAGTTGAACATGAGAATAGCACTTTTCCTCATGAAAACCCAGTAAGTTGCACCCATTACTGCATGAAGAGAATACTGACATCCATAGATATTGGCCATGTGATTTAAATGGAACAGTAAACTTGTTAGAACTTTAAAAAAAAAAGGCTTAAAAATAAGCCATTTAAGCTCAAAATTTAAATCGACTGCACAATGATCCTCCTTGCTGCATGAAAGGATACTGACATAGATGATTGCCATGAGAAGGTGGGGGACAATCCCTAGATGATCGCGCTTCTTGTCTCGCTCCTCCGTCGCAGTCCAGAAGAGGGCATCCAGGATGTCCTGTCCAACTGATGAAAACAGCTTGTCTGCCACCTTCACAGACAAACAGATACAATTTACCATTTTCAGAAGAAATAAAAACCCAGCATTAGTGCTTCAATAATAGTTCTAAAATGTGAGTTCGGGATAGAAACAACCACTGCAAAAATTTGAATCCGTATAATCAAAGTTAAGTATTGTTAAATATAAAAAAATGTGAACAATAGTTATAATAAAAATGTTTCCAGACTAAACTGTCTACAGTTACGGTATCATAAGAAAAATATTGATATCTCCTTATATTTTAGGCTTTATTGCAAAAATGTTATATGGTAAGACGTTAAGTGATACAACAGATCTACACATATGCATTAAATATGATATCTTGAACATTTTTTATTTCACTGCTCCCAAAGGTAAACAGGACCTTTAACCCATTGATGATGGACTGATTTTGCTATAACACACGCATTCCCCATAGATCCCTGCCCGAGTATGCTCGGGACTTGTCCTCAACGGGTTAAGACTGACAGAAAGACAAGACAGACAAAGAGTTTAACAAATAGAAGAATAGATTGAAAAAGATAGATAGACAGATAGACAGACAGATAGATAGGAAACAGACACACAGGAAAGAGACACGAAAGCACGAATTTGGATAAAAGTCTGATGACCTCTTTGTCAAAATTCACTACACTGAACACCTGGGCACCGTTTCATGAAAGTTGTCAGCCCTGACAAATTGTCAGTTTCTGACAATCACCATGGTAACAGTCAGGCACCAGAGCTTCTCAGCCAATCAAAACCTAGGATTTTACTGAAGTTGTCAGAGCTGACAACTTTAATGAAATGGTGCCCTGATGACTTCTGCTTTTAGTTCACTACAAATAATTCTTCAAAACACCCACTGACACACTAAAATCCAAATTTTGTATGTTAAACATACAATACATAAAGCACTTTGATTGATCTTTTGTGACTGCAATCAGCTCCTCGTAACCTAAGTGAGGCATTAAATCAGACATTAATTGAAGAAATAAAGATATGAAATTATAACCATGAACACTTCCTGGTGCTAGCCTTACCTCCAGCATGTTGTAGATAATGTAGAGCTTGATGACCGCTTGACCTCTCACAATGTGATACAGCATGGATATGTCTAGCTTGTCCAATAGATACGTGCACACCACAAGGATGATGACTTTTAACAAGTCACAGATCTCAGCTGCCTTCAATCTTGATCTCCTAAACAGATTTAGATTTAAACAATGATATAATTTCTGTGATCTTGAAATAAAGGTGTACAAGTATACATACGGTATCTCATGAAGTATTTCCGTATCTACTTCAGGTTGTCAGTGAAATATGAATTTAGCAACATACAATGAGGATAGATCAGCTTTATTTCCTTCAGTGATGATAATGTCAAAACAATTACCAGAAATACAGGCAGGACTGTTATTTGGCACAGACACTTACTGACAATGATGTTAACACCTCTAGGGTATCACAGAAATGAATAATGAGTCAACCTTCAAAACTACCAACGGTATGTGATAATCACCATATGACACCTCTAATAACAATGATTTTACTGTCAGTGAAAGTAACTTTGTACAACACTGATTATCACCCAAGCTGACTTACATGTATTCTAGGCTATCAGCACAGACTATATCCACCAAAAAAAAAAAAAAAAAAAATGCTTGCACTTACTGCTATAGGTGTAACCTCACACAAGATCAATCTAGTGAACCAATTTCTCACAAACACAACTCTTACACTTTCTTTGTGTTTGAGTTCATGAGATATCTATCCATTTCATCAAAACCTGAATTACTTACAGTGTGTAACTCATTTATCATGAACAGTGCTGCTGTCTTGTTTGCCTGTATTACTCACATCTTATGGGTATATCATTTGTATATCATGTGGCATCATAACACATCTATGCATTCTTTTTATCATACAAAGGTTTACAAAAGGTGCTGCAAAGGAACTAAAAACATAGGTTGTTTTCCCATCATAGGAAACAAGAGAGATAGACTCTGAAGCATTTTATATATAAATACTCTTAAAACCAAACTGAAAGCACACTAAATTGACCATGCAACATTATGAAATTTTTTTCTGTCTTTTTCCCTTCTTTCTCCCAAGTGCTTTGTGAATAAATGATAACACATCCTCAGCATCAAAACAGATGGAATTCAGTCAACAAAGAATTACAACATCAATGGTAAACTTATATCATCACCATCACCTAATCATTCTTTAAGGGCTTCTTAAATACTGATTTGACAAGTTCTTACCTCGTAACTGAGCATGGTATTGTGACACATCTGAGTAGAGCAATGACAGCTCTCAGTGGGAGGAAGGTAAAGATGAAGAGAAAGGCATCCATGCAGAGGAAGAAGCCATACGTCATCATCTAAGGAAGAGATCGAAGAGAACTATTTAACCCGCTGAGGACGAGTCCAGAGAATACTCAGGCAAGCGTCTATGGGAAATGCTGTAGCAAAATCATACTGTCCTCAAGGGGTTAAGAACAAGATTGCACAAGAACTCAAGACTTTGGCTTTCTTTTAACAATCCCCATCACATTTTGAACTTCTATATCCTGTTTTAAGAATATCAATAATGTGGTCTGAATTTAATTGAATTACAATGACTTTACTATTATATATCATCTTGTAAAATTCTAATGCTTGATCCTTAAGAATGCAAAATATTACATTATCAAAGCTTGCACAAGTTGTGTTTCAGGCTTGCCTGATCATGACAGCAAGCAATGACCAAGAACAGCACTTTTATAATTTCATAACATTTAGATCTTTTATCTATAAAGCAAGTCAATACCTTATAAGATACACAAGGATAAATGCAAGGATACTGTCACATCAAACTGAAACCAGTTACTGTATCTCATTTTGATAAGTATAGTATTGTACTCTATGAAATTATCCGCTAAGACTTCTGTAGAAATTCTAGAAAGCGACATTCCAGGTTATATTGCATGAACCACTTGTAAAACCAAAGGCAATCTAGACAGAGGCTATATATGATCACTCCAAACTCAGCAGCTTTAGTAGTTATCTCTTTAGCAGCAAATTATGTGCTACAATATGTAAACCAAATTTTCACTCAATTGGGATTTCTGTATCCATGTGTATTATACACTGTAACAGGTACACACAGATTGCACACATGCACAATTGTAATGATAATTCAAGGACACTTCTTTCTGTGAATATAATACTTGGTTCAAAGTTAGAATTTCTTTGCTTTTGAATCATTTAGGAGCATAATTAAAGCAACACTGAATGACATACGTATTCTCACCAACCTTTTCCAACTCCTTTGGAACACGGATGAAGGTGTAAACCCTCTCTCTCTTCTGCATGTACCTGGCTTCGTCATTCTCCAATACATATCCTCTGGTGAGCTCAGTGCTGAGGTAACTCCAAAAGGAGAGATCTGGATGGGAAAATTTGATTTTGTAAAGACATTATTGTTCGTATGGCAATGACTCAACCGGTGCATAGTTTATTATTGAATGATGTAACAACTGTAATTTTATTTTGTACATTGTATGTTATGGGCATACATAGCGTGTAGACAAGCAGTTGCAGAGATTCCAACTCTCCCACTTTCGGCAGAAAATCTCACACTGTACTTAGGGCTATTTTTTTTTTCAAAATCTCCCCGTATTTTGCTGGAGTGAATTTACTGCTCTAGCTGTATGTCTCCAACATTAGATGTAGTTTCTCCCATATTCTATCTAGAATCTAACTTTCTGCTGCCCAACTTCAGTTGACATGTATTTAAAAATAAGGATACGATAACATCAGAGAGTATTTATAACCCTGAAGTTACCGAGGCCCTGGCTGTAAAGGGACATCATTCTTCAAGGGCATGATGTGCGCTATGCCCAATAAGTATATTGTGCATAAGTTTGCACAATCAAAGTCTCCAGTTTGCTACAATGTAGGGGCTTTGTGCATGCAAGGCATGAGGACATAAACTCAAGATCCATGACTGCATCTAGTACTGCCATTGGACTCATCATTTTTTGTACAAGCTGTGAAGGTCAGATAAATAAATCTTTCACAATTCATTTGTGTGAATAGACCGAATAATGCATGTAATCAAAATTCAACAAAAACAACATCCATTATTATTGTACTAGATGTTGACTGATGTCAAAAGATTATCTCTCCCGTACAAAGGGAGGAATATACCGGTAATGAATAAAACAGCAATTTATGGTATCTACAGCAACATACAAATGTGATTGTAAGGAACAAAAATTCTATGCAAGAAACTAAATGACCATTATGACACAACAAGGTCCTTCTGCCACTCTGAGTTAAGGGACCTAAATCACAAGAAGGTCAGCTTGCTTGGTCTTGAAGACTCATCTAGATCTACATCTTTGTTGGGCAATCATGCACTGCACTGTTTGTTGAGTAGGTCCATGCATTTAGAAGGCACCCGAGCCGAGTAATGTAACTGACTTGAGCAAGTAAACACCACACAGCGCAGATTGTTTCTCGAGGTCAACATCTTGATCTTGATGGTGTACGTTGATCAGCCCTGGTAGAGCAACACTCAACTTTGGTTCATAGGTCATGGTAGGAGGGACATTACTCAAAGTGTTTGAATAATGTATCTTTGAATAAACTTGAATCAGCTATATCGGTTATTGCTTGTGGTAAGGCATTCCAATATCTGGTGGTTCTTGGGAAGAATGAATGTAGATGGAGATCAGTTCTGGAAGTAGGGAGCTTAATCTGAAGAGGTTTCCAACTCCTGGTCCTTCTAAGTGGTTCAGGGTTGAATTCACCATGTCTTTCAAAGGGCAAATCAACCAGGCCATAGATTATTTTATGCATAAATATAATACTGTTCATGTGACACCTATGTTCCAGGGTAGGTAGTTTGATATTTTGGAGCATGGTTGTTACAGAGCTTCCATAATCATACTTGTTGGTTATAAAGCGGGCAGCTTTCCTTTGCATAGCCTCTACTTTTTGGATAAGCCTCAAAGTGTGCGGGTCCCAAACAGGGCTACAGTACTCCAGGACAACGAGGGCGGACCAGACTCTTATATGCCTGCACTTTGACATTTAGAGGAGCTCTATTAAGGTTACGCCGTAGGAATCAAAGCAACAGCGTTCAGTGGTCAAGTAAATTTATGCCTCCTGTCCAAATTATAAAAATTTAGACACCTTACCATGCTTAACGTTACACTTTTACAGTTAACAGTTACACCCCTTTATTAAACCAACAAATAACCACTTCAGGCCAGGTCTAGTATCTATACTAGATTTAAACATCATATGGTTCAAGTAACTGAGCTGAGTAATGCAGCTACAGCAGAAACTTTGTAAGAATCCACCAGAGAAGTCATATGATATCCAGCCAGCCAGGTAGGCAGGCTCTCCACCTCAAACTCCGCCTCCCTCCCTGTGACCCCCTACCCTCTCTGATGAGCTCTGCCCTGATACTCTGGCTGGCCCGCCTGGTGAGCCTGCACTTGTTCGCGCATATCCGCACAGACCAAAACGACGTTAGGAACTAGGAACTCACTTTCTTGAGATTTCATAACATCTTCCAGAGTTTCAGTGGCGGAGTTGTGGTCTCTGGGTTCACAGTCTGGATCCTCTGATGTTGGTTTGTTGGATTCATCAGGATTTCCTGCTGCATCTGCGGGGGTTTTCCCGGTAGATTCATCGGTATCGTCTGCATTTTGTACACGTTGCCTTACCGCTGGTTCAGCCATCTTGGTTTGTTTTGATAGAACACGCCCTCTACTATCATCACTGTGCGTCGTCTGCTACGATGCAAAAAGCGTGCAAAACGGCGCGGCGTGTACAGCTTCGAGGGAACTGGAAAGCAAATGACGCCCGATCTCATAGTGATAAAATGACGCCAAGGTCACACACATCTTTACCCCCCCCCCCCCCCCCCCCTTTATTTTCATTTTCTTCATGCCGTCAAATGATACTTGAAACTTATATAAACTCAAATTTAACCCGGTGAAGTGGGCTATCCAGCCATCTTCTCAGATGGAAAGTGAGCATACAAACAAACAAACAACATAATTGATAAAATCTATAAGGTAAATGTGCAATATTACACAATCCTTGTTGAAAAAATAATGCACTTACTGTGCATTCTTAGGCATATTACTGATAAATGAGTAAGTTGACATACTCTGTAACTGAAATACTTGGAATGAAAAACTAATTTGAAGCCCTCCACCTTTTATACTCTTCCCCCATGTACACTAAGTATTTAATTCCATAAATCTCAATTATCCCTCCTTTTGTTGAGTTATTCCTCACTCCCCCTTTCACCCTTTCCACACACATAACAAACCCATATATGCATCACCTCACAGGCACGGGCAGGTACAGTACCGGTATACAAATAAAAACAACTAGAGAAGCACTCTAAGAGCGCTGACCTCTGCCATGCAGCTCATCTTCCAAAGAGATCAGTGATTTCCACCCATACGTATGCATGCTGAAAAATCGCCCATTTCCCAATATTAGAAGCCTTTTGTAACATCACCAACTTCCAGCTGTGTGGCACGCCTTGCCCTAGCAGATACTAGAGCACCAACTTTAAATAGTGTACATGTGCAAACCTCCAATAATGCCCAACTTGAACTCCCAAGTTCATTGACCCTGCATGTATCTGCCAAAACACCAAAAATCCTTCATAAAATCCATAAAAATTCTTGGATCACTCCCAACATTTAATCATCTTTTTCTTGTATCATTCTCAACCTTAATGTAAGTTTCATCCAAATCCGTTTACTACTTATTGAGTTATTTTGCACACAATCGAGGAACAAACAAACCAACTGACAAACGCTGACGAAATACTGTAAAACGAGGAATTTTCCCGTGCACTTTAATTTCGCGAATTTCGCGAGTGCCAAGATTCGCGAAATTAAAATGCACGCGAAAGTCCTTGTTTACATTATATGCATTGAACGCCAGTGGCACTTCGCGAAAATGTCATGCCACGAAAAAGGCTGTTGGTTCCAATTCGCGAAAAATTCATGCCGCGAATATAATATTATCATGTTTTACAGTAGCCTCCTCCCTTGGTGGAGGTTATTAACAGTAAGTATTACTAGTTGCCTATGTTGGTATGTACACAACTGCACACACTTTTTTTTTCAGTAATCTTTATTCATTGACATTCATAAAAATCACACACACCCAAACACACACACACACAAATATGTAAGTTACACAATGCAAGAAAGTCTGGCCACACACTGGTTCAGGGCACCATTTCATGAAAATTATCAGTTTCTGACAATTTCATTGAAATCCTTGGTTTTGATTGGCTGAGAAGCTGTGGTCACTGACCGTTACGATGGTACCGTACTCGTCAGAAACTGACAACTTGTCATGGCTGACCAGTTTCATGTCACTCACTATCTGTGGATAAAATCTGATGGAGGCTGGACAATTCTTATGACAGCTCCTAGTATATCTTTCATATCTTGTCTGTCTTAACATCATCTCGTAACACATCATACATCTCCTTTAAATTATTTCAGAAAATAATGAAAGATAAACTCTGCAGCATTTGTCTTGTTTCCAGCAACTATATGGTTACAGTTGGTTATTCCGAAGGATCTTTACTCCAGTGCCCTGTTGCATAAAACCCTTACCACTGGACTTACCGCTCCTTTCTAGCGGTAAGTCTTCACATTAGCGGTAAATTTCATAATCCTTGATGCTGATTGGCTGTGACGCCTAATTTTGACGGTAGTTACCATTGAAATTCAAATCATCACTGAAAACTCATCTGTTCTATCATGCCATGTAATTTATATTGATTTATTATATGCAGTCTGTATATATCTTAGTTCGTTCTATAAGTTATAACTTACAATGTTTATTTTATATATTTTGTATCTTGTATTGCGTTTCATCGTATCTCCATTTGTATATATTCCATAACTGAATCTATCTTTCCAATTTCTTCTTAAGCGCTTAGAAACATTGTAATAAGCGCTTTATAAATGATATTTATTATTATTATTATTATTAACGGTAAGTTTTATGCAACGGGCCACAGAAGTTCGTCATTCCGAAGGTTCGGTATTCTGATGGTTCGTAAATCTGAAAATGAAATAAGGTTTGTTATGCCGAAAGTTTGTTAGTCCAAAAATGAAATAAGGTACATTATTCCGAAGGTTCGTTAATCCAAAAATGAAATAGGGTTCGTTATTCTGAAGGTTCGTTACTGACCCTATTTCATTTTTGGATCAACGAACCTTAGGAATAGTGAACCCAATTTAATTTTTGGAGTAACAAACCTTTGGAATAATGCCACAAATGCTCGGATTAATGAAACCTTTTTTGTTTTCGCATTAACGAACCTCAAGTCATAGGGAACTTGTGTGTTTTGGATTAAAGAACCTTCAGAATAACAAACATTCGGAATAATGAACAGCACCTGACTTTACATGCCTTTTACATCAAGATGACTATTGTTGGCATGGAGTTTAAGAAACTATTGCACTCGTGTGATTTGCAAGAACAAACACCACTGACAACTGATACATAAGACATTCACTTGGTAATTACATTGATATGTTTCAATTTAATGTCAATCTCTGTTTGAAAGTAAAACAGAAAATACATAATATGACAACATAATACACAAAGAATGGCAACATATCTTGCTTTGCGTCGTGACACTGGACACACAGTTATGATAAAACTTTGAACTCATATTTCATGCTTTGGCTGACAATGAGCAAGTCAGTAAGTTTGCTTTGTTGTTTTTAATTTCCTGCCAGAAATATATAGCCTTTTAATAATCTCAACATTTCCACAGCCTTGATTACACATGCACACAAATTTTGTGCATGTCACAATTTCATTGTTTTATGCTTTTCAACAATTTAACTGTTTCGATATAACTCAGTTTCACACAAAACATCACAAAGTCTATAAATCATTCAAAAGTCAATTTAAATGTCCACTACATTTCCCATGCATTACCAATGAAAATTTCCTATAATTCTCACTCTACTAAAGCCCCTCATTCCAGCAGCTAATTGCTCAGCTATTCATTTGCCTATTTCCAGGAATTCATTGTGCCATATAAAGTTTGCTCCTTAGAAAAGGCAAGTTAAAGAAAGCTGCATTTACAGTTCTGCACCATAACATCATCAACAAGTTTCATGTGTGAGCACATCTTGCTCCACTCAAAACCAGTTACAGATTAAAGGCCTCCCAACATCCAACATCAAAATGTGAATTGTATCACATCATCTCACTATACTACACTGTATTTGACCCAGGAATCTATTTAGAAGTTAACTCCATCACACTGTCACACAATACCATGAATCTTTGTCCTCTGATTGACAGGTGGGATGATAAAATGTAAACACAGAAACCTCTTTAGTTTATTCCATTAATTACAAAACTTCTGTGTATGATCTCAACTTTCTATGGCCATATACCTTCCTGTGGGACCTTCCTGAGGTTTTACTATATACCTGGGGTGGTATTCTGAAATCCTTCCTTGGAAGAAATTTCCTATTAAGTCAGGATTTTTTTTCCTAAGTGGTATTCTGGAAAACTTCCTAGGTGTCTTCCTAAGTGTCTTCCTAACTTTTTTCCCCTAAACTTAGGAAGAAACTTAGGATATGCAAACAAGGATGAGATATGCAAATTTCTGACTTACATGTACGAAGAAGTTGGTATTCTAGACTGCACTTAGGAAATAATTTTAGGAAGATATTTAGGAAAGCCCCACCCCTGTCCTAAGTATGTTGTTAAGATATAGCAAGCTGCAAAACATTGTGATAAGCATTGTCATTCACTGAGAGCATCATGTACTTTGATACACAAAATGGGCATGAGAAAGTGGACATGCTGCGCAAGTGTGTTTTTAACCCTATATGCGATTGTCATTGGTTGGTTCCTTATAATATGGCATTTCGTATTGTCTTAAGAAAGGACGTGGGCGGGGATAAGGATGGCCTAATTTGCATTCAGAAAGTTCCTAGGAAGAAATTTCAGAATACCAATTCTGTCTTTCCTAGGCACTTCCTAACTTTCTGACTTAGGAAAAAACTGAGGAAGAAACTTGGAAAGATTTTTAGAATACCACCCCTAGCCCCTTCTTTGTCATGAAGAATTACTGCGATGAGCCAGCCAAGAAAGAAGATAGTGAAAGGAATACAGCAGCAGGAAAACATTTATATCTCAAGATAGGATGAACCAGCAAACTTATGTGCTCCATCTCAGGATTTCCACACTGAGAACCCTGTATAGAATGCTAGAAAGAGCCAGAATCAACCAGATGATGAATGCAAAGTTCAGGAATATTCCCTGCACATACAATTATATTATTTCAAGCTCAGATACAATCAAGTGTAAATTGGGTCAGCCATTGTATATTGGCTATGCTTCTCTTCCTATATTAAAAAAAAAATGATAATAATAATTAACGTCACACTAATATCCCATTGCTCTCATCTACTAACTTTTGAAGCTAGAAATTGCTATAATGTCAGATGTCACATTCCTAGCATTTCTGTGTATACCCTGAATAGCCGCTCTGATATCCAACACATTCACTTCAGTGTTACATAAACCAAAGGAGTCTTTAGCAAAATTTACTTATTAGTCACACAGTTCTTAGGAAAACTTTTGAATCATCTAGTAGCAATCTATAAAACATGTGAACAGTCCAAGCCTATGAGCATCCTGGCAGAAACATGCATGTTTTATATTGCATTTTCAGTAATGATAAAGTGAAATTCTTGAATGTTGCAAGATCATTATTCAGCAGAAAGAACACTTTCAACTATACTCTATAAAATGACTGCATACCACACTGGTGTTGGGTGATATAAACAGCTTTGTCTAAAAATCGTTCAGTTCTTTGTAAGAATGTTTCAACACAAAACACTAGCTGAGACCATTTGCCTACTGTCACTTAAAAAAAATGAAGTTTCATGACAAACATGCCTTGCAGAGGCAAATTTGGATAGGAAATCATATAAAAGGACAGGTTTGATTAGGCATAATAGAAGAATATTCATGCACAAAACACAACAAGAAATAAGGCACATGGCAACACATGTTGGATCTTAAATACAAAGTAACACAATCAGGCAAATACATGTCTAAGGGTACTGTTATACTCATGCCGTCACAGATGTGTTAAGAGATAAAGACATACAAACAGGCAAGCAAAAATAACGAGCATCTTTTTTTCCCCCATCATTGTACTTTTATGCAATTTCAAATGCACCAATTTTGCTTAAAATGATATTATGCATAAAATCCTTGAAATACCACTCCCTTGTCATCAATGTCTAACTTGATTATACTTCTGAATACTTTTTTGATATCTAAATGAACAGTCTATCAAATTTCCTAACACTTGAAGTAATTTTGAAAGCTTTGGGAATATACATAAAATCACTAAATTACTACAAAGTACAGCTTTCAAGATTTCTCTGGCCACCACACCAGTGGTGTCTTTTCATTATTTTATGGCAGATAACTTTGTCCACTGTGTCTAACCTCTCACCAGTCACCAGTAAAACAAAACAAAACAAAACAAAAAACAAAAACAAAAGAAATACATATAAAGTGAATACTGTATACGCTCTTATTTTCGTGAATGAGGAGGTCATAGACATTTTCGCGAGGTGTTGTTTTCGCGAATTGACGCCAACGCTAACGTAAATGTGCTATTACCCTAGCGCATTGAGACATTTTCGCGTGTTCTTTAATTCGCAATCCAACTGAGATTCGACCCTTGTGAAAATAACCTCTTATACAGTAGAGTATTTATAATAATATTTGTGATCGGTTGAATTGGATACCACTTGACATTCACTGATTTCGTTTTAGTTCATGGTTGTGAACTATATATAAAACTCTTGCACGGGAAATTCACCTAGTCTACACAAATCAATGTTATAAATGTACTTCATTTACTTTTTCAAATAGTACATGCTCTTTCATGCACCATTCTAGGCAATGTACACCCCAAATGCATAATTAGCCCTTGTGCAATTCTATTTCACCTGTGCCTTTGGGATTGGTGAAAAAGAGCTGAACTTTGGTGAATTTCATGTATTTGTCATACATATACACTTGTAATTTTAGTATAGTGCATTCAAGATCATGTACTATTTATGTTATACATGGATAGGGTGACACATTTTTATCATACGTGCAGCACTGTTCTAATACCACAAACACGAGTACCTCAGAACAATATGTTCATAGCAAACACACCAAGTATTGCCTTTTTGGTTGCATCTTATCAAAATAAAGAAGGAAGCAAACAAACCATAGATACACTGTGTTAAATATCTCCTATCTTCACTAACCCATATATACAAGCAAAAACATGCTGACTTTCCAAAATTCACCAACACTGTGTACAAATTTGTTCTATATACACAGAATGAGCTATCTTTCAGTCGCATATCTCTTACAAGATTGCAAATTGAGGTACATAGGCTCCAGCTTGATGGGTTCAAAAGTAGAGCAATAAATACATTTTTGAAATATATGCAGAAATTAGTGAAATTTTTGCAAATAAATCTTGTAAATGATTATATAAATCTTGTTGAAAATGACAAAGTTTGTGAACATACTGAAAGTGATGTACTGGAGGATTGTATTTGATTCTTCCAAATAATGGATTCCTTAAATTCACATTTGTCTTTTTATATACTTAGTCAGATGCTAATGACCCAGTATTCTGTGTAAATGTTACAGTTTTAACAATATTCATCTCCCAGATCCTGTGTATATATTGCACTTGGTAAGAAGAACTGTCCAGAGCATACCTCTAGTCAATCCTGAGCCTCAATCAAATTAAGAGCATCAAATTTTAATCATGTTTCAACACTCGGGAACTGCCCATCACATTAACATGGTCACTTCAGATACCAAAATAAACATTTCCACTTTGTGGCTAAATCATACTTGTGTATGCAGTCTTTGTACTTCAGTTTTCCAATGAAAATCCTATGACTTTCATTTGACGATGGTTTTTGAAGTCTATACTTGGCTAGTGTGTCACTAAATAAAAATGGCAGGATTCCTGGATTTCTAGAAAGTTGTATAATAGCCACAGGAAACAAAGGAAATTAGCAATTTCTGTCAAATTTCAAAGGGATTCTTTGGCGCACATCTATCACAGTGTAAGAATCTTCATGTCTGGTAGAGCTCAGTAATACACTCTCTGTGATATCCATACATACTATGTATTTACCGGTACACAAATCACATATATAGGCTCCATTCGTCACATTTGCATTTATGAATACACTTATGCACTTTCTGCCAAAGCACATCATATACCATTCTTTCAGCGACAAATATACTGTACGCCAGAAACATTCTCAGTATGACATTTTCATGTATTGGAGCTGATGGCCTTTTTCACGGCATGAAGCTTTACCAGTGAATCGCCACTGGCATTCAATGCATTGTGCAGACAGACACTTTAGCGTGCATTCTACTTTTGCAAATCTTGGCTCCTCAAAAATTTTGTTATGTTTCATGCAGTCAAAAATTTCAGGTGCTACAGTATTTTGCCATGTCAATTTGCAGAGTTTCATAGCTGTGCTGGAGGGATGCAATGGAATGTTATTTCTTTATTAATATGTGATTTCTGGACATAATACATCACCAAGATTAACTGTTAGCTTGCAAATGGGAGATCAGAGAAATACTTGAATGTACACAGACAAAATGCTACAAATCAACTCTTCTGCAATTCCTGAATTTCATACTCCCTGTCATTATTTTTTTTTTTCTCTACTGTCTACTAAAGAGTTGTTTGATGATTCATACATTCTATATTCACTTGGTCAATATTACTGTTTTCTCATACACTTGTCATTATTCAATATGTTCTCCATTTTTATTTGTTACCATAGTAACCAAAGGCTCTCACAGGAACACAAGTCCCTACTGTTCTCCTCAGTTGAGTCCAAGATCCACGTCTATAATAATTATTCTTTCTCTTCCTTCTCATATACAGTCAAACCTGTCTACAGCGGCCACCCAAGGGTGACACAAAAAAGTGGCCATTGTAGACAGGTGGCTGCTATGGACAGGGTCATCAATATGGCTTTTCTCTTCCGGGGGAATTGTGTTTAGTGGTTGCATACAGCAGCTTGCCGCTATAGATGGTGATCGCTATAGACAAGTTTGACTGTATTTTGAATGTTGCTTCTGCTGTTTTCAATCATTACACGGAAATGCACTAACTTCAAACACACTAAATTTGAAGTCATAACCATGTATTTTTGCACTAAGTCTACAGCCGTTGCTTCTGACCTCATACAAACGTATGTTACTGTGATATTATACGGTGGTTAAAACTGGCCATCAGTTCATCTTCTGATGAACTTTATAAAAAATAATTTCTCTCACCCAACCCCACTGCTGTGATTTGTATCACATTACCTCTTCTCACAATGACTCTCTTTGATCACATTCATCTGGTTCAAAATCTGCCCTTCGTATCTCGAGGGCTGACAGTAAAGCTGGATTATGCACATATCATATCAAAATGTCACTTTTCTATGATGCAGTATCAAAAGAAAGATTTAAATTCCTGCATGAGCATAAACACTTTTCGTTGTTATGTAATGTATATGAAATTCATTGTCATTAACTGACTTTAGCAAGTGAATACCTTCGCTATTCAAGGGATCTTTAGTGGCTGGTCTGATAAAACTGACGAACCCCTCTTTACAACTATCACAAGATATTGTTCATACTGTATGCAAGAAGGGTACCTATGGTTATCAGTTAAGAAATGATTCATATACAGCACATCCTATGTATCACAGTAACCCAAGCACCTTTCCTCTCTTTCTTCTGTCACTACAATAAAACAAATAATGCCTCATGGTCACCAAAAAGTTGAAAACAAAGTATGCCATTATCAATCAAACCTTCACTATCACCATTGTTTTGCTCTTTTGCAAATTTATGTGTGAATGTGTTCGGTGACCTTTAATCTGTGCTATATCTGATGGAAAGCATCACAACTTGGTGACAAAATACGGAAGGTTTCCTTGAGCTGTCAAGTTTTTTCTCTGAGACTTGAGACTATCTGCCAGCCATTCTACAGTGAAAATGCATTTCTCTCTGGCACGTCAAATACTAGGACTATAAAGTCATTGCAAGTCATGCATATTTTGTTTACTACTGTAATCAAGACTCACTGCAATGGATCCAACATATAAAAGGATACAATAGTTGCCACAGTGGGAACCCATGCACACTAAACAAAAGGAATATTGCTTTGGACAAAGATGCTCATAGCTCCCTAAATTGGGCAAACAGTCATGGTTTTGACCACAGATTTAAACATATTTTGACCACAGTTTTAAACATACATCCTCATACAACTAATATATTTGTGGCTTGACACAAGAACATGACCCTATTCTTCTAGAATTTTCATGCAAATTATTTCCACATTATGTAAAATTAATGGCTTGTCCAGGAAAATGGGACATCACATCTTTGTCACATCGAATACCTTTCTTTCTTTTTCTATTGTCTGCCTTATTCACTTCTCTGCTACATCTTACAAACTTGAAAGAACTAAAAACTTGCATGATTACAGCTCCTTCAGAAGACACACAATTTCAGAACAGGCTAAAGAAAGAGAAAAGTGGAAAAAAATATTTCCCTAAAACCTTTTTACTATTTAAAGGAATCTGGTTGAATGAAAAAGTAAATAAATGTTGAATGAAAATGGGAAATTTAGAGTTCACATAGAAATCAACATAGCTCGAAAAGAAAAAGTAACCACAATCACCACAACTGCAGATTTACTAAACAAGTTCCTTAACCACCTACTGTAAGTTATTATAAGACACGATTAACAACCAACACCTCAGGTCAATCAGTTTAATTGGGAGTCATTACTTCTTTAAGGCAGGTTCACACTTAACATTTTGTAAGGCATGGTTGCAAGAATAGCACTGCTCCTTTGTGCTTCATGCTCAAATCATATATCCAGCAGGATTTAAAGGGGGAAACAAGAGATTTACTGTTTATTTCTAAATGTAGCATGCATTGCAAGATATCAGCAGGGCTCATCCTCCTTCTCCCACGGGGCAGTGTCTGGATTCTCACACCACCTTTGGCATCTATAGCCATATGTGAGATGGACTCCTAGCGCACTGTCTTCCAAAACCACTACCACGCCCCTCCCCCATCACCATTAGCCCCTGGCAGGTCTGACTAGACACCATACTTTGGCCACACCTTTCCCTGTAATCCAACAAATATTCCTCTCTCCACCTTCAGCGGGGATCTTCCAGTACACCATCTGCTGTACTGCACCCAGACATTTACTATTTTGTAGTATGAAGAGATACAGACAGTGGAACAGTCATATTTGAAGATCAGGATACAGGTGGAGGGGACCATGGTTTTCTCTCCTGCTGTCACCATGGCAACCACCTTGGCAACTACCTTGGCAACAAGCATCAGCAGCAGCTGAAGAAGGGCATCTTTTGGTGGAAGCTCTGGGTGAAGGAGTCGCTGTGGTGCCGGATCCGGCCCGGACCGCCGCTGGGGTCCGTCTTGTTTTTCTCCACAGTGATAAGGGGCATCTGGACCAGCTGGACGGGTGACTTGTTGTCCCTCATGGCCTGACTTAGGTTCAGCACCTGGGTTCAATGGGCGTGGTTGGAGGTTAATGGGCGTGGTTGGAGGGAAGGTTGTAGAATGGAGTGGATGGGGCACAAACACAATAATGATTTCTTTTCTCACATTTAATTTAAAAAGGAGGAAGCTACATAATTAAAAGGTACACAGGAAGGCACAATTTTTTTTTTTTTTATTACAGAAGATTGATACATATTATTCGCAGAGTACTTAATCAGGAACTTGTTAGTTTTTTATTAGAATTAAAATGAATTCATATTATGAGGTATCATTTACACAAAAAAGATAAGATTTATGTTTCATGAGATTCATATTTGCATTTTCCCAACTTCCAGGAAATAAAATTTATAAGGAGAGAAATTGCCACAAAAAACAAGAATCTTGCTTCTCTCATATTTAATGGAAAACTCTTTTCTTCTTTCCCTGAAAGCTTTCCAGATGTGATATTTTAAAAATCTTTCCTGATCATAAAATCTCCTGCACAGTTCAGATAAATGCATGAGAGAAAAAAGAATGGTTTAATCAGCACGATACATTTCTACTGCGACTGCAAATTGCCATGCCTTTGAATTATACATCTCTCGGTATTCCACTGCACCAAGTAATTTGTGGTCTGAAGGAGGCTTTTACTGTCACAAGATCATAATTCATTTGGAAGATGTTATTCATACCTGTCCTCGCATTACTGCCATCTGTTTCTCATACATCTGCTTGTCAAATCCTTTGTCCTCCTGAGGAAAAAAAAAACAACAACAAAGAAATTATGATGATACAATTGTACTGAGCACCATATTTTTTATTGCAAGTACTTCATATCACATTGGTAAGTCTCAAGCTATATTACTCTTTAACAGATTATTTTCACTATGTCACATTTAACAGGAAATTAGACCCCGTTTACAGTGCGAGGCGAGGCCGCGGCCGCGGCCGAGCCCACGTTCATTTCAGTGTAAACGCGCAAAACGCCAAATGCGAGGCCAAAATTGGCCTCGCATTTGGCCACGCTCTGGAGGTGGTCTCGGCCGCGGCCGAGCCGTGGCCAAGCCCGGCCTTTTCTCAGTGTAAATGCAAACTGGGCCAAATGCGCAGCCAATTTTAATCTGGCTTCCAAACCCTCTGCCTGTACTATTTCGCTATTCAAGATTTGAACCCCCTCAACGTCGAAAACTAGTAAAGTTTAAGGTGGTTTTGTCCTGTAAGGATTTTTTCCTTGGCAAAGGCCTTTGCCCGAACGGCGACTTTGTCGCCACGGAATTCAGTTGGCAAAGGGTCTGAAAACCAGGCAATACCAAATTGCGTTTGTTTACAAGCAGAGCCCCACTACGACAAAATATTGAAAGGTTTGAATCAAAAGCGCGGCCGAGCCCGGTAGTGTAAACGGACAAAATTGCGGGGCTCGGCCTCACAACTGAGGCTGGGCTCGGCCGCGACTCGGCCGCGGCTCGGCCCAGCCCCGCACTGTAAACGGGATCTAAAAGAAGCACTATCAGCACACAAAATACAATCTGTTTGGATTCTCATAGAGCAAGTTAAGAGCTTTGATACTTGCACCTTTGGACTACTGAATTCTCACTCTACTGCAATTCACCAAGAATGAAGGTGTTTGCTTTAAGATTAACAGCATATCTTATTTCCACTTTAGGTACTGCCACCAACTTCCACCACTGCCACAATAATCACCACCACCATCACTACCACCATCACCATCACCATCATCACAACTACCATCACTATCATCACTATCACTATCACTATCACCACCACCATCACCATCATCACCACCACCACCACCATCACCATCACCATCATCACAACTACCATCACTATCATCACTATCACTATCACTATCACCACCACCATCACCATCATCACCACCACCACCACCATCACCATCACCATCACCATCACCACCATCACCATCACCATCACCACCATCATCATCACCATCATCACCACCACCATCACCATTATCACCACCACCATCACCATTATCACCACTACTATCACCATAACCACCACCACCACCATCACCACCACCATCACAATCACAATCACCAAAATCACCACCTCCATAATCATCACCATCACCATCATCATCACCATCACTATCATCATCACCACCACCATCACCATCACCACCATCATCACCACCACCATCACCATTATCACCACTACTATCACCATAACCACCACCACCACCACCATCACCACCACCATCACAATCACAATCACCAAAATCACTACCACCAACACCACCACCTCCATAATCATCACCATCACCATCATCATCACCATCACCATCATCATCACCACCACCATCATCATCATCATTACTATCATCATCATCACCATCACCATCATTACCATCACCACCCTCACCATCACCACCACCATCACCACCATCATCACCATCACAATTGCCATCATTACCATCACCACCACCATCACCATTACCATCACCACTACCACTACCATCACTACTTATTGCAATTCAAGTACTGATGATCTTCATGTCCCCCAAAAGACACTGTACTCACACTAAAGAGGTTGTACAGCTCCTGGCAAAGCTCTTCGATGAAGTTCATGTTGCTAATCTTGGGTAGTACTTGGTCGATGGTGTCCTCGGAAAATTGCTGCTTGGCCTGAGGTAACCACGCCCAATGGTAGGGATCTGTCCACAGAAAAGACAATATCAAAAATAATTTTCATTAAGCACGGATGGAATGGTTCTCACAGGGAGGAATCAATATGGACCTGAGTCAACTGCTGTTGATACTAGTATTGTTATCATCAATATTGTAATTACTTTGAATTTCAATTCTTTATCATCATCATTATCATTGTTATCATTATTATATTATCATTGGTGGTGGTAGTAGTAGAAGAGGTCACAAGAGAAGAATTATTCTATGGTCATAATCACTGTTAACAACATTGATATCATCAAAGTTGCTATCAACATCATAATTTCCATCACAATCCAAATTTACATGTCATTTCAATAATTTTCAATATCTTATCATCATCTTCCTTCTGACACAATGTCCCTCATATTTCACGCCTGCAACAGCACCCCACATTTTGTGTGTGTGTGTGTGTGTGTGTGTGTGTGTGTGTGTGTGTGTGTGTGTGTGAGTGTGCCTGTGCATGTTCAAATATTTAAAAAAAAATTGTAGCAAAGAAATTGTCTACAGCTTCCTGATGACAGTATCTACACCGCTGTGCAAGGGTCGTTTGTACTGGAGTTGACTACAGATGGCTATGACATGACATCAATCACAGATAATCCTTGCCTGTGATGCAATCCAATAACATTCCTTCACATTGTTACACCAGATTAAAACTTAAAAATGAACGGCCCACTCCACTAGCACAAGGTAGTTTCACATACAGAATTCACTCCAGCATGGCCAACCAGCTTCATACATGAGTATTAATTAAGAATCTATTATACAGCATAAAACATAATTTGGTATACAAAAACCACAAATCACAGCAGGAATCATATAGAAACTATAGTCATCTACCGCAATAGTGTCAATAAATATCACACGATGTTTCCAGGGACTAGATCTTTTGTTGTAAAACCTAATGCCTCGTGATAAACATGGCTTCTATTGTATAAATGATCTGTTTTGGTGGTGTATGTGGTAAGGATGGGAAAGCTACGTATTTAACTTTCACTTCAGTTCCAAACAGCTTATGTTTACTCTACTTCCTCAAAATGCCCTGGTCCTATTTCTCTCAAATGCTGGCCTCTATTAAAGACCATGATGTAGCAGTATTTATAATTAATGAATAATCTTCACAAAGCGCATTAATATCACAATACATAATACACCCTACGTGCTATAGGAAGGGACAGGGCAGAAGAAAGAGGACAGTTTGCGGCATAAAAACCTTCTCTTTTATGAGTATTCTATCTCAGCTAGGAGAGATAATAGTGCCACAACCATGTTTGTCATCAGGAAGGAACACAGTACATCGGTACTGCAAACTTTGTGTAAATTTCATTGTAAGCACATGCTCATGCTCTGGAATTGACCCTCTTGTGTTGCACAGGTCTATCTCAAGAACTCCTTTGAAATATTATATCATCAAACATGATGCCTATATACACATTTTCATTGCAAAAGTGTAGTAGGCAGTTGTGAGAGAATTTGGAATGAAATGATTGTTTTCTTCTTCTTAAGAAAAAAAAAATCCTGTTGGTAAGATTACAGTGATTTCTGGTATCACGTGTGCCCTGTTTGTTTCACCTATAAACATAAGACAGCAGAAGTCGAAGGGGAAAGGGGGATACATGGTGAACAAACCATACCCATGGGACCATGAGGTTGGTCAGTTGGTAACATATCTGCCTTTCAATCAAATGGCTGAGGTTTGGGCTTGGGTTCAAAGCCCATTGAGTCTTACAGAGCAATGTGAATGTTGTGTGTTATCATGTTATTCACTCTGGTAGAGGCAAAACACTTTGTTCCTCTGATAGGACGTAACATGGAGGTCCCGTGTGTTAGAGAGTCACAATCCAACACATGCAAAATATCCCGCTTCGTTCATTCATTACAAAGAGCAGGGTGCTAATTAAACCCAGTTTAGCGGTTTGGCCAAAGTACACTCAATTCATACAACTTGTCCCCTTGGAAGACCAGCAGCACTCTGATAATGCAGCTATTAAATATGGATCATCCAGCCATTAAAGGGGAAGTCCGGACGATTATCAGCCGTTTCGTGTGTAAAGAACAATATTTCATGAACCTATTACCCTTTTCCCGACGAGAAAAGACCATAAGATACATTTACTATGATTTTTTTTTTTAAATAAGGTAATTCTTCATGTTCGAATCTGTCGCGAGCTGCCCTTCGTACTATCTGTCCCAGGATGCATTGCGCGTGACGTATCGGGCGCAGTTTCCTCAGCTGAGAGCACCGCGAGCGAAGCCCAGCTACGCATCGATCTCCCATTGCACTGCTGACTGCGGGTGGTATCTGCATGCCTGCATAGGTGTGCCTTGTCGGCGCTACTGCAGGAGACCGTACACCGATTTAGGAGTGCTGTTGCCAAACGCTGTATTCCTTCATTCAAATAATCTTCGTTATATATCTATATAAAATCTTCAAAGATTAATGTAAAATAGTTGCAATGCTATAACATTTTCGTTTAAATTGAAATATGTATGTATTATAATACTGCCGTACTTATTAGTGTCCACCCCATCACTTACAATGCATTAGCTGTTGTCGGGCTGTGCAGGCATACATTTACGTCTGCTGCTGCCAAGTGCTATCACAATCCGCGATCGTTTTTTCGACTTCTGAGTGTGAACAATCTGAAATCAGTCTGTCAATGTCAGAATTATTGCCTCTTTTGTTGTCCGAGACTGTTGAAAAGTGTGTCTGACGGTGATAAAATACGACAGTATACATGTAACTTGAACCGCGGAAGAAACGCCAGCGCCAGCTTGGTACCGCCGCCGCGCCGCGCCGGTAACTACGACCAGCAGCCCAATACACACAGCGTAATCGGGCTGCGTGTTGTAGCATTCAGGATCATGTAAAGGTAGTATCGTGGATAGATATCAATTTAAAATCGAAATATTTCTTCAATTTGAAGACTTACTAGTAAAGTTGAAGTATTGACAACACCCTAACACTTGACACATCGGCATTTTTTTAATGAAGCAATAGATCATGCCGCGTGCATCCGCTGTGTGGTCAGAGACTGTTGAGCGGTACGCTACTACCGCTTGCTTGGCCCGTATCACCGTTGCTCAAGCAGGGCTCCCCCGAGCCAGCTGACGCTCCAAGCAAAAAGCAATGTGAGGATGAAACGTCACGCTGTCACGTGATCTTTCTCGCCGGCGTACAGAAATCGAACGGTTACGATTCAAAATTAGTGATGCTAAAAAATCGATTGTGGCGAGTTGGGAGGGTCTTTTTCAATGAAACTTAGTCATTATGGTCCTTTATTTATGTAGATTTTGGTTAATTTTTTTCAAAATCGTCCGGACTTCTCCTTTAATATCTTGTACAGATGGAAAATAAAAAGCAAACAGACAAAGTGCAGTGTAAAGGTTCCCTATATCAGGACATTTCTCTGACACGGGAATCTTATCTTTCTATAGCTTGTGACTTTGCTACATCAACCACAAGTTTATCATTGTAAAAATATACTGGTTGAATGATTTCCTATGGCAACTCAATAGCACATTCCCAATCAGACTTCCTGTTGTTATTGGGACCATGCCATCACAAACTTCCATGGATGAAAATAACTTCTTTCACTTACAAGTTCTGACTTACAAAACTCATTGACATAATTCACTGAACCCTGACAAAAGTCACAGTACCTGAAATTCTGTGAATTCTACACAGAGGAAATTTGGTCTATTTGTGCTACATTTTTCATCAAACTGAGTAAATAGCTGATCAACCCATCCATATGAGTTGCCATTTAAGCTTCGCAATAATGGTTAAGCAAATGATAAACTATTTCATAGCTGACCAAAAACCAAACTTGCAGTATCTAAAATAAAAGCTAACTTCCACCTCATGTTATCCCAAAACAAGTTAAATTTGTTGCTGGCATGATTGCACTAAAATCCATATGATCTGGCAATGGCAATGTATCATGGTTGGCTGTTTTGTGACATCAACTGGTAAGACATTCCTTGAGCAAAAACCTACAGGCCATGGCAATAACAGAGTTTCAAAGCCTGCTTTGAAGGGTTTTCCATTCCTTTATCTAATTTCCACACATTCACTGTTGCTACGTAAAATGCAGTAAGAAATAAATCCTGGTTGCTGAAGGAAATCTTCTGTTCTCAGGATGTGCATAAACTTAAAAAAAAAAAATCTCAAACACTCAAATGAATGTAAGGATAAATGGCTATCCTTTCAGTTATTAAAGCCAGTGAAAGTGGAGTTGAACAATATAGAATAAGTTCTAATGACTTGTAAACCGTGCAGAACTAGCTTTATAACAAGATCTGAGCGGCTAAAACTTCAACCAAAAAGGCATTATTCCAGTAGTTGATCCCGCTGGGGCAAAGCAGATTGGTGCCAGCAGAGGCCCTTTAATCCTCGCTGTGCCAGGGACTTTGGACAGTGTGTACAATGCTATGGGGTTTTCTGTGCCAATCAACACTCAAACCACACAAAGGGTAAACATCGAAAAAGAAGCCAACTATCCTTAGAGGCTCTTTGAGAACTTTCATTCTTCCTGCATCACATGAGTATTTTGGGGTTAGAAGGTGTGACGTTAAAGCTCTCAGAATATTTCACTTCTCAATATCATGTTGGTATCATCTTCACTCCACATTTGTAGATGACTGTCTGTCATATCACATAACGTCATGTCCTTCTTCACTGATGTGACCAGAAGGGCAAATAATCATAACTCTAACTTAGGTCATTATGAATCTGTTTCTGAAGTACGTGTATTGCATATTAACCCTTTGCATATATGGTAACCTGGTCAGTCCTGCAAAAGTCTTCAGGAATTTCACAACCTCTTTAGTGAACAGGCTAATACAGAAAATGTCGTGATGTGTCACCTAAACTCATTTTTTTTCTTTTTGCTATTACGTACCATGATATGCATCTAGGATATGACCTGTAATTCAGGTAATCAATTCATGCAGACTGATCAATTTCTTCATACATATATCGTCGCTGGGGTGACAAGACCCTGTATCTCAAATTTTGGTGAAAAAGACCTTTTTTGTATTAATGGCCAGATAATCATTTAAGTGATGTCCTGTCCAAATTCTAGCTGTCTTACCCCAAAAATGAAGCCACCATTGCATGTCTCTTCAAAGGAAAGGCTTTCCCATTTGATACATTGCTTTGGCTGCCATAATGTTTGCTCTCCTGAACATTTGACATTTTGTAGATATTCGGTCTTGTTGCCCCAGCGATGATATGCAATATAGTGATGCGTATTTGTTTTCTGGAAAATGATCATATGACAATATTTCATTAAAAAAAAAAAATAATAATAATAATGTTACTCACACGTCCTCCACTCATCAGGGTGTTTGAAAGGGAAAGCCAGGCCGTTGTCGATGGCAGCAACGTTGATGTTTGGTGGTCGTACCATGCCCCAGTCACCCAGCTCCCCACCACTCTGGGCATCCTCCTCCAATGTGGACTTGTCGTATTTGATCAGCCAGTTGTCATTGCCCCTGTCTGTTTTAGAAAAATTAAGTTAAACTTTCTCTTTCAGAGAGAGCGCAATCCTAGATTACTGAAGAGGGGTAATACTTACACTGATGACATCACAATGAACAAATAAACCATTTTTTCACAGTAAGATGATGATGATGATGATGATGATGATGAGGATTATCATTAAACATTATGCATCATCACATTCTTAATATCATAATTATAATGGAAATACATCAATTGGATGAAGTATTCAACATACTTCAATTATCACTGAAATAGCAGGCTATGTGGCGCTTTCTCTGTCCAAATGTGTAGTCCATATGTCAGGAAGGTGTCATAAACCCAAATTGCACTTTATAATTCTCATCTAAAATTCTGCTATAAACTAGACTTCTTTACAGCAGCATCACTTTTATTCCTTGCAATGTGGGTCACACAATGCAAAGGCAATTCTTGAAGAAACAGCCTCCCTATCAAAAATAAAAACCAAACAAAATCCAATATTTCTCACTGTGCTGTTGGCGCATCTTTCATGTACATTGTACATATGTAATTCCAAGGTAGAAGATCTCCTTTCGACATTTCCCCACCTAAACTGCTGCCTAGTTCCCTTATTTAAAAACTTTGCCATAATCTGTCAAACAATGCTATAAAGTTTAGTCTTGCAGAAATTGCCCTCCCACATTTTCATACATTCTACCCAATGCCAGCATAACTCTACATGATATACTGTAAAACGAGGAATTTTCGCGTGCACTTTAATTTCGCGAATTTCGCGAGCGCCAAGATTCGCGAAATTAAAATGCACGCGAAAGTCCTTGTTTACACTATATGCATTGAACGCCAGTGGCACTTCCAAAAATTTCATGCCACGAAAGAGGCTGTCGGTTCCAATTCGCGAAAAATTCATGCCGCGAATATATCATGTTTTACAGTAATCTACATACTCATAGCCCTTTTTTGAACTCTGCAAACTTGCTGTAAGTCGTCCTTTAAGTTATCAACTGAAAGTGACTCTGTATCTAAAATCTCCTTTCACTTCCTGAAATGGCCATCAAGTCAACTTATAATGGCATGATTGTTTAGTCTCAAGACATAAAGCATGACATCATGAGCAGTGAAATGTGATACATCTTTCCACAGCTGATATGTATACACATGCTTCCATCAGTATGTTTCATTTCAAACCATTATAACAATTTGCTGTTGACAGCTACCACTTTCTCAAAGGGATATTCAAAGAATTTGTTCACTTCCAGCTGCGATAATAATGTTCAGTTGCTCAAGCCCGAAATATGACTAATATCCATGCTGACATAAAATGCCATCTGCTGGCAAAAAGAATCTAAGGACATGTAACTGGGACAGGACATGAAAGATACTGTAGTCACTAGGTTTAAGGGGCATGACTACATTGTAAGTGTATACCTTGCTACTACGTATGCCATACAGTCACTACTTTGGATGGATATGACCTTTTAGTGATGGTGAATTATGTAATCTGGTCAATCAACCATGCAATATATACTGGATTAGGTGACTGTGGGCATTGCCCTCGGGGGGCCCCGTTGTATTTTGTGTCTTGCAATTCACATTCATATTGTGCACAAACGTACATGTACAATAAATGTGCTGATCAATCTTGTGCAGACTCCAAACAAGGCTCAAATCTGGCAATTTGCACATGGAGAATTTGGCAAAAATTGACTAATATAAAATTTATCTAGGTTCTAGATCTAGATCTAGAGTGCCTGGTCTTCACACTAACTGATAAAATTGTTGCCCTTGCTTGTTGTCATGTAATACTGTTATATTTACAGTCTGGTGCCATATTCCGTTTGGCCATTGGCCTTATGGCACCACACCATATATTTCCTGTATTATGTCAGAGCAAGCAGGGGGTAACTAATAGTACCAAGCTGCTATGGCATACAGTTACTACTCTAAAGGGAAAGACTATGTGACCCGCTACAACAAAAGGATCCTAAAGTCGCTGACGGGTGAGCCGAGAAAATCGAGTTTGAAGTCAGATCACCAAAATCTGTCAAAACGTTTGGATTTCTGTTTTTAACATAATTTTGTGGTCTAATGTATTTTCTATCATCTGCCGAAATTTCGAACCTAAATGATCAAAGGAAAGGCCTGAAAATAGCATTTTTCTGGGTCATGATTGTCTCGCCAGTCAGCGACTTTAGGATCCTTTTGTTGTAGCGGGTCACATATCAAGGTACATGTACTATGCCAGTGAGTACAAACACTGCATGCTCCTTGCACTGTGTGAACTAAACTCTGCATGCTTGGAAAATACTGTGCAACTAGGTATGAAGTTTGTCACAAATTGTGCAAGTGCATACAATTTTACAAAATATACCACACACTTGCTAGTGCGTACATACATGTACAGTACACTGTATGTAAAATCTCATGAAGATTCTATTCAAAATGACTTCAGAGTAAGACTTACAGGCCATGTTTTATTCATATAATTCTGTCCCTGGGCAACAGTCTCAATAGAATGTCAATATTGATTGACAGACTGGGTATTATGTATGTATATCATAAACCAGCTACACTTCCTTGAGATTACAAAATTATAAGATATCAAATACAAAAAAAAAAAAAAAAAAAAAAAATGGCCTAGAAAAATGTCTTGATTCCATGCCAGAATATGATCATGGCAATTAAACTTTCATATAATGCCTCTGAACATCAATACACTGTATTGTGAGTTTTGTTGTTGTTGTGTTGTTGTTTTTGCTATGTTAACATTATTCCAACAAAGTGTGCCATATAAGATATCATCAGCAAACGATGTGGTCCACTGAACCAGGTGCTTTGAATTGCTTGACACGTATATGATACTCATGTCACGAGGAATGCTTTTATGTAAAACTAGAGGTCTGTAAAGCAATAAAATGTCATACCACAAGGCATTATAATTCAGCTGCATCAGTGGAAGCTTCAGTTGAGTGCAAAATCCCATAAAATGGATTTGGGTATTTTGTACCACTCACAAACATGCTGGTGGAGCAGGGGAAAAAAAAGGAAAATATAACAAAAGAAGTACAGCATGTGGCTGAGCATATCTGGTTTCTACAAACAGTAGTTTCGGTTTTGAGAAAAAGAAAGAAAAAAAATACCCCTTGCTAAGCTGGCCTCAACTTTTATATGAGATTGTGAGCAGAATAGCCAGTAGTTTCGACTCTAGGTACAATGACACAATTCACACTCAAATCTCGCTTGCGTATTTCTTGTTTGAAGTTTGAATTACCACCTTGAATACCACAGCTATTCCACACTATATTCTGCAGTGTATTTGCATTCACATTATGAAATACCACATGAAACACTGTATACAGCATATATTCAGCGAGTCTAATTTTTTGCAAATCATGACTTCCTGACGATTTCATGAGTGGTTAAATTCGCGATTGTGGAGTACCAAACTGAAAGGAGAAATGTATGCATATGTCTGTCACGTTCATGTCAGGATCAGAGTCAATAATTTTGTGTTTCTTTAAATTCGTGAATAGCATCTGACTTAAGAAATTCACGAAAATAAAAAATCTTGCGAAATATTTGGCGTACACAGTAGTTCACTGTCAATGCGAATGCACCTAGGGAGGAGTAATGTATCATCCCGTCTCAGGTCATAACATGCAAACTTGGAACCATTAACGTATAATATTGCCATCAATATGGCGTGATGAAAGTAATAATCCCACGCTATCTGACAAGTGATAATGTGAGGGTAGAAAGAGGACTAAATGATTGGCTGTTATTCAAGACTATTTTACATATATATTCTCTGGAAAATTACTGCATGGTATGCATTAATGAATCCACATAAGGTATTCCAAATGACTAGAAGAAAATGATCCGAGTAAAAAACAAACAATGACACCTGATTATCTCATAATCAGTGAGGATTGCTTTGATACACATGCAATTAAAAAAAAAAAAAAAAACTTGTTTTATGCTAATACTGAGTTAAGACTGATAGAAATATGGAACTGATTTGCAAGATTTGGGTTGTTGTTGTTTTTTTTTTCACACATAAGAGAAGAGTATAAACACTGTATATTCTTGGCATAGAGCAGCATCTCCATTTACTAGGAGCCATCATGGCTGAAAGGTTCAAACCATACGGATAAGACTATAGGATTCCATGCATGCATGAGGTTCAAGTCCCAGCACAGCAGTAGTGCCTTTTGGTATCAACCCATTGGGGATTAGCTGATTTTGCTATAACATGCCTTTCCTATAGACACCTGTCCGAGTATACTCAGGACTAGTCTTAACAGGTTATAAGGCATTTCATCCTTGCTGTCATGTCTTCCAGAGGAGAATTAAAGCCATTGGTCCAGTATGTAGATAGAAGAGTCATACCCGATCATAGTGATGCATAAAGAACCCACTTCATTTCTCATAACGACTATAGAAAAATCCAAGTGGTTAAAAAAACCAAAATTGGCTGATATACTCTTGTGGTGACAAGGCCTAATGGATCAGTCACCAAGTTGACTTTTTGCTGCCCAGGAAGACTAGCATAATTAGAAAGAATTGATAGTCAATAATAATAATAATTATAATAATAAAAAAGAAAACAGAAAACAGAAGAAAAAAAATAATAATGATAAATAAAAATGATAATAACAATAACAACAATGTGTATAACATAGACACTCCAATATACCTGTGTTTCTGATGATGTAGTCTAAGATAACCAGCCTCTCAAACTGTTCCTGAAACTGTTTTGATGTTGATTCAGGTAAGTCCTCTGTGTCAAACCTCCGTAACCAGAAGTCTGCATCTTTGTAGCCACTGACAAAGAGCTGGAATGATCCAACCTGAAAGTCGGCCGAATCGAGAGAGAATCGGAAGTAATGATTAGTGAATTTGTGATGTGAAGTCCTATTCATACAGGCAGAATTCATCATGGACCAAAAACCAGGGTTGTATGTCAGGAGGCCTTTAAGCATACTGGCTCCAACATGGTAGAAATGTGACACTATAACTGTCAGGTAAACCAAGGCTAGTAAACACATATCAAAACTCATTGAAGAAAAAGGAAGTTACTGTAAAAGTGGAAATTTTCGTATATTTCGCGCAACCAGAAACTAGCTTGAAAATAAAAGCACGCGAATATTTTTGCTTGTCATATGTTCCTGTGCGTGATATCTTGATTCCGCTGAATTAAAAACACGCAAAACTCCTTTTGCCCGGCCAAGCGCGAAAAATTAGTCGCACGAAAATATCCACTTTTACAGTATTCTCTCCTTGAGATAATCAAGTCAAATGGTATAGTACTACACTACATGGTAGCTTCTTCGCTGGCCAAGAACTATACTTTGTCTGACAAAAGACTACAGGTGCACTGCATTATGTATCGGTAGGTGACAACTGATACCAGCACACATCATTCCAGAGCCATAATGTCTTGGCATAGGATTTATATACATTTTAGCTACCTGATACACCATTTTGACATAGACAAAGTTAATTGATTTCATTTTGATGGGTTATATTGATAGTGTCACATGGGTAATGACATGTATAAAGAGTTTGAATATTAAAAGAAAAAAAGAACAAACTTACAAAGAGTCTTCTTGGTGCAGACAAAATACATTTCCCTTCTTTGAAGTATGATCACAATTTTCAAAAGTTCTCTGTGTGAAAAGCTGGCAGACATTTTCACAATCCATGACACATATATAAAGACATCTGAACATTCACACATGCACCTAAACTTGGAGCCTTTTCGGATTATTCCTCATTTAATTCAAATGATGTTTGAATAGTCTGACCACTGATACCTCCCCTGGCAATTACATTCAACTCTCAATGACATTTCTTATAATATAGCCATTAGTAATAAGTGAGAGGTGAACTTACAACATTTATTGGTGCCAGGTAAAGAGAGATTTTTTTTTTCTCAGAATGTACAGGCTTGCATGGTTTTGACAAATGAAAGCACAAGCAATATAGGGGGCATGATTGGTGTGATAATACATCAGACATGTTAATAGACATTCCAGGAGTATTTTTATTAGACCCTATGATTCCATCTAAATCAAAATCTTCTTGAACTTCGCTCCCTTTTCGCTGTCTCATGATGAAGACCAAATAGATTTCCTCAGCCCCCAGAAAACAATCAGGTGAAGCCATGCCATGTCAACAAACCACATGGCTACAGTAACTTCTGTGTGGCAGAAAAAAGGTAACCCTTACATCAATGAATTGACTCCCTTATATGAAATATTAACAGCGGTATCTAGTCAGTACATTATACTTAAAAAGTTGCAGCGCTATACCAACAGCCACTTAGTGTATCTAAAATATGACCCAGTAAATATTCCTAGCCATGTAGTATTGCTACCGCTATTTGTTCTTGTCATTAAACTTTAATACTGCACAATACATGCATGCATTAGCCACGACAGATATCCCTACCCACGGTCACGTCAGCTACAATTGTTATCAAGGTCCTTCTCCCTTCCCCAGGGGGGTGGGGGAGGTGTGTGTGTGTGGGGGGGGGGGGGGGGGGGCATAGACTGTGTGACTCAGCCTGTGCGATGAATAAAGTCTGATTGTGCAGTATGCACACACTTTATTCATCAGCATGGCCTGTGCAGGCAATAACACTAATGAGGCAACTGTGTCCACACAGCAGCCTCACACAGCTTTTTACCCTATAGCTTGACACATTGGACAAAAAACACTTGTAAACAAACTATAATCCACAGAACTTCTTTTCGTACAGCAGCTTAGGGTGAAGCACACGTACACATGTAAAATGCAGTGGACTCCTTTTACAATGAAGTCCTCGGGACTGGCAGTTTTCTTTTGTTATATTGAAATTTTGTTATAACAAAACAGCAAAGTTTTCTTAGATGATAATTTTGAGACCTAATTAATTCATTGTAACAAGAGTTTCAATTCAATTCAATTGAATTTGATTGTATTGTGCATTTCTGGAAATTCGTTTTGTTTGCATGCATACATTAATATACACGTAGAATACATCATTATAACCGTGTTTGTTATAACAGGAGTACACTGTACACAGTTGTAGGTCTCGTAACTGAATTTTTGAATTGTCGTCGAAATATATACAAAACAATTACAGTTTCATCACATCATTAGAGGTTTTAAACTTAGACATGTTGAATGACCTACTTTTAGCTCAGCCCCTGAAGAAATTCTCTTCACACCAACTGCTAAATGGAAAATCCTGAATGAAAAGATAATTATTTTCTTTATTTGGTCATAAAGTTTCAATGACTTGATGCAAATTGAAATATGTATTGTCTCCTTAAAATTCCATAGAATGACCCTGACTTCAAACTTTTGATATAATGCCAAGTAAAAAGGCTATAATGTTGAAATGCGATAAAAGCATTTTAGTCAGAGCTTAAGACCAATCATAACCCATTTTGATTAATCTTGTTATGGATTTGGTTTTAAAAGGCGATTTTACATGTAAACCCACTAATGAGTTGAAAAACACTCTACAGTTTGGACAATGTCACTGAGCCAAATCCCTAAATACTCATAGACAGCTCCTCTTCTAACATTGAAGAATCTGTAATACAGTGTGGTTACCACAATTACCTTTTATTGGAGTATAAACTGAGTAATAGGAATGACTTGGCAATCCCTGCAATTTATGATTGACTGTGAATATTCCAATGTTGGCCAGACTTCAAGTGAAAGTGAGCATTTGCAGGTTGATATCTTAATATGTCAAAAATATCTTAAGTTATGAATTAACAGAAAAACAGGAAAGTGATGCATTGTAACACCGTACAAAGCCTGCTGTGCCAGTTCCCTTCCAGTTTATATCCCATGGTGTATTCCCTGTAAAATACAAAACACTTTCATGGCAAAAAAGTTTTCATACGGGCTCAAATTTCATCTCCCACCATACCATATGGAAATTGCTTGCAATACATCAAAACAGTCTACCAAGTGAAGAAACACATCTGACTGATCAAATGCGATTTGCCAGGATAATGAGTTGTTTGGGATTATTTGAGATCAAGAGGAAAATAATTTTTATCATATGCCTATGGCTTTTATTCTTGAAGAGCCCTCCCGTTCACTAGTGAGCAGCAGAACACGACGTGACAAAATCGGTTGTGCCCTAGCAATCATATTTTATCAATCAATTTCATCAATTAATGCAATTCACTCTCAAACAGAAGATCAATGGATATTGCTAAGACCTGATTTGTCGATCATCGCCAATCGATTATAGAACATTATACAGCAACCATGATTGGATATGTTCTCAGACTGCAATACTCTTGGTGTAAATTTTGGGCAAATATTTCACATTTCTGTTATCACCCAACTGGAATTGTGTTATCAAAGTATTATTTGACACATTTTGTATGCATCTATACGTCCATTTTAGAGCAAAAATTGGCAGTTTCAGCAGACATAGGGAAACTATGCTACACCTTTAAGTGCAATAAGTCCATTTAAATGTTGACCTTGGATTAGGATCCTTAAGTATGCAACTCTTGCATTATATAATTGTTAAAATACTAATTCCCAATTCCTTTTGTATTAACATAAAGGATAATCCCATAAAGAGACAGTCTGTGTGGTAGTGGCAGACAGTAGGCCTATCTCATAGAGCCAAGCACTGTAGGCACCCTAGAGTCTGGAATAATCAATAATCATTAAACTTGGTCAAAGTCTCAACTTTTAAAAAGAGAATCTGTTTGTTCCATGATATCAATAAAGTGAAATGTACACTAACAGTACCCTTTTGCGTATATTAGTGGCAGATACACTATGGAGTAAATATGTAAATCTTCCTCATATAGCTTTTAATTTCACACTTTTATTTGACTTGTAATTTTCCTGTGTTTGTTGACTGCCAGCTTTGAATGATGACAGTGTGTCTCATGTGATATAATATTCTTTACACTGCCATGTGACTCTTATTGATTTTTATGCTACAGATGTACTTGCTCTTGCCATGTGTACAATACTGTAATTTAAAATGTAGTGAATTGCTCAGAATCAATGCATGCAAATCAGATTATATTTTGTATAGGTTTGTGTATTCTATCAAAGGTTTGGGTTACAGTTACATGTAAATCAATGCAGGGCTGCCAACATTTACTCATCAATTTTACTCATCAAATTTGTCATCATTTTCAGGGCCATGTACCCAAGAAATAATACATGGTGCACCATTAAGCCTTCTACCACTCAACGTTCTACCGCAACAGAAACCTTCAAAGATTTCATTTACTCATCAAATTAAGACAGGTTCCAAAAGGCAATCAGGAAGACACTTGTTATATGCATCAAAGTATTTGATGATAATGTCCCCACTAAGGTACACATAAAGATCCCTCCCCCCTAAGGACATAAAGAGGCGGTTAATTTTTCAAGGAGTCTCCTATGAAATCAGGAAGACATGGCAGCCTTGTCGATCCATGAATTTGTAAGTACAGTTGTACATTCTCTTGAAGCATGAAACACATTTGGTTGTCTCTTGTGTTTTTATGACATAGACGAACTGATTTACATGTTGTATGAAGAAGTCAGCTTTAAAAACAAACAAACAAACAAACAAACAAACAAAAAAACACTTCTCTATATGACAATTGCCATGGTAATTTTATAGGTCCCACCTCTTTGTATTTATTTGTTTTTGCACCCTGATAGATACAAATGTAGTGAGACACTTGGTGTAACACGGTTCCACTGTCATGGTTGTTACTGTAGGTCTTTTTCATGCTGAGATTCTCCTACTGTTTTCAAGTGAGTAGTTTGGTGTCAGCAGTATGTGATTTAACACTTTCAGTATCACGATCCAAAATTTCCACTAACAATGTGTGCAAGGAGTTTGCATTTGTGGTAAGAACAGAGTTAACTGATGTGTATGTACTCCATTGAGTACCCGGTACACAATGTACGACGGTATGTGTGTACAGTATGATATGATGAGATATTTCATTTTGAATATCATTATACAATGTAGGTTTATATGTATTTGCCACAGTAACATGACTATATTTGAATTCACAGGTAATATTGGGTGAACAGATTTTCAGACACACATACAGACACACACACACACATTATGTGTACACACACACACATTACATGTACACACACACACACATAAACCCCAGCAGAAAGTTTAATAATTACACACAATTATACACTCAAGACACATTATACACATGCACAAGAATGCCATCATAAAACACACACACACACACACACACACACACATCAGCACACAGCTCCTGGAGGACCAATCCCTCATCCAAACATACAACCTGGACAATATATTGTATGTCAACAGATAAAAACTGGTCTAGCATTGATAATTTTTTTCAAAAACTAAACATTTACAGTAACAAACAAACAAAAGAAGATAGCCATATAGACAGAAGTATAGTGTACAATTTACATCAAACATTCTGTAATTCCATGTGCAACAAGGAAATAAATTCATAAATTCTTTTCTATACAAATATACATATGATTTAAATTTCTCTTCGATGAATACAAGTACTGGTATATGGTTTCAATGTCATAGCAAATGTACAAAATTTCTTATTGCTGAGTATTGTTCACATTGATACTTCATAATAATTCCAGTCTTTCAGGTACAATAGGGAAAAAATATCAGATGTTCCCCTAATTCACTTTGTTGGAAGAATGTTACATATTGCATGTTCCAACATTACAACAGATGCCTTAAATGATTAACTGCAGTCATGACCAAATTTTGTCAATAAAACACAAAGTTTTATGTGTTGCTTTCCACACTATGGATGACATACACTGAGTTGGTACCATTTAGAGTTCTTCATTGTCCCTTAACCTGCTGAAGGCTGTACATTGTAGTCCCAAGCATTGGTACATTTGTGCAAGAGTCTATGAGAAATTTGTGTTATAGCAAAATCAGCTTATCCTCAATGGGTTAATGAATACAAAAGCTAATACAGTTGAACCTCTATTATCCGGCCTCCCTTTATCCGGATCTCTCTATTATACGGACGCAATCTCGCCGTGATTTTGCCCAACTCCTTGAGAACTCCTACACAAACACACATGAATTACATATTACTTCCAACATGATTAACATACATTACATCAAATTTCCTTCCAAATTGCTTACCCTCAGACATTTTAACATCCCCAAACATCCCCAAATGTAACAATGAAAAGGTTGCAGTATACACATTACTACATGTGGTACTACAATGGGCTACATCAGTACATGTGTATGTATGTACATGTATAAAGCATTGAGTCTCCCGTATCCGGCCAAATCCCTTATCCGGATGAGCCCCGGTCCCGACTTGTCCGGATACGAGAGGTTCAACTGTACAAAGGTTGAAACAGTTGGAATATTTTGAGAATTTCAGCTTCGAAATAATTACAGTAAACTAATAATATGAATCAAATTTAGCATTTTTAGGGGATTTCTAAGCACATTGACGCAAAACAGAAATGTTGAATTACATGTAAAATACCTTACGATAATCAAAAACATCATACACTACGGGCTCCAAATTAATACAATACATGTAGTTTGTAATCTGATATTCACTGAAATCTCATTCAGAACTGTCATCTTCTACATGCATGTGAATGGCAGCCTCCTCGAAATGCAGATGTCCATTAACGAATAGAAAGAAGCCACTTGGCGGATGCATCCAACACTGTGAGCACAAACTTCCGCAATTCTAGACTTCAATGATTAGATGACTTTCTGATGACCGCTAAGTCCGATTGTTCGCTCTCCACAATTGGCTCTCGGCTTTCAAAACTGTACTGGTTGGTCCACGGTTGTTTAATGTTTGTTCTGGTCACATTTTGTCAGCACTACAACATTCTTGTCAAGTGCATGAGCAGGTTTTCAAAACAAGGAGTTTTTGTGTCGAGACCACTCGACTCTAAGGTTTTACACCTCTGTAGAATCATCCAAACTGTTGTCTCTCCATCAGTTAAAGGTTTCAGTTCCATGTTGGCTTCCCGTCTAGGACTGTTTGCAACGAGATCCAGAAAAATGATGCCTGAGCTGCATATTCTATCCAGAAAAATGATGCCTGAGCTGCATATTCACAATATGCCCTGATGTCTTTGTATAGTGTGGTCCAATGTTGTGGAGATGACGTACTAAGGTGGCTGCAAGATGATGCTGAGTCAATGCCGAAATACACATAGCAATGGATTTTCACTGCTATTTTTATCTTTCGCGAAGGTTGACAAATGTTCAAATACTGACAGCTGGAAGGGGTCTGGTCTTGAATGACCACTCCTCAAGGATGTGACCAATGGTCAGCTGCTCCATTGTAGCCTCATTGGTCAAGTCTTCACTGATGTCGCGTCTACGGCATACAGTTGTATAATCCACACAACTACATGATTGAGTGGATCGGCCACAATATTGTCAAATTCTTGGACTGCTTTTTAACCATTAAAGTAATTCATGATCATGGAAATGCCCTATGGTAATTCATGACCACTGTAATTATTCATACCTAGTCATTCTTATTAGTAAAGGCCCATGGTAATAACAATGTCTTCCATAACTTCACTGCTACATTTGCATGTCATATCGTTACATGTATATTGCAACTGATTGACAAATTGCCCTACATCGACGTAAATAAGCACTGAATTGATCAGTGTTTTAGTAGTAGCCATGATACAAAATCATGGGCGTACATACTCGAGCAGGATTCGAACCCACGACCTCCTGATCACCGGTGATCAGGAGGTCGTGGGTTCGAATCCTGCTCGAGTATGTACGCCCATGATTTTGTATCATGGCTACTACTAAAACACTGATCAATTCAGTGCTTATTTACGTCGATGTAGGGCAATTTGTCAATCAGTTGCAATGAAAACATCACGACGGAAGAACTTCATAAATTTGAATAACAAAAGCAGTACCCGCTGCATGCTATAAGGATTAGAACCAACACTTGCTGTCGGGCGAAAGCTCGGTGGTCTAGTGGAGATGACGCCTGTTCGGTGATCAGGAGGTCGTGGGTTCGAATCCTGCTCGAGTATGTACGCCCATGATTTTGTATCATGGCTACTACTAAAACACTGATCAATTCAGTGCTTATTTACGTCGATGTAGGGCAATTTGTCAATCAGTTGCAATGAAAACATCACGACGGAAGAACTTCATAAATTTGAATAACAAAAGCAGTACCCGCTGCATGCTATAAGGATTAGAACCAACACTTGCTGTCGGGCGAAAGCTCGGTGGTCTAGTGGAGATGACGCCTGTTCGGTGATCAGGAGGTCGTGGGTTCGAATCCTGCTCGAGTATGTACGCCCATGATTTTGTATCATGGCTACTACTAAAACACTGATCAATTCAGTGCTTATTTACGTCGATGTAGGGCAATTTGTCAATCAGTTGCAATGAAAACATCACGACGGAAGAACTTCATAAATTTGAATTACATGTATATTATTGGACATACAAAAGGGTCAATATAAAACTTCAGTTTCATTACAATTATTTACACAGTATAGTTCCCTACAGAATGTGTACATATATGTACAAAGTGTAGTTGTTACATACAATCTACCAATCCAGCCACCCATAGTAGATGGAATATGATTTGCAAAATGTAAACCTTGATTGCCTGCAACCAAACACTTACACTTGTATTTATATGTACATAGAATACTACATGCTGCATGAAAGATCACATGTAGACTTTGAACGTGGATAAATTTTCAAGGTTCAAAGTCAAATCCATTTGGCTGTAAGAGATCCTATGATCTCCTGTTTGTGTTGATCTTTTAATGTTCCTCAAACATTGTGATGTAAAGTGGTTATCTCACTGGCTCAGAGACTAAATGACGACCTGGTGGTGGCTTGAGTCTCACTGGTTGCATAGTGGTCGCAAAGAGACATCTCCGTGGAGTCTCCTGAAGACTAGCCTGGTCTCCAAGAAGTCGCGAAAAAATCAAACATGTTCAACTTTTTTGCAGACTTTTTCCAGTCTCCAGCTGGTCTCGGAGACGTTTATGCGACGTCTAATTTTGTCCACAAAGTCTCCTCCAGTGAGATAGGCCCTTAAGTCATTGGTAAGATCACATTTTTCTTTGATTTGACACCCACTCTTCCATTTTTATGTCCTTTGAAGTTGGCAGAGCTGCACACAAACCCATTTCCTCTACTGGTCTAACCTGTCCCTGTCAGACCAGTTGATACTATTTTTTTTTACATTTTTTACTGGTCTGAACCTACATCAACTTTACTGGTCCTTTTCTTGTTTCCAACTGGCCCCAACAAAGTTATTCATTTATTTTTATTTATTCTTTTTTTTTTAACTGGTCATGTCGGACCAATAACTTTGGCAATTCATGAAAAGTTACTGGGCCGACACTGATATTCACTGGTCTGGGACCATTGGACCAGTGCCAGCATTAAGCGTTGCACTTGGCCATGCCAACTCCACAATGTAAGCATGCATTATAGAATGAGAGGTGGTTCACTGCAACTAGGAAACCTTACCTTGGGTGGAAGGCCTATTCTATTGAATCTCCGCCCGATTGCTTCAAACTTCTCCAGGGTGAACTTTTTGGTCTTGGCTTTGGCTCTGTCAATCGGTGAATAGTTGAATGTTTCACTAGCTAATTTTACAACCTATGGAATTGTAGAAGAGATATGAGCAAAGAGGGGAAATAAATTAATTTCATATCATACAGAAATTGATAAAATCATATTAGGATAGTAAACAATGCTGACAGTACAAAAGGTGTGCAGCACGTCCCAAGTACATGAGGGAACATCTGAAGTTATTATACAGCAATTGTACATGCAAGTAACTGAGTACCAAGATAATGAATAGAAAATAGCAATAGATTATAGTAAGTATTGATGATCTGCAAACTGTATTACTGTGGATGTCGCAAGTTTGCAGATCATGTGATTCTAAAGAGTGTACAATCCTTGACAGATATGACACTTATTTAAAGTTAACAACAGTTGGTAATAAAAGCAATCCTCTAGATATGCAAGACTTTATAATTGAGTGAGGGCTGTTGTATCTCTGCAGATAATATTTTGAATTATGCTGTCAAAGACTGGGGGGGGGGAGTTAGATGCTCTCTGTAATGTCAATCAATATCTTAAAGCATTTCTCTACAAAACATTGTTCTCAAAGGATAATACCACCAGAACACTACCTTCAGAGCATCTTTCTACAAAGAATAAGGAAATTGCTGTACAGTGTATGGTCTTGACTGAGATCTGAGACCCCACAATTAGTGGTCATCAAAACTTTAAGTGATGCATACACATTATAAACAGTATATGATCACATTTCCAAATACAGCAATGCATGTCACTGATGTTGGCAAATCGGCTTCTACAGTTCTTGAGACCTTGTCAACATGTGAAACATGTCAATGTATTGTTCTAAATATAGTACAGACTGCATGATGTGACAATATACATAGTAAGTCAGAAAATTGACTTGGTGTAAAATATTATAAAGAATACTTTAAATCTAAGATACATTTCTTTTTTCTTCTACTTCTTTTTTTTTTTTAACTCACCATAATTCATTAATTGCCCAAGTAAGATTAGTACTGGTCTGGTGACAAACATTCAAGTTACACTGTAGGTATTACAATAATGTTAGCATTCAGTCAGGTTTAACAATACATCATGTAAATATACAGTGAACATGGCTTAGTTTGACTTATCTCTGCATCTAGACAAAGATCACAGAGACAGAAAAAAGGGATCAAAGACAAAGTAAAAGCTCGGTACCCTGGTCTTTGGGACGACGTTCAGACCCAACTTGCGGTCGACCAGGTAGGCACCTGCCTCTGAGAGGTAACCCTGGTTGGGAAGGAGACAGCCCCGCCCAAAGCAGCACGGGAAACATGTCTTCTGCAACCATTTGGTCCATTTGGGGTTGAGCTGCCCGTACGGCTCCTCGCTCTTTGGCTTGAAAACTCCTATCACCTTCTGCAATATCACAGCAACAATGAAAAATGTGATGAGGTTAAAATCATGCTTTCTCATAAAGACATTGACATCATATGCCTTGCTCAGGTATTACATGTAAAATCCAGGCATTTGAAAGGACATTTGATAATTTTGTTCAAAGGCTCACATACAGTAAACTATTAAACTGTTAAATCACTTTACCAGTGAATGATAAACAATACATATTTATCATGAATTTTAATTCTGAAGGAAACCATATACAGCACCTGTATTGTCTTTAAAAATGCAAGTACATTAATGCAAGTACAAAAATGCAAGTTTTTATTGTTATATAAAGCTTTGGTAAGACCTCATTTAGAATACGCCCATGCGGTATGGAGTCCTTATTTGAAAAAACATATATTAGCTTTAGAAAATGTCCAACGGAGGGCCACAAAATTAGTACGTAAAATAAGATCTTTATCTTATGAACAGAGATTGAGGCACCTCGGACTTTCAACTCTAGCATATCGTACCGCAGGGCAAGAGGTGACATGATTAAAGCTTTTAAATTATTTCATAAATATGATCAGCAAGTAGTGCCTGATTTGGGTTTAATAAAAAAATGCACAAGAGGATGTAGTAAAAAGTTATATATTTTCAATCACATACCACTGCAAGAAGAAACTCATTTTACATGCGTATCAGGAAACCATGGAATAGTTTACCAAGAAATTTAATAGATGCACCCAGTGTCTTCAGTTTTGAAGTTGGTTTGGATAAATTCTGGGACAAACCCATAAAATTTATTTTAAAGTTCGACGCCAGACCACCTGGCCATGACCCAGCTCATCTCAAGGACTAAACCTGGATCTGAATTCAGAGGCTCAGCCTGCATTCAGAATCTTCCATAGGTATCCATAGGTAAGTACAATTGTAGCTTCTGTAAAGTATTGTCAAGGATCAAAAACTATACTTCTGCTTTTCTTTCTCTAAAACTGTTTTCCTTGCATCAAGATGATAACTCTAGAGAAAGAACACCTATGATCAGTGATTACTTTAACTGTGCTGCTGCTGTTAAAAGTTTCTACTCCGCAGAACAGACACATGCTTTCCATTACCACATCTTGCTGTCATCTCAGAGTGAAGGCACTATGATGAATCAGATTGCAATTTCTGCATGAAAACAAGGTCTAACAGGCATTACTCAACTTGTAATCAAGTCATAAATCCCCAGAAATAGTTGAGGTAGCTCATTGCCCTGCAAACCGGATGCTGAATTAACATTTTAGCAAGGTGATAAACTGATGCAATCATTTTGTCTTTTATGTCATGGGAATAGGAATGGTTTTCTGCATTGATGTTATCACCAAAATTCCATCTCTGGACATATTTTGCCGGTTTAAAATTAGTTTTCATATCAATAACAATGTACTCATAATCATCAGGTTTATTCTGGGTTTCTTTGGCCATGACATGGCTATCAGTATTATTACTCGACATGTGACTTGTACCCAACACAGCACTCTCTGACTGCATTGAGACATGTCCAAGTTCATGGGCACAGTTAATTTCAAAAGTACCACATGATTCTGTGCCAAACATGGAAAGATTTGGTAAATTTACTTTGCCATCAAACCTCACTGTGCAACTTTCCACTTCATCAAACACATATTTGATTTTATCATTAGGTTTAGAACTATGTGCCATAACTACATCAAGACAATCGTCAGGCTGCAGAAAAATCACACACGGGTCTCTATACTCTGTCTCTGAGCACACATGCATTTTGACTAATCAGGACAGGGGATAATAAAACTTACCCCTGAAACATCTTTTACAAAATAACTTCCGCTGGAACCCTGTGAGATTCTTTCTGGATAAATCCCTTGGAGAATTGCATGCTCTGCGTCATGAATAATTCCAGTGAATTCTGGGTCGTCGGAAAATGTATTAAAATCGTCTAGAGATGAAGAATTACGACTTCTACTCCGCACCGGCTGTAGGAGCGGCTCGCTCTCCCGGGTACCGGTACGGGTCGGCGAGCTGGGCACGGAGTTATCCAGAGTGGCAACGTTAGGCGCAAATATAACGTCCGGAAGACCTTGTAGCTGTGGAGACTCCGCCTTATTTTCAACATGAACTGTCACGTTTGGAACATATCCTTCATTAAGGTCTAAGTCAACAAGCTTTCCACTACTTTCGCTGCTGTTTTTAGCGCTAAATTCCGGGCCAACAGGCAGCAACAACTCTTGGTGGGAATCCCTGCGTCGGTTTTCTATATGTTGGACTACGGAACTCATGCCTTACAGTAAGCCTATTGTGGCCGGTCTTGTGCACGAAGCAAAGCGAAACTCTGCTACTGTGAGGGCAGAGAGCCGGTAGAGCAAAAGTTTATTCAACTGAAATGTTCAACCTCCTTGGTATATCAAAGGATACTTTGTTCGGGTCCTTTATCTGAATGCAAACACCGTCATGAATCGAATAGATAAGGTTTTATTATTGTGGCGAACAGAGAAAATGCCTTCAGTCCATTCATCTGTGCTCACCGCGTCGCGCGCGCACCGCTCAGCTCGTACCGTACCGTGGCGCCGTGTACTCGTGTAAATTCGGTACGTGTAATTCTCGCTCGCAAAATACACACACAAACCGACACACACTATTGAGTAACATACTGGTGCGTGTAAAGTTATACGTGTAAGAAGGGGAATTGACGTGCCGAGTCAGGACACTATTGCATTACGTCATTGGGATAAAAATTGCTTTCACCAAATTCCCCAATAATGTGACGACACCTATGTAATCAAACATTCTGGGTGGTAAAACAGCACAGGAATTGCAGCAGTGACAATCAGTATCTGAAGAATTGACTTGTTAGAGTAGACTGCTATTCTCAGAGACTCCAACTCTCCCGTTTTCGACGGGAGATCTCCCGCCGAAAACCCATTTTTGCAAAATCTCCCGTTCTCCCGCTGGAGATTTGATTTCTCCCGCCCTGGCTCTGTGTCTCCCGGTGGAAAGGATTTCGTACTTATTGCTATCGTATGTTGAAAAAATAAGCCTTAGATAGCACAGAGAACATCTAGAACCCTAGGAACTTCGTGCTTTGCACACATCAACTTGGAGTCTCCCGTTTGCTTGGGGTTTCGGGCGGGAGAATCTCCAGATCAGCAGGTGCTTGGGGTTGGAGTCTCTGTATTCTATGCATTATAATACTGAGTGTGATAATCCTAGCATCCATTTTTAAAGGACGTTGACATCTTAATAAGATTGTACAATGTATTTTTTCCAATAGGCCTGCTCATACTTTATAGTATTCCTATACAATAGGCTAGTCTTATTACATAATATACACATTGACACTTTGACTTGAGAGTTTTTGTCTAAAACTGTGAGCAGAACTGACTAAAAAATAGTACTTTTTTACTATGTGACCACGAATTGAATACCAAGTAGTAGACCTACTTTTGGGGACACCGGGCCCATATAGTTTTAACCAGAAACTCGAAATTTGGCAGAGCATATTTAAATTTGTTTTTATAGTTTGGATACAAATTTAAACAAAAGAAGAGAATCAGAATTCGGCCATCTAACACTGAGCAAGTGATGGGAAATTGATGGCACCCCAGTTGCCCATGGCAACACTCACATTCATAAGGCCAGGGTTTGTTCATCACAAGTCTCTTCACTATTTGAAGAATGACGTCATAAAATTGTCATGGAGGTCAAACATGCCAACATTCTAGAATAGTTGGCAGTAATAGTTTATGCTGACAGGTTGTTTTCGGTTGTTGCCCCTAGATTATGGAGCGCACTACCACATGATATCCGTCAGTCGTCTGCAGTGGTTTCATTCAAATCCACTAATTCATTTGTGAAGTAAACATTTGTTTTTTAAGTTACGTATAATAACTATTAATACCTACAGCTTTAGACTGTTGTTTGTTTTATCTTTGATATAATATTTTCACTATTATTTTCAATGTAATTTGTCAATATCTTTTTGTGATAATGTGTGTGTATAAAAATGGGTAAGAGTTTTTGTAAAGCGCATAGGGAACATTGATTTTTATATAGAAGCTCAATCATTATCACCATTTTTATAATTATCGCATGAAGCTTTTTCAACCAATCACTATGATAAGATTAGATAAGATATCAATTCTAGCATAGTGGACAAACAAAAAGAAAAACAAAGAAGACACAAAGAAGATCATATAGGCATCCCCGGCTTTGATAGAACACTTGAGATTATTGCAGACATATTGAAAAATAGTAAAAGGTAGTAATATATCTTAGCAATTGAACAAAATCAACAACATATTGCCTTAGGTGAAAAACAAAACAGATCGTAGTCTTCGTCACTTAACTAAAAGATCATTTCCATCGTATTTTTATGTCGCTATTCTAACTTTTCCTCCCAAGAATCACGTTACCAGCGACATCAGTCAAACAAAAGCTCTAATAAAAGCTCTGATCATTATCAGTACCATATACAATCATAAATTGCTTGCTATCATTTCTGTAACAGTGAGTGAGAATTAGATCGATGATGATGATGATTATAATACTGACAATTACACATATATCAAATAATTATGAAGACTATAATAATGATGAGTTGGCTCAGTCGGTATCGCGTCAGCCGTCTTCCTCCGACCCAAGCAACCCGGGTTCGAACCCGAGTCACACTGAGCAATGTTGTGTGTAATCTACCGTCCCCTCTAGCAAGAGGTAAAACACTCTGTCCCCTCGGATATAGGACATAAAATGGAGGTCCTGGGTCACAACTCATGCAAGCAAACGATCCCGCTTCATTCATTCATCGCAAAGAGCAGGGTGTTTAACCAGGTGAAGTGGTCCCACCTCACATCCAACTGGACCCCATAATATGGAAGACCAGCTTAGTATAGCTGAATATGAGCTATCCAGCAATCTTCTCAGATGGGAAGTGAACAGACAAAGAAACAAACAAAATGATGACAATCATAGCTATTGTTGTTATCACTTTTATCATTATTATTACTGCCACTACTACGAACACTAATATCAATATTTCGACTAGTATACCGATGTTGGTAATAGGCAAGGACCAGACAAAGGTCTGTAGACAAGCACGAAAGTCTCTACATTCTTGTAACATAGTTTGGGAAATCCATCCTCTTTTGCCCGTACGTTTTTCATATTTGATGTGACCACATCTATTTTCTTATTTTTCTCTTCTTCTTCCTTTTCTTCTTCTTCTACCCCCCCCCCCCCCCCATCAAGAAAACAAGGGTAAAGAAGCGCACAGTGCAGATTATTGCAGGACAGCGCCACCTATTGTCATATCCACGCTAACAATTTTTTCGGTTGTAATTAACAGCCGCCTTTTTCCTTCGAAAATCAAAATCAAATCAAGAGTTACATTGATTTTGCCAAATTTGGTATACATAAAACTCCATGACAAACCAGCACAACTTTAATCCAATGAATTACTCGGATAAAGCAAGCGTATGGGCTTTAAAACAAAAAGCATAATAAAGTGATTACTACTTTAGTAATCCTTTTCAAATACAAGGCTGAATCATCGGCAGCCAGCTGCGGTAAAGCTCAATCTATTTTATGGTCGTGTGTTCTTGATGTCAGCAAAGTATGATTCATGTGAAATATTACTTACTTTACATAACAAGTCTGATAGCACAGATTTGAGAATAGAAACCCATATCTTATATTTAATCACTTCATACATTTTTGTTTTGCTTTTATTTTTATTTTCTATTGTTTTTCAGTGGATAAACAGATTACTCAAGCAAACATAAGGTAACATTTGAGCTGTTCCCTTGCTCACCATTCAATAATTAGGGTAACTCTAACCCTGAAACAGAATCTTTGTGTTCATTAATATTTATCACTCTCTTTGTTACATAATTTCTTTAGGATTCTCACCTATTCATTCAGTTGTCTATTCAACTTATAATCCATTTGTAGGTCGTGTCTGTTTCTGATATTATGAGTAAATGTGAAAGCCTATTTCTTCAGTCTCCCGAATTAATTTAATGTCTTCATCATCACAATATTTTTACAAGTTAGTCCACAGGCTGCCACGTTATTAACTTATAAATCTCTTAACGATTAACATCTCATTTCCGTGACAATATCTTCTTTTTCACAATACAAAGAAATACATAAGGTCTAACCATTTTGGGCCCCCGCTTTTTATCGGGTTTGTTTTTTCCCGCTTGTCAGCTGATCCTTATGGTAAAACCTGGAAGTGGCACCAGAAATATAAAGTGGGCCCGCCCACTTTTACAAACGCCGCGCCGGCCCTGTGATGGAAATGATGATTGTCATTATAATCATTATAAGCATTATCATTTGCGTGATTGTCATACTTAATATTTTTACACTTACTGCTATCATCATCATTGTTGAAATAAAAATTCGAATATCATAGTTTTGATATCATTATTAGTTTAAACGTCATTTTGTCTATTGATATACACCAGTCCTGCTTATCTATTCATCTGTATATTAGTAAATAATTATATGTGCAATAATCATTCATGATGACCATTGCAGTACCGTTCTATAGACAGAGAGATTTCATGAACTCAAGATATTGATTCAAAAACAACGACAACAAATCATTTGACAAATTATTGTCATAAGACAGCTCCTGGCTATTACAAGTCAGTTCGATGATACAAGATGAATAACCAACTGGAATAATTACGATTGCTAGTGGATGAATGCGATTTGAGGGCATGTTATTGAAAGTCTGATTCACTGTCATGTCATTCGAAGATACTGTGTCAGGGGCGGATCCAAGAATTCTGTAAAGGGGGGGGGGGCGTGACTAATATTTCTGGTGCCACTTCCGGGTTTCATTTCTTTTTTTCTTTTTATTTCTTTTGTTTTTAACGAAAAATAAAGGGGGGGGGGGCGCGTGCGCCGGTTGCGCCCCCATCTGGATCAGCCACTGTGTGTGTGTGTGTGTGTGTGTTTATGTGTGTGTGTTTGTGTGTGTGTTTGTATGTCTGTGATAGAGAGAGAGAGAGGCAGAAAACAAGAGAAGGGAAGAGAGAGAGAGTGAAAGAGGGAGGGGAAGACGGAGAGGAAAAGGGGAGAGAGTGGGAGAGAGAAACGGATCGCTTGGCATAGAGACACTGAATTTATGATCAATATGTGAAACATAATGATACCGGTCTCTCGCCCTCTTTCGACGATGGGGCGTGACTATAGACATCGATCTCGATATACCCAGTATTTTTACTACACACAATTCAAAAATCCATATTAACCCCCATAATGAAAGCAGCGCAACTTATGAATTATAAAGTTTTCAGCAGAATAATTTGGCAGAGATATTTAAACATTTATTGACTACAATAACTAATGCGTGAAAATTAGAGTGATCCGTTGAGACATGTACGAGTGAGCACACATTAAAGACAAAATGGTCACTTTTCAATAGAAAACATTCCGTTTCTGATGGTGAGTATTTAAGTGCTGTTGTTGCGTTATCATAAACGCGGAGTTTCTAGGTAATATGATCATTTTACATCTATAACAACGTTCTCTTGCTCTTATTTCATAGTAATCTTGTATGGGCCATTTTCCCAAAAAGTGTGCAGAACTGCGATTTTCGTGTCGCCAGCATGTTCTATACAGTTTAAATCGATATTTTGTCCCTCAGAAATCAACATTTTTAGTTCAATTCATCCGAGAGGTTAAACTTGTAATATATACAGTGTGTATCAATAAGGCTATTGGGACATCCTGTAAGGGTAATATTAGAAATACGATCCGAAGTTTGATGTAACCCTAAATACCCCATGTCGCCAGAAGATGACATGCTCATGTAATAAGTTCTTACTCATTAACGTATCATTCAAATAAAATCAAATCTTTTGTGCTGCATTCCATTGCCCCTCAAGTGCCTGAATGAAAAATAATAATTATTACATAACAATATGATGTTTTGATATTTCTATGGGAGATCATTTATATCATGTCGCCAAATCGCTGTCAGATACGTAACCCTTTTTGAGGCCCTCGAGAGAAGATCAAGGTAATGCCGCATAGCAGTGTAATTTAATGTGTTAAATCATGGACCTAATATACATGGACTGTTCACTGCAGTCTTTCTTTGATGTAATGATCGTCGCCGACACCTGATTATGTGCATCTTAATGAATACATTCAGGTGTCTGGATAGTAACGATTGTGTGATCATGTATCGTCACTAACAAAAGAATCTTTTCCCTCATTTCAGTCTTGTTTCGCTGATGTGCCTTTTTCAGACGGAAATGTCTTTGAATAAATATAGATGATGAGGATCAGCAAACCTGAGATCATGACAAATTTTGTGTCAAAAGATGGGTAATTGCTGATTCGCACATTTTCGCACACGCATAAGACCTTGCCTAGTGGCAAGATACAATGTATATCTGTTATCTACCATTACCGTCCCTTTTTGCTCTGGAATAAGCTGCGGAAAAGTGAAATATTGAGATCACAAATGACAATCATTCTACCAAAATGTTAGCTTTAAAAAAAAAACTGCCTGCTTCTCCCAAGCGAAATTGTTTGAGGTATGATTTCCTAACATACAATACAACTGCACATTCACTTTACTTGATTTTTGTGAGTTATTTTCTTCTGCGCATATAGTTTTAGATTTCTCGAGTCTCCGCCTTGTTCTTCTCTCGGCTTGCTGGCGGTGACGATCATGGGATCAAAGCAGTGAAGCATGCTAAAAATGTCTTCGTGGCGCTTTTGAGATGTATGGGTGCATGAATTAATTAACGATACGATGAATGTCCATGTGTATGAGGTCCATGGTTAAACAAAGTCAACCTCACGCATACATGGAACCATGATTTTATTCATGGAATCTCGTGTTATGTACTGATCCGAAGCAGTGGAAACCTAATGTTACGATGAGCTGATATCAGATACGTTACTTAAACTTTGCTTCATTTAGAGAAAAGTATGCTGTTATATGAAAGCAAAGCTCCGGTACTTTTGAATATTTAAGGTAATGATTAATCACACAACAGAAATTGCTCAAGAAAATTGATATTTTTGTAAATAATAGTGTGAGAACGGTAACGGCACATCAGATACGTTACCATCAAACACGTCAGATACGTTACCAATAAAATGTATCGTGCAGCAAAGTTAACCGCGACGCGCTTTTGTGCGCGGATTTAATCGGTTGACATCGTGCTCTGTACGACTTGATAAGAAAACATGCAGTTCTAAAAAGAATTAAAAGTTTATTTAATGAAAAATCGGTTTTGAAGTGGCCGAGATATCCAAAATAAAGTAAAAGAAAGAGGTCCTAACAAAATGTGATGGCCAATCTACTTTTATTTGAACATCCTCCTTTTACTTTATCATGGACATCTCAGCCATTTCTAAACCGATTTTCATGAAATAAACATTTCTTAAGTATTTCGTATAAGTGGATTTCGATTATCATGCAAAAGGTTAAAAACGGAATCCTCATCTAAACCAGAACTAAATTATCCCTTAGAATTATGGCATTTACACAAAGTGCCGTCAGATATACGTTGCAAATCCATTTTATTTCTGCTTTGTTAAGTTTTGTGTGTGTGTGTGTGCGTTTTGTATCATGATAAATTTTTGTCTGTAAAAATCAACTTAGGACTTTTAAGGGCTGAAGTCTGGTACCCACCTTACGTTGTCAACTTCACAGCAAACGAGGCTACATGAACGGTCTATACCTTTGTTCATGATAATTTTGCATCTCAGTATTATGGTTAGAGCAGGGCTCGACACTAACGGTGGCCCGGTGGCCCGGTGGCCCGGTGGCCCGGGGCCACCAAAAATGAAAGTCGGGCCACCAAATTTTAAAAAAGGGCAAATTTGGTGGCCCGCCTCGAGCCACCAAATTTTTTTGAAAAGTATGTCAATTAATTTGTAACTTATTGCGCCGGAAATTAGCAGTTAGATTTGTTCAAAGGATGGATTAAAAGGACTGAATGAATGCCTGCGAGTGAGTGTTGCAAGTTTGTTGAAGTTTATTTATGAGTAGATATGTCCAACTTCTAATTCTTACTATCATAAATCTTAAATATTTGACTCATTAATAAAAAAGGACTTTTAATGTTTCTTGTTTTTTTTTCGGGACACCAAATTTTTCTCTCGGGCCACCAAAATTTTGAAATTTAGGATTATGGTGGCCCCATCGGGCCACCAAACAAAAAAGTTAGTGTCGAGCCATGGTTAGAGTCAAGAGCACTTCCTTGGTTGCATGTTTTTTTGTTCTGAAAATGACTGTAGGGTTTGATATCTAACGTTTTGCATCAGGTTTTTTTAATCACATAATGGAGTGATCTGGGCTTGATGTAAATCGGTAGTTAAATGTGTCAACAAACATACATGCTTTGTCAGATGAGTTACCATCGTTTCTCGATTCATGAGACCTAATTTATTACAGACAGGAACAAAGGAAAATTGAATTCGTGCGTATTATGTGCATAGAAATCTTTTCCAGCTTCATTTTTACCGTCTTCCCTGTAATTACAAAATGTCGGAACTATATCAGAAAAAAAAGTATTGTGGATTTGTTTTTGCTTGATTCTCGTATTTCACGTATATCTCAAAGTTTTATCGAAGAATTATCTAAACTTCTATACCTATGACGAAATCATTCTTTACGGTAGTTACGTAAGTGCGATGTTTTAACGAAAATAGTCACATTGTGATGTTCTTACAAGTTAAAATAAATTTATTGGCATGATTGGTGTTGGGTCTGAAACGTATGCTAACGGAACTTTTGATGCGCCAGATACGTTACCACACACCGTTCTTCTTCCGATCCAGAACGTATTTAATCTGGCAGAGATGTTACCTGGCATTTGCTGTTTATGAGAAGTGTAATAGTATTCAAAATGTTTCATGCATAATCAATGAGATTATTGATATGATTCAAATGCAGGTACACAGTTCACTTAGGGTAACATACAGGATATTCTAAGTCGAAATATATATATTTTCTTGCTTTTTATTTAGCCTTCACTTTATAAATCTGGATCATTTTTATGACAGATTAGATCACGATTGACTCCAAAATGCTTCCATGATGCTTGTTTATGTTTAAGCTTGTAGTTTTACATAAGCATTGCCATTTTAAAGCGAGAAATAAGCAGACAATCGACGATTTTTTTTTAAAGATGTTACCTCTGGTAACGTAGCTGATATGTGGTATTAACATGTAAAAAAGGACTCTGCGTTTGGAAATGTTTCTAAAAAAAATATGAGCTTTCAAAAATCACCCATTGATTGTTTTGTATTTCTAAGGGATTAAAGTTTCTGAATTGATAAACCATGAATGAAATCTTTGACTTTGAATTTTTATCATTTGTATAACTGTAATTGCACACTTTTTCGGAGAATGGCCCGTATGATTTATAACCGAATATCAATTGTTCTCGTTCTCCTTTACGACTGTAAGTCTGTTTTGAGTGATTATGACTAGATGTGGCATCACTATAATTTGAAATGTCCTTAGCCATGCGAACATGAAGAATGAAGAATAGATATGAAAGAAATGATATCAGTTTCCAATTAAAGGTGTTCACAAATCGACTTCTGTTTTCAAGTGAGGCTGTAAATGTATCTTACAATATTATACCCTTATGAAATGTTGGACATTTAGTGAGTGGCCTGGGACCATCAGAAATATATGTCATGCCACCACTTTTCAAGAAATTATAAACAAATCAATAAAAACTTAGATAAATATAACAATATGAATTAATATGTGATGAATAATTGATACCTAATTACAACAAACAATGCTTACAGAAATCAGCTTCTGGTATTCTTCCCACAGTTGCCTTGCGGTCAAAGGTTTACTTCAATCATAAGAGCTCTCATATTGTAAGCGGTTTGTCTCGTATGTGGGAAATGTAACATGCACACCACTTTAATCATGCACCTGCTCTCCACAGCATATCCTATTTATTTTGTCATTTTGTTATGTTGTCAACTTGTTTTACTGTAAAACGAGGAATGTTTGCATGCATTTTAATTTCGCAAATTTTGTGAGAGCCAAGATTTGCAAATTAAATTGTATGTGAAAGTTCTTGTCTATACTATATGCATTGAATGTTAGAGGCAATTCACGAAAATGTCAAGTCGCAAAAAAGGACGTCGGCTCCAATTCGCGGAAATTTCATATCGCAAAAATATCACGTTTTACAGTAACTCTGTGTAGGATTCAAATGTAGTGTTCAGAAAGAAAAAAAAAATGTTGCTGGGGGAAGCTTGCACTTCCGCTTTAGTGCCTTTCTTGCTCTCAACTGACAGCACACACCCACTGGTTCCACCAAAGACTCACACATTCACACGCAGTTCAACCTGTCACACAAGGCAAAGACATGGACGCAAGAAAGACATTACTGCACATTTATCATAATATTAACAGTGATTCTATTTTTGCAACTCAAATCAAGTGCTAGTATGATATAGTGAGTGCCATAAATACAGTTGTAAGCAAAGGCCAACAAAATTACACAATTCTGTTTATTTTCTCTTCTTTTTCTTTTCATCAAAATCTAGCCATATTATTGTAAGCTGCTAGCATGGCAAGAGAATCTTACAGACTGGAAATGGAGGTATCATGAGAGAATTCTGCAAAATACAAAGTTATGTTACTCTAACTTATTTCAGAAAAACAAAATAACTGCAGGAGTTTTGAACACATTTCCTTACTTCATGTGAAGAGAGCCTATTAAACCATTTACGTTAAATGTAAATGCAAATCACATTAAATTATGAGGAAACATTTACATAGTTACTGTATACAAACATTAATATAATCCATTATCATTAATATACAAACATATGTACATTATTCTGCACAGTTCTCAAACTGTGTGCAAAGCAGTGTATGTTTCTTTGATGTAATTCAGAATGAATTAGTTTCATTTAATAAACTCGTCCTTTTTTCAGTTTCAAAAACCTTGCTTTAATTTCAGCTAACATTTCATCATTTACTCACCTCTTACTTCTATAGCTTTCAGTTTCATACCTTCCCTTAACTTCTTGATGTATTTTCTTTTTAACTTGCCTCAACAAAGACAATAAAAGTCTCATGTAACCTTTTCAACTGAGCCATCAGATTGTCTAATCCATTACGTACTTTCTTACCAGTTAAAGTGAACAAACTTTTTTTTTCCTTGAAACCATTCCGATGCTCTGTAAAGATCAACTGTAACACAGAGTCCTAATTTAAGGTCCTCCTCAAAGATTGCTACATGAAGCACTGATCTTACACTACTATAGAAGAAATAGGCTGAAAATATAGGTAGTGGAAAATTTGTAAGACATTCATCATTATGTAAGATGGAAAATCAAATATTTTAACCATGGGCTTTTACACACATTTCTTTTTTTCAACAATTTGATACATCATGTGATTTGTGCATTTCAAAAATCATGTCATATGTACATATATCATACAGACTGCTCAGGGCACAATATCATTATGCTCGCAGAGAATACATTCTATGAAGATTCTTCATAGGTACATTACATGAAATGAATACATACCATTTATGCAAAAACATTTTGATTCCAACTCCAGTGAACAACACAGAACCACACCAAACTCATCTGAACATTGTAACAATGATTAATACAAATATGATTACTGAAAAATTTATGTATTTCGCATTTTATATTCCCCTGTATTTTACATCATTAACCCTTTTCTTTCATCTTAATTAATCTTATCATGTCATTGTGTAAGTACGAACAAAAAAAAAAGTAATATTTAACACACCCATCCCAATTTGTAATATGAACCTTTTATTTGTTCAACTTTGGTGAGCTTTTATACTAAGAACATGTTCATAAATATTAACCCACAAATACAGATGATAAACACATACAAATTTCAAGTATGTTTAAATAACCAGTGAATGTAAAATCAATTGATAATCAACAATAATTGTAAGTTGTTTGGCACCAAAGAAATACAAATGACAAAATCTGGAAAATAAGGATGACAAAATGAAAATGATTCTTTTTTTTTTAAATGTACCCAGAAAACCTGGACAATACTTTGCAGTGGTAGAAACAGGACATTCCTTTGATATTCAGATGGACATTAATTACATAATTGTTTAATCTATCAAGGATGAAACATGTTTATTGCAGAATTTGCTCACTATTCCAATCTGACAAAGTGAATGCTGATAATAGCTGGGTTCACACGTACAAAATAGCGGGATGACGATCGCGATCCACATCCCGAGTTTTTTTGCGAGCGTCCACACGTACCAAATTAGCGGGATAGCGATCGGTATCGGTATCCTGCTAATTTGGCGAGCGTCCACACGTACCGAATTATCCCGCTAATTGCCGATAGAGATAACAGCAAAGCCTGCAAACTGGGTCACGCAGCGCCCTTCTCTATCACTGCCTGTGCGCACTTTCCTTCGCCCATTGTCTTTTACGCGTCAGTGGTGTGGTTCGCGCGCTGTTGTTCTGGTGAAGGACCTCTTCGCAGAGGCCTCGCTGTTGTGATGTGCGCATTGCATGATGGGATATAAAAACTCGAGATTCTAATCCCGACCGTTCACACGTACCAGCGCGGGGCCAATTATCCCGCTAATTGAAGAACCAGCGCAAGATTTCTTGGGATTAGCATCGCGATGCTTATCCCGCTAATTTTTGGGTTTTTTCTGTCCACACGTGCAAAAAACTTGGGATGACGATCGCGATGCAAATCTCGATGCTAATTGGTATACGTGTGAACCCGGCTTATATTTCTGAATACATTTATGGTTCTTAATTAGTATTTGATACCACTTTTTGTCTGTAATTTGGCATATGAAGTCAGTAACAAATATCATTACCCCCCCCCCAAAAAAAAAAAAAAAAAAAAAAACCTCCAACCCAATATTTTGTATAAACACTTAGGAAACACATATTTACACATCCCTAATACTGTATACTGTCACATAGTGAAGGTATTTTTTTTTAAGGAAAAACTAATCCATGGTATCTATTAGTACATGTCCAGTGAATATATTTTTAAAAATATTTACAACTTCATTTTTGTTCACTTACATTGTCCCCCTTATGTTATTAAATACAGTATGTTACACAGTGAGCAATGCTTTCCAAAACAACACCATTCCATTCACAATCCCTGTCCATCTATCAAAAATATATATATATTCAATATTCTCAATATTGACCACCTAACTCATGAGGTATATTTCTTGTCAGCATTCTCATACACGTCTTTCAAATATGACATAATACTGAGATCACGTTTGTAACTGAACAATTCTCTTTAACAAAAAATCATTACGCATATACTGATAATTTTCATAAATAGAACCTTTTCTACTGCTGCTATTTTTGCATTCCACTGTGACATTAACAGCAGAAAGTTGACACAAAGATGAATCATGGTACGTATATCCTCAAGAAATTTTCACTCAGAGGATTCTGCATTTAAAAAAAAAGTCAATTAATAGAGAAAACATCCTTGACGGCTAACAAATTTGCTATCCTTTGTAACAAAACCACAACTGAGTGAATCGATGCTGGAGTTCTCAATGTTTTTCTGCATGTATTGTTGTGAATTGTAAATAGAATCAAGTTGACTTGCATTGTTTTGTCTTAACACAATACCTCCCTTCCAATGAATACAAATATACGAGAATATAAAATAACACCATCTGAAGATGAACGGTGTCAGCATTACTGAAGAATACATTTATGTCTTCAGAAAGAAATGAATATCAAACTACTGGTAATCAGAAAAATTTGCACCTGGGACTAAACTTGAAGAAATTGACAAGTTGGATGTATTACGTGAGCCATCATAGCCAATGAATCATTGCAGCTTAGTCCGGGTAATAACACAAAGTACCACTTACTAAGGCACCAGTCAATGAATACACCTGCTTTTTAACCCATTCCGGTTTAAGATCCAGAAACCCATCAAAATGGAATTAATGCCCAGATAGAAAGTATTGCATGTGTATTTCAACACCACCAATTTGACTATGAGATTTGAACATTGCAAAATGATTGCTTGTTTATGTTTTGGGAGGAACCAGAAAATATCTGGCCAAACTATTTTTTTTTCTGTCATGATCACCTACTATGACATAATGCATCACTACATACAGAAGATGGAAACACCAAAGAAACGTCAAATGACCTTAAGATGACCACTGACCACAATAAATTACTTGTTCGTTGTGTCTGGACAGAGTAGTGCTGACAAATACAGAAGTGTCTCAAATATGACAGATGGGACATCTTAACCCATTGAGGATGGGCTGATTTTGCTATAACTCGCATTTCCCATAGACACCTGCCTGAGTATACTCGGGACTTGTCTTCAGTGGGTTTTAATAAAAGCTCCCTATTACATTGTACCAAATCCATCCTTACCAACTAATCATTCTTTACTCCATCATTCTCTATTCCTCGGTGAATGCACATCTTTCGTTTCTTGCCGAAACAAAAGACAAAGAACAAGGAGAAAATTGGTTGCTTCATGTGGATGTTGGAGAGTATGTCATCAACTGGACGTAGCCAGATAGAGCTACTGGACATCCACAATTTATCGGTCTTGCTCGCTGATGTTCCAAAGATTCCATCGGCTCCTTCAGGTTTTGTTCCCTCACTCATGTTGATCATGCCATCATTGTGCTTTTGATTGGTTTTTGGTTGTTTTCATATTGTTTGTTTTTTCCCAAAAATACAATGCTTGAGAGTTTTCACCACATGGTACATTGATGTCTCCACAATCCTCTGGTGGTTACCACAGATTACGTTTGCATGACAAACATTGATGATTTAAGTTTGGTAATCCTGCAGTCACATGGACCTCTGTAATTCCTGGGATTTTGATGCGAGTCCCCTCTAGACGGGTCTCCTCTAGACGCCATTCATCATCCGGAGAATGGGTTCCCAGTGGTCGGTGTAGGTTGCATCAGGCGGCAATTTGCGAGCTTTGAAAAATGACATGGAGAGAAAACATGAGGATTGACTTAAAAACCTTAGTCTTATACAATGTGTACATAAATGTATCTATATATTGCTCACCCTATAATTGAAAAAAAACAAACAAAACAACCCTGCTCGTTTCACTTTTGACTAAAGAGTTGTGGTAAACCAAATTCTAATAATCAAACCTTTCCCGATTACCAAGATTTCAATCAAAATTCAATGACAGTATTTGATTAGTGTCAATATCTGAGATACAGTACATTCATAACATGTGACCAGCTACAATGAAAGGATCTGAGAGTTGGGGGAGGACAATTTTCTGAAAATGACGACATTATTTCTTTACTCTCCACTCTAATTTCATATATAACATGACTCCTAAAAGTACTCGGTTGTGGAGATATCGATGATTGGATATCGATGATTGTATAAGCGCATGTCGAGTGGTGTAGGAAATTGGCGTTTCGAGAAAACCGCCCTCAAAGTTCCCTTCCAAGATCAAGGGGAGGGCAAGACAGTTTTCACCTCTTGACAATAGAAGGTATGCTCCTAGCAACCTCTGAGATGTTCATTCAAGCTTAGCGCCAGTGGTCTAGCACGACCAATCAGTAACCAGGATGCTACGCACTGACCAATAAGATCACTCCCTCGTTGCTAGGGGCAGTCTAGCTTTGGTGTTAAATCCAAATCTTTGGACACGTTTCTGTTCCGTTGAAAGTCAAAAAATCATGGCCCATGCTAATTTCTTGCCTTTCCTTTGATCATTTTGCTTCGATATTTTGGCAGATGATAGATGATACATTAGACTACAAAATTATGCCAAAAACAGAAATCCGGTTGCTTTGACCGATTTTGATGATCTGACTTCAAACTCGATTTTCTCGGCTCAGCTGTCCATCAGCGACTTTAGGATCCTTTTGCTGTGGTGGGTCACATATTTGTGTTAAAGGGCCCTGTGGCATAACTTACAATGTCATAATTGTGTATCTATATAATTCATTGTAATGATATAGCAGGAAGAAGAACAAAGATGATGTGGGATGGTGACAGGATTATGACCCAAAAAGTAAAAAAACTGCCCTCGTGTCAATGCAATTTCAAACGTTTGTTTTCACGAGAGAAGGATCTGGGTGGTATGTCACTCTGATGGGAAGATCAAATTCATGAATGTGGATAAAAAGGCTGGGTGTTCTTATTTCTGTCGGAATCTGGGTAATAAATCTTTGATTTTAGACGCCAAACTTACAGACAGGATGAAAAGGCTGATTGTTCAAAACTCGTTTGGAATTTGGATAGTAAATCTCCTATAATTCTGGGCAGCAAAGTTACAGACAATTTTAAAATCTTTAATGAAGGAAATATGCTTTTTCTCAATGATGGATCATAGGTCAAATGGGTCCATTTTCTGGTACTTACTTCTCTGGCAGTACTTTCCCCTTGTGTAGGCGGGACAGAAACACCTCCCCATGTGACACAGTCCTCCGTTGTGACATAATCTTCGGCAGCCATAAACTGGAATTAAAACAAGGAATAGTGAAAGAAACACCGTCAGAGCAATTCTAACCGGCAAACATCATAGCCACATTCACACATACCTGAAATTAGCCGTTTTTGAAACTTGCGTTTTGCAATGCAATGCGAAAACCATTCATTTATACGTGTGGACACAGCAGAATAGTATAATCATGGCAATAAGACCACCATATTGAATCGGTCCCTTATGATTTGTTTCTAATTGTTGCAAAATAATTGGCCCTGCACAGTGCAAGAGAAGAACACATGGAGACTTTAATGATTCATAAAATCTCATAATACTGTAAAAGTGGAAATTTTCGCGGTATTCAAATTTTCGCGCATTTCGCGCAACCAGAAACTAGCGCGAAAATAAAAGCACGCGAATATTTTTGCTTGCCATATGTGCCCGTGCGTGATGTCTTGATTCCGCGGAATTAAAAACACGCGAAACTCTTCCGACCCGGCCAAGCGCGAAAAATTAGTCACGCGAAAATATCCACTTTTACAGTACAACTCGCCAGATAAGGTTCTCACACTCGGATGCATGTGGTCACATTCTGGTCACTGTGGATTTTTTTGGTTTAAACTCTCACAACAATAAAGTTCTGTGCAGCATGTGTGAATGATGGTGAATATAATAAATTTTTGCATTGTGATGCAAAAATGGTTAACTCCTGTGTGTGAATGCGGCCAATGAGATCACATGCAAACACATAGGATGCAAATGGCAATGAATGTTAACTCAATGAATATCTAATCAATGATGAAGTGCTCTCATTTAGATGGACTTCAGTGAACTGATCCAAGTTGTGATGACTTGACAGAGGCCATTTTTGGGATCTGATGACGCAGCAAATTATCAAAAGTTACCAATCAGTTGTGGTATGCAAGTCCTCTACTAATAAATGCATGTTTTCTGCATTCCCTTAGAGAAAGACACCACCAACGCTTAACTATATTCATTGGGTATTTCAGTACGGAGCCCTGTGCAGCATATGGGTTCTGCTCTTTCCTCTTACTTGGGTCTAAGTATCTTCCACACAGTTTATGTAAAGTGTTCACCCCATGCCTAACTAGATTTGGTTGTTTTGTGCCCCTATTTGGCAGTTTGACCTGCCTGCACTTTTTTCTCTTTAATTATCTGCCGGTGGATCTAATGACCCCGTCAGGGGCAATCAGCGAACGTTGTCAGCACCTCGGCACTCTCGGTAACGAAGCCAAATGAGGAGGAGAAGATTGCCGGCTTGGAAGACAGGAAAAGGGTGGAGTCTACTTTGAAGACGCAGCCGAAGACAGGTGTGATGTCATAGACGACATCATCCTAATCATCTTGGTTCTTGCCATAAATAACACCTTTACATGCTGCACCACCTGGCCATGTTGATATCTATGCCCTGAGTTTTGTTACATACTGAGGTGTGTTGTCATTGCCAGTAGCAATGATCAGTTTTCCTAATAACAACTACAATACTTGCAGCTGATTGGGTGTAGCACAGATGTTACCATAGTAATCATGACTACTGGAAACTTGAAAATCTTGTCATGAAGTATCCATATCTGATTTATCATTAGGAGACACAAATTCATTTGTCAAAATAATTTTTTTTCCCTCTGCAATTCTTCACATGCAATCTTTTATCTTTCTTTTCTTCCAACTGTTAAGCTATACAAGAAAGTGGACAAGCACTTCGAGTGTCAACTTGATGAATAGCTAGTGCCTGATAAGGTACGCTGTAAGTAATGTGTATGCTTGTGTCACTTGATATTGTCAATAGGTTGTCATCATCATCACAATCACAATTATAATGATAGGAATGATAATAGTGATTAACAAGTTATCATGATAACTGAAAAATATCAATTATTACTATAATTATTGTCATGATAATAATAATAATAATAATAATAATAATAATAATAATAATAATAATAATAATAATAATAATAATAATAATTATTATTATTATTATTATTATTATTATTATTATTATTATTATCATCATCATCATCATTAGAAGTAGTAGTACTATTTGTATTATTATTATTACAGTTAATATTTTTAGAGTGCCTTTTCCACCTGATACAAAGCACTATGAGATGTCATCCACGGTCCCCATAGGAGTTTAAATATATACAAATTACCGCCCAATGACAGTGTAAGTCCAGTGCATACATGAGTATTATTATTACTGTAATCATTATAAGCCGCATTGTTATCTTCAACAATGTTGTTGATTACTGAGGTCATCATTAGTAACAATACTTAATCACTCATTTGAAATATGTTAAAGATGTGTAGTAAGATGATGCTAAACGGCCGAATGCATTACGATGGTGTAGGATGCCACTGTCTCCTTGGAGAGCAGATCATTTAAAAACTCATTTAGTCCATCGCTGGAATGTAGGCCACTACGGAGTGCTACAGCCTGAAGGCACATTCTACCATAGCAACAATATTTCTGAGAGTCAGGGTACTGGGCAAGGGGATCCTAGAGGTGGTGCGTTCACACTGCCATTGAAAAATTATGACATTTCTGGGAAAAATCCCAGGCAACTTTGCCTACAGCCATCCATAATTTTGTGAGAAAAATTGTGCACTGGAGTGGAATTCGTCTAATTTCACATGAGGTTTGCTACAACGATTTGCATTGAAAATGCTCACTGCAGAAAAAATCATGTTATATCCACTTAAGGATCTTAAGCCACATATGTAGCTAGCTGGCTATACATGCCTGCATCTTAAGTTGTATTTATGATATGCAGTATCATATAACTTAGCTGATAGCAAATGTGTGTGGCAGTGGCAAAGACTTGCAATATTTCTCTAGTGCCATAACACAGCAATTTTCCATTGCAGTGTGAACAGATAGGTCAAACATCACAATTGCTAAGATCATATTATTTCCCAATGTGAATGGGCCCAAGAAGGAGGGATGGTCTCCCCTGGATTCTTTACCTTCTCAACTTCCTTCAACTTCAGCAGCTGTACATCTAGTCTTAGTACAAGTCTTGATTTAGAGTTACTGTCTTTTATTGTAGATTAGATTTTAAGCCTCTATTTTTAGGTTTATGGCATCTGATTATAATGTACAAAGCCAGAGGACTTTAAAAAAAAGATGAAGAAAAATTAATCTTTTCATGTATTGATTAGGATGACATTACCAGACTACTGACATTTTTGTGAAATTTATCTCCCAAATGTGACAAATTGTTGCAACAGAATCAAACACCCCCCCCCCCCCATCTTACATTGCCAGTGTTTTAGTCTGGAAGAGGACAAAGTATATCAAAAGAAGAGATTAAATATTTGATTGTTACCTACACACAGATTTTGCTGACAAGTAAAAAAAGCCACAAAACAGTGATAAATGGCTGTTCTATAGACTACCAAAGCCCTAAGTGATATAGTTAACAATATATCATGAATTCAGAACATTGTTTTGGAACTTTTTTTTTCTTTGAGAAAAACATTGATTTCAGTGTTGGAGTGTCAAAGTTTTGTCTTTACGACATTTCTGTCTTTAATTTTCACTTGTTTGATAAAGTGTTTGCTTTAAAATAATTGTGAAATATGACTAAAATAAAGCTGAAAAAAATCTTTTTGGGACAGTAAACTAACCACTGGCATCATTCTTTAACTGTCTGATTGCATTCTGATGCTTGGGACAAAAATAATCTCATGATCGGGGAGGCTCTTCCTTTAATATAACGATGAAGACCTCTGTGGAGTCCAAGACGGGATACTAACTTACTCTTACCCAACTAGGAGGGGGAAAAACCTAACTAGCGACCAAGAGAAATTCTCGCCAGAGGGCATGGGAATTCCGAAACAGTCCAGGAATGAAATGCTATAGCGTGATAGCCAGACGTGACACTATCTGGTGTAACATCTTCATGCTTCGATAATCATCTGCCGAGTGATGGGTAGAGAAAAAAAAAATGATCTTCATTCTGTAGTATCTCTTTCCCCGAACTATTACTGCTTTCGTTGCTGTAAACTCTTGTATATACAACTTTACAAGCACTGGAGATGTTTATGAAGTAGAAGAAAATATGTCTCAGTGGTCAGTGCTTACTACTTTGTAGATTTCAGAGCAAGTGAGAACACCAAACATTTACATGAAAGGGAGGTGAATTGAGATTTCTACAGTTAAAAATGCAATACTGCTGTTTTCCAGTGAAAATGCAAAGCAGAGAAAAAATTTTCTTTTGTATTTCTAGTGACTTATCTCTAAAGATTAATTGATAGAAGAACAAGAAGAAATTGCATTGTCGAAAAATAGGTATATAGATAAAATTTCCCATTTACAACCATGAACCGATTCTTTTATTCATATGTATATCAGAATCATAAGGTATACTAGTAACATGGCAGACTGGTAGAAATGATAACTATGCTTTTTTCATTCATTACTGTATAGCACTATAGCAAAAAGCTTATTTCTGAGAGTTATAAGAAAAACAGCCCCAGATAGGATGAACAGAAGAATATTGAGGAAGAAGAGAAGAAGAAATAAAACCTGTGCTCAGGACATTAATGGGTTGAAGAAAAGATGTGATGGATGTGGATGAAAAGGAATAGATAGAGGACTAGAGGAGAAGGAACAAGGAGGAAGAAATAAAAGTGAAGGAAGAGGAGAAGGCAGAGGAAGGAGAAGTAGGAGGAAGATGAAGAATATAGAGGGAGGAGGAGGAGGAGGAGCTGAAGAGGAAGAAGAAGTAGGATGAAGAGGATGTGGAGGAAGAATAAGTAAAGTGGGAGGTAGAGGAGGAAAAAGAGGAGGATGAAGAAAATTGGGGCAGAAAGGATAGAAGTGAGAAGGAGGAATGACTGATAGAATAAAAAGGAGGGACAGGAAGAAAGAAAGAAAGAAAGAAAGAAAGAAAGAAAGAAAGAAAGAAAGAAAGAAAGAAAAGAAAGAAAGAAAGAAAAAGAGGGAGGAAGAGGTTCAGAGGAAGGATGAAGACAAGATATGGTAGAAACTGCTAAAGCGGAAATGGTAGTACGACACAGAACTCTGAACCAAAGCAAACCCACGTTTATTGAGCATGACCTTGTTGTCTTGGGGCGGTAAATGCTTCCGAAAACTTTGGGTCTCTAGAGGCTTAACTAGGCGCCTCGCTGTGCAAGATTCGTCCTCTACCCCCTCTCTTGGTTCCCTGGTCCGATAAATAAAATGCAAAGATAACCTCTGCCACACCTCGGGCCAATTCTTTGGAATTTTGTTTTCTTTATTAATCTCATGAATTTCTCTCGATGTTTTTTTTTTCTTCTTTCTCCTCACTGGTCCTTGATTCAAGTGACAAACATCCCAAACCAGCAGACACAACCCATGAAGTAAACAAAGTTTGATGCAGAGGGCTTTTGCACAGACAAGGAACTTGTTTGTACACATACTTCTTCACACATTCGAAGGCGATCAAGTTTGTTTGCTCTTATTTTTTTGTAAGTCTAAACTTAAACTTGAATACTATTTTTCCAACAAGTTTCTCAAATAATGTTTGACCAATCATGGCCTGGAGGCATATCCTGTTGGGTTTTGCTTGATTCTGATTGGGTGTTGGTATATCTCAATGATTTGAATTCTAAGACACAATTGAAAAGGGCAGAGGCTAGCTAGATGTTATATTCACTTCCCTGCTATGACATACTCTCAAACATGTACGCATATAAAGAGTTGCATGTTTGATAGACTAGCCATGATACACAACACTTGTCTGGAATGCAATTAAGTAGTTAGTAAGGAGATTTATTACTCTTTCTGACTACCTGATAACTTTAGATACTTTTGAAAATATCTTTCAGATATTAGACCACAAATGATTTTTCCCCCTTCTGAGTAAGCATGGAAACCCTGCAAGTTTCTAGTATCTATCACTCACCAGTCCATCTGTAACTTCTGGAGACTGATCAAACTATCTGCTCAACTTTGATTTAGAAAGGCTTCTAAAAAGTGTCTCTGTTTTTTTTTTTCTAGTAGTGATATTTAAGCATCTAAATGACAATTTTTGGGTGACTGAGTACTCTTATGTAATTTCCTGCTCACTACTTTAGTGTTGTAAAAGTTTGATAAAATCCAATGTTAGTTGCCATATTTCTCTTTTAATAATAAAAAAAAATCCTTTTAAACAAATTTCATGAGAAGTTAAACTAATTTATCCTGCAATCTTATAATCAGGGTTTACAATTACTTGATAGTTCTTTGTCTTGCTAAGGCAATGATTTCAGATAAATAAAGAATTTCAATCAGTGAGAGTAGTAGCTGCGACTTTTATGCTAAGAAATGTATAACACTGAGAGTCATATAAGCCACAAGGTCCATTTTCTCTTTCCGTGCAAGAAATATTTTCAAGACACAATACATGGGTAGTGATGTACAGAGGTACTGGAGGTAATAGCAGTGATTGTGGTTTGGTATAGATAGGAATCACACTCGCACACTCGCACACACAAAAGGAATGTGTCTTTGGATGAGAGAAAAAAAAAATGCATTCAATTCATCTCTGTTTTACTTGCATCAAATATCCCATGATTGGATTGCTGTTGGCTAAGCACACCACTGGGACAGATAAACACTGATATGGGATTAAAGGGATTATCCAGCATCCAGCTAATGCTGGGGATTATACCATTTTTATGGGTGCAGTGCTATGGATGGAAACATGAACCTTCCCTCCAGAGGCGCAAAGAATACCCCCTTTCCCCCACCTCCCACCCTTGGGAGGGATTCACCTTTTATAAGGCGGGTCATGCAAGAACAACTAGCGGAAGCCCTACTATTAAGGGTACATGAATTGAGACTCTTCCATTGAAATATCTAAGTCTTCCTTCTAACTGTGACAGCGGATTACATCTTCTGAAGAAAGCATATGTTGGAGGAGCTCTGTATACCCTAGGTGTACTTTTTCTGTGTGGTTTGACCTTACAAACATTTGTTGCATTAAAAGACAGTATAAGTGTGAGATACAGAGGAAAACAGAAAGAGATCCAGACAAAAAGAAACAAGGAGATATTGATGATATCTTTTTTTTTCAGTATCCCTGTAATCTGTGACATGTTAATAATGGTTTACTGGATTAATACAGTAAACGATTCATTACACTGCAGTTCTCTTTGAAGGTAAGTTACAGGTAGAAAGAAAACAATGACTGATAAGGGCATCAACACTATTTTCTTTTTAATAAAAAACCATTAAAACTTTTGAACAGGTTAACAACATAGTATACAAAGCATGGTGACCATCAAAATCACAAACAAATACAAATAGTTTTTTTTCTCTGTTCTCTTAATGGTTTTGTGAAATTAATAATTCACATAGCCTATCTAATAAATGGTGATTTAAAAAAAAAAATAAATGTCACTGTCTTTTATTAAAAGTCAAATCAAATAAACAGAGATAGATTTAAACAGATTGAATATTTGTACTAACCTGGTTTTCTTGAGACTTCCTTCTCTCGCTCCTTTTCAGCTCTTCTGCATTTTCTTCCGTCCCTCCCCGGCATGCAGCGACACACACCAGGCCTCACACACTCACTACCCACTGAGCAGTCTGGATCACATACGGCTGAAATAAATATACCAAAAAAGCAAAAATATTCATTAATTACCGACTAATTGGAGTATAACACTAAGTTATTACAGTGAACGGAATGAGCACAGATTATACAGCAAGATATGACAAACTAAGAATTAGCTGTGCTATGCATCTTAGCTCTGATATATTAGTGAGAAATATGAGTTTGCAGAGATCATTTGATTTGATGTGATTTAATTTGATTTATTGATTCTCTGTATGGCATCACTTTACAATTCCTCATTTTCAGCGATATCATCAAACATCATATTTATACTGTAAATATTATGAAATTCTTTTAAATAATGAGGTAACATTACATGGGTATTTATTAATTTATATGTATTTTCAAAAAAGGCTGAAATGTACCCCTTGGTTGTTATATTAAAATTGTCTGGGTTAAGACACATCAAATCATTGCCTATTGCATGGAAGAAGAAATGTATGGTACCTATCAAATTTTGTTCAAGGAGTATACTACCTACACTCACTACCACAGCTTCTTCTTCTCTTTCTTCTCCTTTTCCTTCTTCTGCTGCTACTCATCCCTTTTCATCTTTATCTTTCTTCTTCTTTTCCTCTTTTTTTCTACTCCTACTCCTTCATTTTCTTGTCCTTCTTCTCCCCACTCTACCTCTTCATCATCTTCTTCTACTACTACTACTACTACTACTACTACTACTACTACTACTACTACTACTACTACTACTACTTCTGAACTTGAACAAACACAGCTAGGAGTGATAACAGCCATCACAACTTACGTATTTGGCAGAGTGCCCCCTTGTAGCCCTCCGGACACCAGCACCTATTCGCTCCGATACATCGACCACCGTTCTGACAAGGTGCATCACACAAACCTCCAGCTGTATGTATCAGAAATGAATGAGTTTTACAAATAGGTACTTTGGTATTTTATAGCGGGTGAATGCATCAGATTGGCAAGATATATAAAACATTTTAAGACTGTCATGTTGTAACAGGGGAAAAAATCAACTGGTTTATGCTTCAACATATATTGTACATAAATCAGAAAGACATATATAAACATATGCACTTATGTATATATAACATAAATACATGTACAAACATTTACATCACATACATCCTTGCTCAAAATAACATTTAGACACTTGGTTTGAATGTTCCTATTTCATATGTTTGTCACTCTGATTCAAAATCTTCATCAGTCTCCAATCGTATGATATGACTTTTTAAAAGATTTTTTTTTTAAATATGAACAGTCCATTTACTAATTCACTTGATAGAGAATTCAAAAAATGTGTGTGTTGGAGGCACAGCCCGCAAACAGGTGGTGGACTGGTCAAGTGACAAACTTTTCAGTTTCTACTGGTCACACTGGCAAAAGACTGAGAAGTTCTTGTGGGGGAAATATCCTTAGTTTGGGTGGGAAGTTTCATGAGAAGTTTCGTAAGAAGTTTCGTAAGAAGTTTCATTGGAAATTTGTGGTCACAGTGGCAAAACGTCAAAATCTGAAAGAACAAGATCTTAAACTTCGCAATCTTTTGCCAGTGTGACCGTGGCTAGAGAGACACAACCTCTACCCCCCTCCCCTCCCCCCCCCCCCCCCCCACACACACATACATACACAAGCAGCAACAAGAAAGATCAATGGAGATTTAGATTAATGCCACCAATATGGCAGGTACAAAAAGGAGATGGAGAAATTGTTCTCTCACGTAAAAAAAAAAAATTTGAGACTGGAACACCAGTTAAACATAGAAGAGAGAAGAGAACAGCAGAATGTTTGGAAGAGATGATGAAAATTGGATGAAAGAAAGTTGGAAAGAAGATGATGAAAAGGAGAAAGAAGTTCAGACACAACCTTCAATTCCACTGTTAAGGGATATTGCTTTCAACCTGAGTTAATATATCACCATGGAGAGAAGAATATACTAAGATGGAGGTGACCTCACAATGAGGTAGTTACTTTGTGCAGCTGCATGGCAGTCTAGCAGTGACAGAGGAATGCCTTGGTTTCTAAGTGGGGAGGCTAGGACACGGGCTGGTTGCCTGCAGGTGTCTACTCAATCATCGCTATGCCCTAATATATTTCCTTATTGCAATAATTAGTACATTAATTACTCCATCATGTACCTCCAAGAGAGAAGAGAGCCTGTACAATTTCACCCGTGCTTCCCGAGCTGTAAATGACCAGTCATTTCCTCTTTTTAATTTTCATTTTTTTTGAAGAAGAAGAAGACTCATTCATTCAATAATACCACAAATCACCTTACAATCATTAAAGACAATTAGCTGAAAAAGCAGAGAAATTATTTCACTTGAGAAGTAACCTATAAATCCTGGGAAAATTTTGTGGGGAAATTTTGCTGCAGAAATTATCATCTTGTCATGCTTAAATTGGCAACTCTGAACTTTGTGGCACATCTTATTTCAGAGGTCAGATAAAAGCAGTTAAACTCATTGATTCTGCACAAAATCTGAAATAAATTCATGAAACTTTGCATATAGGAGCAAGAGACAGAAACTTTAATCATGTGAAATATATATAATGTATAAAATCTAAAAATCATCTGTATACATCTAGCAATTAACATACTTTTGAAAATTTTGCCATTGATTATATATGAACAAAAAAAAAATAATAGTAACTTCTTCTGGAGTTCACATTCTATCAAAGAAAGACACTCATGGCGAGACAGGAAAGATGATTAAGAGATTCTTTTATATTACCTTATTATATACTTACAAAGACTGATCAATTTAGCAATTAGCATGCTTTTAAAAATTCTGCACTTGATTGTATACAAACAACAGTAATAATACTAACTTTTTATGGAACACATGTTGTGATAATGTTATAGATATAAACTAAAAATTGTTAAAAGATATCACAAAATATATTTGAGAAATATATTACAGAATATATAAAAAGAAAAACAGATTACAGAAATAAACTACAAAAATACATCACAAAAATATATTATAAGAATATATCATATGAATATATTACAAAAACATATCACCAAACTACAGATATCAGGTTTGTGAGAGTTGATTGGTTAAAAGCAAGTTAAAAGTTGACTATCAATGGCTGAAGTGATGACATCACGGGCAGGACATTACATGGACATCACGGCTGCTGATACCAGACTTGAGGTTTTACACTGACTTTGAATGACTAGACTGCAGGAAGGATTAGAATTTACAGTCTTGAGATAGTCAGAGCATGAAGGTACCAGGGAATTTATCCATCAACCCATTCATTCATTCATCCTTTCACTTGTTAATCATCAAATTTATTTACTTATTGATTAAATGATTTACTTGTGCATTCATTCATTCATTAAAAACACTCAAGCTATAGCAGTTCACATAGAAAAAAAAACCTCATTAAAAATGACCCTAATATGGCAAAGATAGAAAAAATGGTCAGTGAAATAATAACCATATGTGCAAAATAGGAAAAGACAAGGTGATAAAAGTTTTTATTACTAAGCTATACACCAATTAACATTAAAAGTAAAATGTATACAGTTACCTATTCTTTTATATTGAAGCAGAGAACAGTTTTGAAAAACAGTAATGCAGATGGCTTAGAAAATTATAAGTCAAACTAGTGCTTACCAAGGAAGGCAGATTTACAATTGAAGATTCGCACATTTAACAATTTTCTACTTGAGCTGTAAGCTCTGAAGTAGATTTACACATGCCCAAAGGCACAAACATACATATATTCTTCCATATAAGTGCAGATATACAAATGTGTACACAGTCACACACATATACTTGAAATATGACCACCAGTGGGCCTAGATAGAAAAAAGACTCTTTGGAAATCTCTTTCACAAACACAATGTGACAAAGACTGACTTATGATTTCAAATTCAGATCAGATATCAAGTTGGGACAGGAGATTTTGCTAGTCTCAAGAAAGTAACAACTTCCTCGTCATATCCCTGACACTAAATGCTTCCTCACTTAACTATTTTTTGCTGATGTCATGGATTAGGGGGAAGTCTTGTATTCAAAATCTCTTTCAACATCCCTCCCCCAGCTCTCTCTCTCTCTCTCTTTCTTTCTCACTAAAAATTTGTTCTTTGTGCATAACCAACCGTGGCCAAAAATTTTCAGGTCTATTGAACTTCTTGCAAAAGCATGTGACACTGCTTATATTCCCTTTGGCAAAGGTTCAATTTTTTTTTCCGGTTCTGATTTGACATCATGTACTTTGTTGGAATGATTACTGCTTCAAAAGTGCTACTCTCTGCATTTCTTTCCACAAGATTAGAATAAAATATTAAAAGATTAAAATAACATAAATCTTTTATCAAAATAAAATAAACATTTTCTAATATGAATTTTCTTTGTTAGTTAGAACTTAAGGGAAAATCAATGATAAACAATTGGTTAATTGTAACTAAAAACACATGAATCTAACATGTATAAAATTTGCTAATGCCCTGAATTGTTCTACTGTTATTTTTACATTAAATTTATGATTCACCATGATAGAAATAAAGCTGTTTTTCTTTCATGATAGCAGTATCCTAGCTTTGAGAGATCTTGACACACTGGCATGACAATTCTTTATACACTGCCTTTCAAATTTGCAGGTGAGAAACACATTCATATCAGTTTTAAAGGCAGGTCAGTGGTTATCCTTTCTTTAACTGGCATATTATTATGCCACATCCTATTAAAACATGAACATTGACAGAAGTTGATGGATTTGCTGACTTAAAGGGATAGTACAGTATTGGTGGAGATGAGAATTGGGCTTTTAAATTTTTTGTGAGATACCAAGAAAACATTTATAATATAGTACAGAGCATACCATTTTAAGAGGAGTTCAAAGTTTATTTGATAAAAATCGGGTTCGGAATAACTGTAACATCCCAAAACAAAGTAAAACAAAGCGGTCGTCACAAAGTGTGGGTCCCACACTTTATGAGAATCGCTCTTTTTGGATATCTCAGCCATTTCAAAACCAATTTTTATCAAATAAACATTGAATTCCTCAAAGAATTACATGCTCTTTCATATTTGATATGAGATTTCTCATTATCTCACCTAAAAATGTTACAAACCTGAAATTAGGTCTCAACCAGAACTGTACGATCCCTTTAAGGGTCAAAGATGTGTAAACATGTAAGATAGGAAACTACACAGGATAACAAGCAAGAGAGAGAAATTCTACCTTGGAGTGGTCAAACACTTGTGCTTTACTTTGAATGAACATGAGAATTCTGATCTTTATTCATGTCAAAATAGAGAATGGGTATACTAGTGAATGTACTTGAGGTTCAAGTCATTCATTATTTTGTATGCATTTTTTATTCCTTCAATGAAAAATAAACAAGATAATTACAAAATATAACATTGCCCCAAGGCCATTGTCCCAGTCAAGCAAACTGCTTATTGATGATCGCCAGTATCCTCCACCTGTGAAAAAAAAAAATGTATGTTCAGGTATACACATATTTACATACATTTCCTTAAAGTACTCTTTAAGTACTCTTATTCATATTTTGATGAGAATATTGGTTTGTCATGATTTCATTTGTACCAGTGAAGAAATTAAATTAACTGAAAGTGAATTTGAATTAGTGCACGCACACACACACACACACACACACACACACACACACACGCACACCAAACCAAAGCCACGCCCCTTTTCTGACCCACCTGTCTTGCCCTTCCTGCGGTCAGGCCGGTCCGGTATCCTACAGCAGAGCACCCCGGACAGGAGTCCCTCTTGGAAGGAGCAGCGGTCCACCATGTCATACATGTACTCCCGGTGTGAGGGGAAGACATCGATGCGCCCCTCCCCGAGGCATGACTCGTGACGCTGGCGTCGTTTGGAGCAGTGTCGTCCGATACCGCCCAGCGTGTCGTGGCCTGCCTCTCCTGTGCAACTGTGAGTGGTGGAGATAGATGGTAGGATCAAACAGGCAACATTATGAAATACTAATTGACATGAACACATTTGAATTCATAAGAGGATATATATGTTGAAATCAAATCTACATCGATATATTACCATACCATAACAATACTGCCACAGCACGGGGATAGGCTTCTTACTTTTCCATGGTTTTTAGAATACCATTACTACAAATGAATACAGATGTGGAAGCAAATGGTATGTGGAATACTCACCTGGTGGCCATTAATTGGCAAGTGAGTATACAGTCCTTAGAAACTTATATTCAAGGCAAACTATTTGACTGATTTGCTCCACGATTCTAGGGCTCGCAACGAGTATAAAATGAGACCTATCGGAAACTGTGTACCTGATAATTTTCTTTGAATGTGTGTGTGGGTGTAGTAGAAAGGTAAATAGATGTAACAATGATTCATATATATGCTTGTCTCATCATCTACTCTCAAATCTTTTAACTGCCAAGGGATAACTCCACGTCAAAGTTACAGATATTAAAATCAAGTAAGGACCAGTTCCAACTGATCTTGGAATGGGGCCTATGAAGACTGTGTCTTGTGAAAAAGTATTCTCGACTTCAATAGGTCAAGACTACACTAAGACTTAAATGGCTACACAAACTGAGTTTGTCTCCTTCCCTCACATACCTCGTGCACATGCCGTCATTATTGGCCGCATTGTAGGCATAGCAACCGTTCATGCTTGTCGCGTCAAGCCAAGAGATGTGCTTCAGCGAGTCGACGTCCTCGTGGTTACACACCCGCCAGCCGTGGGCACACAGAGTCTTCCCTTTCCTCACGTGACCCTTCCACGATCCGCTGCACGCTGCCACGCTGTGCATGTGGTGGAGCCCTTCAATGGTTCCATCTTTGCATCCAACGTCCTTCTTCTTCGCTGCTGGGCGGAAACAAGAATGGGGAATCGGGTGTCATCTCATTTGACTGCCACACATAGAAATGTAAAATCTGTAGTGAGGCTTTTACTCGCATTATTTGGGCATTTGATAAGCACAAGTATGATAATGCCCCAGAGGCAGTCTGTACTCAGCTGGAAGAAGAAGAAAAAGACTGGAAATCATTGATAACATAATATATACTTTCATTAATATCTCTAGATTCCTCATAAGGGCAAATACAAACATGAACTTACCTTGAAAAGAGCATGTAAGCATTTAGCAAACTTGCTAAATGGGGAAAAAAATAACAACACTAAGAGGGAGTGAGGTCTTTAATTTGATATCAACCTTAGTGTTAATTTTTCCTGCACTGACAATTAAAGAAAAAACAGTAATTTCTCTACAAAAATTCATTCATCTGAAACAGGCATTTGTAATATTCTAATAGAAAAAGGCAAAAAAGGCAAAGAATATGCTAAAGGAGTGTTTTCGTTTTTTTTTTTTTTTCTGCTTGCCTGCTTGCTTAATCTTAATGGCAGTAAAATGAAACAGAAATGTAATTAGACCGCATGATCATCCTTTATTACCACAGGGAATGCATCATGGTGTTGGTACGGGGGAGATAATGTTTGGAGTGTTCTAAGGAATCATGGTCAATTTGGTGAAATCTCCCCAAAGATCTACCCACACTGTCAAATTCGTTCTCTTTCCAGTCGTCCAAAGGCCTTAAGATACAGGATATTTGATTATCATCTTCAAGGCGCGACGACTCAAAAGTGCCTTCCCTGGGAATGCTATATCTGCCCAGTTTCTTCTCTCGCATGGTTAATTCATGATCCACGAGGTACCAGTCCTAACAAGCTACAGACAGAATGTGTTTCGTTGACGACGGAGAGCTTTTGGATAACAGCAGAGTACATCAACAACCAACCAGCGCTGATGTGGGTCTAATCGAGTAATAAACCCTTTCTAAACACCGAAGCACAAAATCAAATTATAGACAAGAAGCTACTAGTCATTGACTCAAGCTAAGAACCAGCAATGTATGCAGGTTTATCAGAGAAGGTACCTAAGTGGCAAAGAGGTAAAACAACCACTTTCCTTTCTTTTTTTTTCCCTAAAAAGAAGGTTTTAACCACAGGAAAGTGCAATGACTTAAAATCAAAAGGACTACATATGATGATACCACCATTGTACTATGTAAGAGATTGTACAAATCTTTCCTTTCATAGCAAGAATGTCCAATGACAATCAGTAAAAGTACAGGTGTGTAGAAGTGACAAAGTGTAGAATGAATGTTAGACTATCAAAGTGAGGCAAGGGAGATGTACATTAGGCAGTGAATGTCGATGCCTTTCATACCTTGTTTCGACATGTGATGTCAAAACAAAATGAAAATATTATCATAAAAGCTGCTATTTTTGCAGGGATTTAATTTTCGCAAATTTTGCAAATCGCTGTTGGACCACATGTAACAACAAGCGAAAATATTGCCACCTGATCTTGATCTCATCAAATTTGTGGCATGAAAATACCAACACACTTATTTCACGGCATTTGGCACATAGGGGTAAGAGGTGGGCCTATTGGTAAGTTTTTCTTGGGGGGGGGGGGGGAGGGAGACACAAATGATTAATCCCCTGTCAAAATGACAACATGCATTGTATATGATGATATCCTTTTAATGGTTGGATTTGATTTGACTGGAGTAGCAGCGAATTGAATCCGTACCTTTTTCGGAAACTTTGATTGATACGTCTTCTTTAGTGTAGCCCACGGTGTTGGATGCTATGCAGGAATATTCCCCACTGTCTGTTACCGATGACTTGTGAATAACCAATGTATCTGTGAGAAGATATGAACAAGGAAGAGAATAGAAAAAAACAATGATATTATCATATTGCAGTATATGTATACTAGAAATACACACACATTTAAATTGATGATGTACAGATAGTCCATCATGGTGATTTTCTCATATAAACCAGCAGGAGAACTTAAAAGTTCCTGAGAGAAATAACATCTTACTTAAATGAAGAATCCTTTCAGTGTTTAATAGATAAAATCACTAAGTATGACATTGTGCCACATACCTCTTTAATCACTGAAGTGAACCTGCATTTGATCTCTATGCACTGCATGATTCAGTATGTGACACATGTTTTTGAATGGGTGTGTTGATATCCTAATATTGACAAATTTCCACGGAAATGAATGAAGAATGAATTACTGATTCCATCACAGGTCACACACACACAAATTATTTGATGATGAGATAACGAAGATGATGAGTTCGGACCTTTGATAAATGCTTAGTAATTGCAGAAATTATGAATTAAAGACATTAAAAGACCAAAGGAGAAGTGAGGCACTCAGTTGAATTGAGAATTAAGGGAAAGAATTTGCAACGTGACAGAGACTCCAAGCTTTTAAAAGATATAGCACCATGGCTAATGTGGGGAATCGAATAGATTTCAGTAGGGTTTATTCAAATCTTCTTGAAATGAACTAATAATTAAATTATCACATTTTCATGATCAATTAAAGTGGGTATGGTGTGAATCTGAAATTATTTCCTCCTTGCCTGAGTTCAGTCCAAATATTTTGACTCCGAATATCCTGTGTTGTCAGCTTTGTAAATAGCCATTTGAATAATCCTTGATTGTGATCAATGTATCTAAAGTTAAAATCTTGCTGAACTTTAAATCCTGAGAGATATAATGATATTCTCTCTCATAATCTTGATGCTCTTATTGGTTCTCTGTAGTGAGAAAGTGGGACCTTTCCGTGTCTCTCTCCCTTTAAGTCTTGGCCGAGTTCAGCGATCTCTCTCTAGGGGAAGGGAGTCTCCCTTTCCTCCTCGTCTAGGAGAAGCCATTACCCTTGACATTAGGAACCCAACACTGGGACGTGGGGGTGGCTGGGCTGAGGGGTGCTGTGACTACAGGCGGGTGGGGCTGGAGGTTGTTGCTATAGCAACATGGCAAGATTAGGGAGGTGGCTAGTGGGAGGTGCAAGGGCTTCTACTTAAAAGGAAAACATTAGATATGGGAAGATATAGATGAGGCATATTGCAGATAAAGAAGATGGATTCTATAGTAGAATATTATCAGGGTGACACAGATCTTGACCTTTTATGTGACCTGCCCAATAGCTTCAACCCATTAAATAATTTTATAGATCTTCAGTTTAATCCCTCCAAAACTAGCTTGGCCTTCACATATTAAGTTGGCCACACCTACAGTTGTACTTTGATGTAGCAATGCAAGAGTGCAAAATGAATGCCACTGTGTTTCCATAATCATCCTTGATAAATGTTTCTAGTTATATTTTAAGGGAAATGGATTCCGGATCCGTCACAGCAATGGTTTTGTTGGATCTGTCTTCGGCCTTCGACACTGTAGATCACAGAATTCTTGTCAATACACTTAGAAGTTTGGGTATCCAGGGACAAGCTCTCGAATGGTTTAAATCATACCTATCACACCATTCACAGTCTGTTCTTTTGAATGGTGTCACATCGTCTTCAAAGCCATTAGGCTGTGGTGTACCTCAAGGCTCTGTTGGCGGGCCCACCCTTTTTTCTATCTATTTGATCGGTCTGCGGAAAATATTTCAAAGTTATTCTGTTCGGTATCATCTATATGCAGACGACATACAAGTTTTTGTATCTTTTTCACCACATCAAATCCAAGCATCTCATGCACTGCGCTGTCTAGAAAATTGCATCATTGATATTGATGCTTGGATGAGGTCTAACTCATTGTTTCTAAACCACAGCAAGTGTGAATTTATCCTTTTTGGTTCTAAATCTCACTTGAATAAGTTGGATATTAATTGTATTTCGATTGTAGGTAATGATATTCCTCTGTCAAAGTCATGTCGCAATCTGGGTGTTATGTTTGACTCTCACATGGCTATGTCCGATCAAATCACCAACATTTCTAAATCAGTCCGTTATCAATTGCGCAATATTGGTTTTATTCGCAAGTATTTGACTCGCTCTGCCACGGAAAAACTTGTTCATGCACTTATTTCTTCACGCCTTGATTTCGGTAATGGTTTGTTTTTCAATCTACCAAACTCGCAAATTGCCCAATTACAAAAGCTACAAAATGCCGCTGCACGTATTGTTTCTTTGTCAAGTAAACGCAGTCATATCACACCTATCCTGAAGAGTCTTCATTGGTTGCCTGTACAGGAGCGTATTCGGTTTAAGATACTTCTTTTGGTTTATCATGTTATTGAGGGAACAGCTCCTGATTACAATGTTTGTTTGTTTCGTCAATACCAACCTTCACGAACTCTTCGATCCTCAACTTCAGGTCTCTTACATATTCCGTTTTCTAGGAAATCTTGGGGGGAACGAGCTTTCGCTCACGCTGGACCAAAACTGTGGAATTCACTTCCTCGTGAGCTGAAAGACTCGAGCTCTATAACATCTTTCAGGAGTAATTTAAAATCCTATCTGTTTAGCAGTGCATTTTGAAGACCAGTGTCTTTTGAAGACAGACTTTCATGTCTTTTTTTTCTGCTTCTTCATCCTTCTTCTATTACTGTGATGTACTTGTATTTTCAATCTGTTTGCTTTGATGTACAATTGTAAAGCGCCTTGAGCATTTAATCAAAGTGGAGAACGGCGCTATAGAAATTGTATGTATTATTATTATTATTATTGTTTATTGACATTTAGAAGCAGGTCATTTGAGCTCATTAGCAAAAAAAAAGAAAAAAAAAAAGCACAGTGAGGGTAACACAAGATTCAATACTAAAGAATGACAGAGAACTAGTAAGCAAAATAACAAAAACACAAGAATGATGACTGAATATGGCATAGAGAAATAAAGAGATTTGCACAATGAAAGAAAAGAATATTTGAGAACAAACAATCTCCAGAAATGAGGATATTCCCATATGGTGTTTAAAATGATGGAGAAAAAATAAGCATGCTGGATCATGTTGCATTCCTAATACAGAGAATTGAACACACATAATTCCCCCAATGCTTCTTGGGTGCACTGTAAAACCAGAAATCTTTCACACACATGAAACTTTCATAAATTTCACAAAGAGCCATTTGAACTTTTGGTAAAACGTATGAAATGAGAGTGAAGTTGCCTAACAAGGGTATATTGCTGAACAAGAGAGGCATCTATAAAAGCTAGCAAAGCTCTAGTTTATGGTGGCTCTACTGGAACATCACAATGTCTGAGAATACAGTACACAGATATTAGAGATCAAGCTATACAGCTCTCCCCTGGTAATGACCTTTGCACAACTCTGAACAATTACACCTCACCCAAGTGAATTCAAAGTTCACTTCTGAGCAAATGAATCTTTTTCTTCCCTGACCTGTATTTACCTTGGTAGACACTTGAGTGTCTTAAGCAGGATTGTGACTTTTTGTCATTCACTTTGTAATAACATTAGCAGTCAATGAATGCAAACTTCGGCACCTGGCCATAAAATGGGATCAAAAAGTTGAATTTAGTTCGAGTCAATATTTTCATTTGAATGTAAAGCATATTAAAAAAAAAGCCACAAGAGCCCAAGCCTGTGTTTCTCTTCTCGAACTAAGATAAAGAAGTGATCAATGCATAACTTTGAACAAATTCCGGTTTATTGAAGAATGCATCATGACCAGAGTTTTTGTGAGAAAGCAAAACATATTTGGAGCTTGTAAATATTTGCAGCTAGGGGTAAAATTGCCTCTCTAGAGAAGAGATCAAATTTTTGTTGCCCGCCTCAAAGGCTCCCGATCCGTGCAAGCAGCCAAGCTATGCAAAGAAAGTTTCATGTTTACTTTCATACTTATCTCGTATTATATGGATTATGTAAAGACAATATTACTGTTGAATGAAACAGAGCATACGAAAAAAAAAACCCTGCCTGCCTGGGAAATAAAACCCCCTCTTTAGTACCGAAATAATTCAGGTTCCATCACAGCACCAAGTGAAAGATAGAGACAAAGAATTCTGATCTGAGAACTTGTCAGATTATCGAGCGAGTCAGACACACTGGTGACCAGTTTGACTGATTTTCATATACAGCAGGTGGATATCGTTATGTCTTTTGAAGCTTATATCTTTCTGGATGTCACCCATATTACTCACTGAATCGCAAGAAGGACTTATCTGTGGGGCTGGTCATTTCCCTCCCTGTATTTCCTTTCTAGATCTTATCCCTTTTCCCCATCTTCCTTCCAAGGTAACAGCTTTAAAAGGCAGCATAAAACTGTTTTAAGCAAAGACACACACATACACACAAACATATATACTATCGCTCTCTCCATCACATCCCTTGATTACACTCTGCTAATTGATATCAAAGATGATCAATTCTGAAGTGATAAAGCTGCTTTACTTTTAATCCTTAACACTCAACCCATCCTTTCAATTCAACTACATAGAATCTCTGTAGATTGGTATTTCTGTCAAATCTTTGAATACTGAATTGGGATAAGATCTCTAGACAATCACTGGATGCTATATACATGTATGCAATGTTTACTACTTCTGCTGAGATCTATTTTGAGTGTTAGGATTTTTTTTTACAAGATCAGGAGCAATGGATCTAAGTAGAAAAAAGTATATGTATCATGCACATTTAAGAATCACTGTTGTAATGAACTAGTGCTTTATATACTTATTTTTGTTAGATTGTGCTGCTTAATTGATACTGAAATGTATAAATTTGATTACATGCAATAAAAAATCTATGCTGAGAAAATATTAGTCTCCTCATTAGAATCCTTGAAGTAAAAGTGATGCAAATTACAAGAAAGATATATGTTAGTTGAATCTATTATCACACAATTGATGGAGTATACTGTAAAACACGATATACTCATGGCAGGAAAATTTCGCGAATTGAAGCCGACGGCCTTTTTCGTGGCATGAAATTTCTGCGCATTGCCACTGGCGTTCAATGCATATAGTATAGACAAGAACTTTTGCATGCATTTTAATTTCGCGAATCTTGGCGCTCGCGAAATTCGCGAAATTAAAATGCATGCAAACATTCCTCGTTTTACAGTAGTATCTTCCATGAAGATTTACCATCCATCATGACGTTGATTGTATTCTTTTTCTCAGTCCCCCTCACAGGTCTCTGTCTCAGCCCCTGGCTGATTTCTGCCCAGTAGTGGAGCAATCCTGTCCCCACTACCCAACCCAGTTCTCTGATCTCCCTGCACTAATTCATTCCCCCTGTACCGCGTTGATTAGCCGTCTGCTACGGGAACGACGTCCCGGTTGAGGAGGAATGCTAATAATTTTCCCTTCTTCCTGTTCACATGTTTCAATGCCTCTCGTTTAAGATTCATCGGAAAATTCTGCACGACATTCAATCAAACTCTTATCCTCGATGAGGAGCCCACACCAACAACATCCAAAAAGTATATAAATAAATAAAATATGTTTTTGATCGCAACATGATGCCAAAGTTATTTCTCCTGTTGCCTATGGCAACGTGTCTCCTTGCATGAAAGTTCTGCGAAATCACTTGTGTTGAATTTGAAGAACAAAAATGTGAGTTTGAAAAATTAAGAAACAGCGATTAAAGCAAGACACTCATGGTCCTTATGGAGGGTGCATCAAAAGCTCTAAGGTGAACACGCTATGATGAATTGCCACTTTTCAGTTCATGATGATGTTGTCTTGTCCTTTTTTTTAAAGGGATCCACAATGACAAGCATCGCTTGTCGGTGGGCCTTCCATTCTTACAAAATATTGTAATTTTGTCCCTCAGAGTATTGGCTGGTATTCAAGTCATAAATGATACAGAATGACAGATACAACAACTATATCTAAAGCTTTAAAACACCCACATAACAACAGGGGGTTTTTCCTACTTTTTCAGCTCTGTTCATTTTTTTGTTACGCTATTAGTTTATAGAATTCACTGGGAAAAAAAGTATTTTCCTCCTAAATATTCGTGATATATATGGAATGCAGAAGCAGTAAATTTGTGACTAAAGCTCCTGTAAGTAGACAGATGTCAATATTCTAAGATCCCATATGAGACACTAAAAGCAGGGCAGGGAAATTACAAAATGGGGACACAGGTCAACTTTCTCCCACTATCCTACAATGATATCAAAAAACAAAAACAAACCAAAAAAAAAAAAAAAGAATGGGAGAAGAAGGAATCATCATTCTTAATCAAAATCTAATATTCAATCTTCAACTTAAAGGAAAGAGTGAGAGAATCCAATTTTTGGAGGTTATGAGAAACACTTTGAATCTCTGCTATAAAATGCCCTATGTTGATCAAACAAAGCTAGAAACTGAAAAGATATAATGGAATTTGCAAAATCTAGTTTGAAGCAAACTTCTGAACTTGTTCACTCAAACTCAAGTTAAAGGCTGGAGCAATGCCATTCTAGTCATGAAAACTCTTTGGAACTTCACCTGGATCATGTCGAAAAGAAAGAGCTGTTGATTAGATTTTCATCATCTTGAGTGTCATGAACCTAGCATGATCTGCTAATTTTGGGTCAGAATTCCCAAGTGGCTGCTTTTTTATGTGAGCTTACATGAGAGAGTGTGTGTAAGACAGCCAGTAATCTCATTTTCTTTATTGTCTAGTATTTTGATTCTCTTAAACAGGATTATTTATTTCCCTGTCTCGGGATGTGACATCTTAATATGCTACAACTGATTTTTTCTTGGATACAGCCAGAACGGTATGGCACCCCTGAGAAATGGCGATTCTTGTGAGCTGGGATGCTCCAATGAATAACCACGAATGGAACAACAGGAGTGTTTCCGCTGGAGAGCCCGAGGCGCCGCGGAATTTGTTGTTTTTCTCCTTCTTTTAGGAGCAGGACGTCACAGTCCGTGCATTTTTTGGCATGGAGATTGGATGTTAGTCATCAGACACACTTTTGGCACAAAATACCACATCCGTGAAGACATCTTCTTTTTTTTTATGCAAAGCAGGTCCCAAGTCACTTAATGCAAGCTACCAATCTGCTCAGGGCCAACATACACACACTAAAGTCTTGAGGCCGACCTATTTATTATTTTTTTTGATTTACTTAACTTAACATAGTCAACTGTAACATATTTTGGTCACAGCTGCAAATCAACTTTCTAAAAAAGTATTCTTTTGCATAGTCTGCTATGGATTTCATTAGGACTTTGAACTGGTAAATTAATTTCTTATTTGAAGGTGGTTTGTAATGCTCATGCTATGATGTGAGTTCAGATTCCCATCACACAAAAAGATTACAATAAAAGTGCCGTTACCTTTTACAACTGGTCAAATTATATATTACATTAAGTGAATATGTGCATAGTGCTTTCAAAGCACAAAATTGATATACTTCATCCAACCACAACTGGAGGTTGTTTTATCCTCCTAGGTCCACGTACGATCTGTTTCGTCAAAACAATCAAGTCAGACATATTGTTTCCTTCTTGGAAAACCATGAGAAAACAGGGGAAGCATGCTTGAGTGAAAACCAAGTATGTCAACCAAGTAGTGTTTGGACAGTGGACATCATAAATCAGGCCTGTTTATGAAGTGTCCAATAAAGTCTCAAAATAAAGAACAAATGAATATCTCCATGTTCAACACCAACAAATAAGACAGTGAAATAAATGCATTAAAAATGCATTAAAAATCACTGTGAGTTTAACAACATGCAAAAACAGCACCACTCGCTATAGGGTATTAGTGCACTAACTACTGCCTTGGCATCAAATCGCAAAAACCACATCTCATGAAGCTGTCTGTGACATCCTCATTTTCAAATACAACAGTTTTTACAGTACCTTATCAACACAGTTACACACCATCTATCATAGAATCTCAGCACATGCAGCTTAAATCTGACTTATGATTAAATAATGGAACAATAAGGTCAGCCCTGAAAAAGTCTACTGGAACATTTTTGTAAGTGATAACTGTGCTACTTGTGAAAAAAACACGTGATTCTTGTAATATTCTTTGTAAATATATAAATATATGTTTGTAGATATAGATATAGATATAGTTATTGTATACATTTATACAATATATATAAAAAGATGAAATGAGTCCTTAGAGTCCTTGCTTTAGTTGAAAATGTTGCTTTTATGCATTATGTTGAGATCACATACGTTATATTGCATATCTTGCATATCAACATGTTTTAGTTCCAGTTCCAGTTGGTATGATATCTTAGTGGATACTTGAATGTATTTTATGTATATTTGATGTAATATCCAATGTACCATGCACCACAATTACCAGGTGGACAATAAAAGTAAATCAATCATATACAGTGTATCTATATATAAATATACAGTAATGAAAAATTAAATACATGTCTTCAGGTAGATATAGTGATTGATGTATATATTTCAATGTCAATTTTTAGCATGGGTGCATACCTTGTTCTATGATGATTCTACCAAAGCTGTCTTCCCTCACAAAGTCTCCATCTTTGATCCATCGGATTACCGGTGGGGGATTCCCCGAGGCGGGGCAGTGGAGGCTAATGTCTTGTCCAAGACTCACATGAAGTTCGGCAGGAAATCTCTTGTGGATGGCTGGAGGTATTTCTGAAAATTGATTAAGAGAATAATCATTTTAGAATTATCATCATAAAAGTAAGACTATTAGCTCATGTGATAGAGTGTGATGTGGTATATGAGGGAACACTGAGATGCATCTGATAAGGGATGGAAACTGACTAAAGCCACTGTTTACCATTGGGAGCAGTGATTTAAAAGATGTTCGAGTTATCACATTTGATGCATATGTGTAGGTCAGATGTATCACAAAACATGCTACCATATAAAATTTTTGCAATACAGCATAAAATACAGGGAGATATCACTATTTTTCTCACTCAACCATAATTGTAGATGGATTAAAGCCTAGAAACAATTTTATTATAACTACTGTTCACATTTTGTGTATTTAACCATACTTAACATTGATTATACGAATTAACTTTTTTACACTGGTTGTTTCTATCCCTAATTCACATTTTAGAACTATTTTGAAGCACTAATGCTGGGTTTTTGTTTCATCTGCAAATGGTAAACAATGCCTTTAATGCATTATAAGTATGATATGCATTAAAGAACATGACACTACTATATCTCAGTAAATGACAAATTTTACTATCACCATCATCATCATTATCATCAGAACATCTTTATATCAAAGGTAACTGTTTGTAATATGATGGTGATTTTCAATAATGTAACAAACACAAACAGAACAAAACTGACCAGAAATGAATATAATTTATTAGTGGAAAAATGATATTGACTTTGATTCCTTGGATGCAGACACCAAGAAATCTCAAAATGTCTTCATATGCTGAATGAAGGAGTGACAGTCTCCAGATATGTAACAGTGATCTTCAAACAATATCTTTAGAAGATATGGAAACCTTTTATGCCCCAAATAAAACAAGTTGTCATGGTAACTAACCGGATGGCAACTGGAGATACTGTATACACCATATATTTATCTAGCCTAAATTTTCGCAAATTGGGACTACCTGATGATTTTGCAAGTGATTAAATTTGCGATCGAGGGGTACTGCACTGAACAGAGGAATGTATACGTGTGTGTCACATTCATTGAGATCAGAGTCATTATTTTCGCGTGTCTTTAAAGGCATAATTTACCATTTGCAGAAGAAATAAAAACCCAGCATTAGTGCTTCAAAATAGTTCTGAAATGTGAATTAGGGATAGAAACGACCAATGTAAAAATTTGAATTAGTATAATCAATATTAAGTATTATTAAATATACAAAATGTAAACAACAATGGTTGTAATAAACATTTTTCCAGACTAAACCGTCTACCGTTACGGTTTATTGAGAAAAATAGTGATATCTCCTTATATTTTAGGCTCTATTGAAAATTCTTATATGGTAGGATGTTTTGTGATACAACTGACCTACACATATGCATCAAATGTGATATCTTGAACATTTTTTAAATCACTGCTCCCAATGGTAAACTGGACCTTTAATATCGCGAATAGCACCCGACTCGCGAAATTCACAAAAATAAAAACCTCGTGAAATATTTGGCATATACAGTATTTATGAAGATAGATCAAAAGAGAAAGTCAAAATTGACTGAAGGACAAGAAATTAAAGATTAAGATTAAGAAAATTAAGATTCTAAGCATTGGCTCCACTTATTTTGAGATGAATTATTACTCAGCAAATAGGCTAAATCAAATCAAATTAGATATTACATAATATCTTGGATTGAAGAAGGATTAATCAGCAAAAATGTTGTTTCTCAATAATTGCTTATTATAAAGTCATAACATTTAAACATGCAGGAACTGACTACTTACAATGCACTGAAAGAAAAAAAAAGAAATGATGAGAGATAGAGAGAGACAGAGAGAGAGAGAGAAAGAGAAACAGGGAGAAAGATTGAAAAAGAAAAATGGAAAGAGAACTTAAAGGTACTGTTTACTATTGGGAACAGTGATTTTAAAAACTGATTGAAATATATCACATTTGATTCACATGTGTAGGTCAGTTGTACCACAGAACATCCTATACCATATAAAAATTTTGCAATAAGGCCTAAATAAAATATATAATACTTAACATTTATCATCCCGACTCAAATTTTTACATTGGTTGTTCCTACCCCTATTTCATACTATAAAAATATTTTGAAGCACTAAAGATGGGTTTTTTTATTTCATCTGCAAATGATAAATTATGCCATTAAGAGTTTGGCCACTGTAAAAGGAGCAGAGAGTGAGAAAGAGCAAGAGAGAGAGAGAGAGAGAGAGAGAGAGAGAGAGAGAAAGAGAAGGAGAGACAGTGACAGAGAAAGGAGAGATCCAAAATGGTACTGCCTATCCTCTAAATGCATCTCAACTTTCAATTTGTCCATCAACCTGACCACTGTAAGATGATTTACATGCCTGAAACCATTTTTTAACACTTCCCACAAATCTGCCAGTATAGAACCAGCACTGGAGACAGGAAAGAGGGGTACAACACAAATCAAAAGTAGGTTTATTATATCACACATTCTTCATCTTTGCTTACATATTTTTTTCCATCTCAAATTGAGTATTTTGTGTTGTTGTACTTCTCTCTTAGAAATCAAAAGGAGTATAAGTTGTATGAAATGTGGAATATGGAACAATTAAAAAGAGTATGTGTGTGGATTGTGTATTTGTCATGTGTGTGTGTGTGTGTGTGTGTGTGTGTGTGCATTGCTTGTGTGTGTCAATGTGTGTATTATGAAGAATATATCAATTATAGATCATTGTGAGAAAAACTTCTTGACAGTATTAATGGACAAAGTGCTAACATCCTTGAATAACACACAAATGAATACTAATGAGAGCAATTTGAAAAACAAACAAACAAACAAACAAAGGACAACATTAGTTTTTATTTTTCCATTTGAAAATATGAGTGAATCTTTCAGATAGCAACATTAGCTTTGCCTGCTGCATTACTCAGAAACCTGACAAATGTTAACAGAAGACTGTTATCTTAAAGTTATTCACAATTCTGATGTGGTCTGAAGACAAGATTATACTGAGTTTAAACACATAGAATGTTGAATACAGCACTAGGAATATGTAAGGTGTAATAGAACTAGCTGTAAGTGCAAGTGTGGAGTCAACTGTGAGAATGTTTGATATAGAGCAGTCTTCAAAGGAAGCAATCACTGATGCAATAATTAAATAATTCAACTGAATAATTCAACAATTAACAGGTACATACTTGGTCTTTTATATGAATTAAGTGTTTATTGATAGCCATGCCATATAACACAAAAGACAGTGATGTTCTGAGATAAACTCGTGATTCTCTGTTATAAAAGATGGCTGAATAGAAAACCACAGCCCTAATTCATTTTAAACCGGATTATTTCCAGCTAGTTTGGGTGATTAGAGATGATAGTTCTTTTGTTTCCACTGCTACTTTTTTAAAATACAAGCATATAATTTGTCTTCAACCAAATTTCTGTTCCCCCATTTCCCCTTTTCCTTTATGAACAAAAATGCATGTTAATACAAGGATGGGATTAGGAAACATTAGTTGGTAGTTATATGACAAGTCATCCAAACAGGTACTCTGCAGAGAGAAAGCTTGACACCTGAAGGAATACCCCTCGCGACATTGCCACAGTCGTTGAACTTTCAAAGCAGTTCATCGTCGACGGAAAGACAACAACAGCGGCTGGCTGACGGAAGTTTAGTCTGCGCCCCTCCTTCCACGGCTAATCTTGGGAGACAAAAAATCCAACCGTTGGATCCCTTGTCACAGAATCTGACCCAGGGTATCAAGACAGAGCTAACTTCATCCAGCATTATGAAATATGTTATTCGATGTTGTCGGCATAAGAATAACTAGCGGGGTAATACCTGGGAATGTCTTGCCTGTCTTTGGACAGCACCGCAAACCTCACACTTGACTTTTTCAAACGTATCTCCTTTCAGTGTAAAGTGGCGATACTAAAACCACCCTCACGTGGTTTTCGTCTCTCGTGTTTCATATCCGATTTCTTCCACACTTCTTTGCATGCGCTTCTAGCTACAGACACATAAAGCCAACCAAATATTCAAGAACCTTAGACAGAGACAAACCTGGTGCCTCCACCGTCAAATTTCAACATGAATTTATGATCACAGGGCTGCTGTCTTTTGAACTACCAAGACTACTTGGTTTTTGCCTAAAGGCAAGGCATGTTCTAATGGCCTGTGCAAGGATTCCTCCTAAGATCTAATGGTGAGCAATTATCTCTCTTATTGCCATGGTGATAATAATGCCACTTTTATATTTATATTGCTGTCCTGAGAGATTGCTCAGATTGCAGGGGCAAGTTACCCATCATTCCTAGATCTTTTAAGAGACCTTAGGATTATCAATAGACCATTACATATTTCGAGAAATAAACCAAAGACATAGTCATGAAATTTGAGTAATATAATATATGTAGTAAGAGAAATCAGTTTGAGAGATTTAAAAAAAAAAGAACAGACAAGAAATTTTGCTGAAGTAGTATTCTCCAATGGAAAAGCATTATTCAGTTTGAGAAAATGTTTATGATATTCCATTGATATTGCTAGAAAAGTAATTACAGCAAATCAGTACAAGAAATTCTGAGAAAATCCCGGAGCCCTTTTCATGACTTTTCTATAGAGATTTTGGACAGATAGTTAAGTAGGTTAGATTAGTCATAAGAGATAGTTGCAAATGTCATAACATTTGGGCAGAAATAGTTGCAAATGTCATACCATTTGGGCAGAGATAACAGTCTCTCATTTCTCAATAGATGTATCTACTAAGCCTAATCTTACAAGTTCTCAAGAGATCCAAGATTTTCTAGGAAGACAGGAAGAGATCTTGTTTCACTTTTGGATACCAAACTTCTTCCATAAATATTCTCTCTGAACCTGTAGCCCATATTCAAGTTTTAAATACTGAATACAAAAAGGCAGAAATAAACCTGATGAAACGAAAACATGCCCCCCCCCCCCCATAAAAAAAGAAGTAACTGCAAAATTGCCCTTTTATTCCATTTATTCACTAATATATTCACATGTATCTCAAACGTGGTTCTAAGACATGTACCCAAGTTGTTCTATGCCAACAACTTCTAAAAGATCTAAATATTGCTGTATTTATTAACAAAGAATTTTCACAACAAAGTATCTCCCATAGCCCCTTCCATGATAGTTGCTGTCCTAGCATGAGAAATTCAGCATGGATCACACATTATTTGCACGGGTACAATCAACTGCAATCTGTAAAGAAATGATTATCTTTACTCACGATTTACAAAAAATCATGACAATTTTCAGACATTCAAATTTTATCAACTGCAAGATTCCAAATAAATGAAAAATTGTGAGATGATCCAATTACAAGTGTGATACACTGATAGATCCAGTTCATGTCTCACCAAAATAATAATATGTGTATGTATTAAATAAAGGCAATCTTTGAAGATTGGTGAGTGCAAGCCAGAGTCTTAAAAAGGCAAATTAATTGTCTTAATATAAAGTCTGGAAATCATCTTCTGTTGAATATATCCTTATCATATTTAGCTTAAAAATGAATATTTGAAATTAAGTTTATGATGATTGAAATAGAATATTAGGAATTTCAATTATCAAGCTAGTATCTTTTATATCAGCAGCATACGCTTACCTTATTCTGAACGGGCTGTAAACTGAGAATGTTCCTTTGAATAAATAGATTTGAAAAAAAAGGAGCAAATTAGGTACTAGACTAGGTATCATCCTTTAAAGTAGTAACCTAAATGAAGAAAAAAAAACCTAAAAGAGATAGAAAACAGAATCCAGAGTAAACTTCATGCCTAGCCTTGGCAGGAAGCCTGACAGTGAAAGTGATCATAATCCAAGCATTAACCCACGATTATCCTCTTTCCAGGCTCTTACTGATACTTCCCCTTCACAGGCTAAAACTTCCCTTCATACCATTTACCCCCCCCCCCCCCCCCCCCCACTTCTCAACTCAGTTACTCAACAAAAGAAAACGGCAACAACTCACGGCCTGGAAAAAATATTATTACAACGGAAACATTTTAAAGATGAGACAAAAATTGCCAACAAACAAAACTTTTTGACTACTCCCTTGTGACTTGAAACCAACTCAGCCATTAAATTAGACCATGCTCATTTCTCCTTATCTGTATTCAGAGGCCTCAGTAATGCTATTCTTTTTTATACACTTCAATCAATAATATTTCAGTGTCATGATTGATGCATTCATGTCACACCTACAAATAATCATCAAATTTTTCTGACCTAAAAATATATAAGATGTATATGATGTAAATTTGCTAGGAACTTTACATGGCTTCACTAGAAACCTTTCTCACAGGTTAATTGTTGTATTCACCACAGAAAGGCTCAAGCCTAAATTAAGGAGAATGATATCACGTATGAGAAATGATATAAGAAACTATAAAGAGAATTCAATGAACTTCACTTTTCTAGCATAATGGAAGAGCACTACACTGACCTTTTTCAGAAAGTTGGGGCAATAATATCAACTTTAACATAAGTCAGTAGCAAGTTGATAGAATGTGTACTTTTTATTAAAAATGAAATTTTGTAAAATTCTCATCATTTTCCTTCTATCCCTCGTCACATATGACATCACATTTTTGTAACTTTTGAATGGATTGACAGGTTTTCCTCAAAGTTTCACTGATTTATTCTACTACTATTGCAGCATTTCCTCAATTCACATGTATATTTGGGTTTCATTCCCCTTAAAGCCACTGACGACCACAAAGTATGTAGTAAGAAGACTGGTTAGACATACTCATCCTTACTAAGAGACAGATGTCCAGGTGGTAAGTGAGCCTTGAGTGACAGATAGCAGAGATGTATGTCTCGTGAAGACAGATAACTTAAGAAATCCGGCAATTTCCAATCACAATGCCAATATCCCTATAATACATCGGAAACTGTGATGGGAAATGCATCATTGTTTAGTTTGATATCCACCTGTATTTGTTGAATCCATCAAAAGTTACACTGACCTACTTGGCGTGAGTCATTTCAAGCAAAATTTCATTATTTCTGCATACAAGTTAAGTTAATTCATTTGAAACAAGTGGAACCTAAATGATTGCCTAAGCCTCATTTCCCCCTTAAAATATCAATACCTAAATGTTGAACCATGTTGCCTTGCTTATCATTCAAATCAAAATCAATACATATAGCCTGGTATAAAATCACTTCTTTTGTTATTGTTTTGATGATTGGAATCTGCGAGATAATTGCAAATTCTTACTTGATTTTTGTCAGCCTAGGGTCACAACAGCTTACTACTTTAAGCTGTTATATTTATATAATGTATCTACTAATACCATCTTGATGATTGATAAGTTCATTAAGAATCTTTTCTGAGTCATAATTTTCACATCTTATTTTAAAAGATTCAGACTCCTCAGGGAATGGTGGTGCGTTATTTTTTTCACAACAGACTGCCTTTTTAGTCTGAAACTCTGCGACCAAACAGCGCAAGGAGCCGTGAAGATAATTCTGCATGGTCTACCTAGCTAATTGGGCATAGCAGAAACTCATGGGCTGGTTGGTCAGCCATTTACGGTGCAGCATGGTAATTGAATAATTGACCGTTTCTCCTGGAAACTGATTTAGGTTGTTGTTGATTTTTTTTATATGATAGCCTCAGACGCTACTGCCTGTCATGGAGAAAGACTCGAGAGAAGAATCGCTTGAAATGGATTGTGGGGACATTGTGACATCACTACATCCTCCAAGTCTTCAGTGGTTATGATGTAGGGAGAACCAGCATGATGCAGCAGAAAGAATCGAAATAATGATGTCACTCCCACACAAATTTCTGTATTTCATGTCAAGTCACTGTCTCCACTTCTCTCCCATTTTGGATCCCCTGAAATCTTTATTTGCTTGTACTTAAAGCACAAATTTACATATTTCTGTTTCACTGCATCAAATACCTGCTTTCTCTTTGTGTTTTCAGAAATCTCCTGACCTGCATTTTTGAAATCTTTTACTTTATGTTGTCTGGAGATTTTGCCAGTGAAACCATATCATTTTCTTTTTAATCAAAATCCACTTCAATGGTATTAAATGCATACGGTTTGAAATCAGTGTTCATTATTTCATAGGTTGATCATACTAGGAAAGGAAAAATTTCACTTGATATTCAACAAGACATGTACTTCTTTATCTTCAAAAGTTGACTTGATCCTAGATTCTGTAAAACACATGCAAACGTACACACACAAGTCTCAATGAAAAAAAAAATGACACAATATTCGTATACTCAGGCAGCCACCATCATTATTGGTATAAAAGGCCATCAGTAAGACCCTGGAATAGGTTTCAACACCTTTGTGAAGGTAAGCCATCTTGAAACATACTATGGAGCTGAAGAAAGACAGGTTAGAACAGTAACCATTTCCTTCTCTCAATCACAATACGCATGGGGACATATTTAACCTTTAAAGGTCAAATATCCCTTTTGCAAATATCACAAAATTTGGCATGGCTGAAATGTCTCCTAACATTGTGTATGAAATGTTATGGTAATACACCTGAGAGGTTTTAAAAAAGAAATAAAAGACTAATCCCGTCTTACTCAAGAAAACGCTCCCTATTTGTACTGAGAATAATGGTTGGAATTTTTCTGGGCTTTAAATAAATTCACTGGAAATCTTCAATATTGTCACAGTATTTCCTTCATTACAATTTTGTACTAATTTTGTATAACTATTATATGTACATGTTTTACTATAATTGCATTTTTGTTGGAAATGAAAAATGAAATAACATACATGTAAATTCACATCTCATTTGCATATGTAATTGTGATCAATATCATCCTACTGAGAACATTAAGTTCTTGTAACTTTATTTTTTTTAAATTTATTTATTTATTCATTTATTTATTTATTTATTTATTATTATTATTATTATTTTTTTTTTTTTTTTTTGGGGGGGGGGTATTGTAAATGACACATTCCCTGTCGAGTTGGTTTTACTTTATTCTTTGTCCAAACCCATCAGGAATGTGCAGTACAGTTTCCCTTTAAAGGGATGTTACAGTTGCAGTTGAGCTGGGGTTTGAGGTTTCCAACATTCTTCGCTGATTTTTTTTTGTGAGATAATGAGAAACCTCTAATGAAATATATAAGGGCATCTTATTCTAAGAGGAACTCAAAGTTTATTTGATGAAAGTTGGTTATAAAATGGCTGAGATATCCAAAACAAAGCAATCCTAAAGAAAGGTGGGACCCACCTTTTATAAGAATCACTTTGTTTTACTTTGTTTTTGGATAGCTCAGCCATTTGAAAACCGATTTTCAGCAAATGAACTTTGAATTCCTCTTTTAGAACTGTTTGCTTTTTAACAATTGAGGGGGTCGGTGCAATATAGTGCTAACCCACACAATAGTCATATTGAGATAATCGCTGTTGAATGTTTGGAAAGTCCATACATTGTACATAAATAAAACATGGATGCATGCATTTTTTACCATCTTATTGGTTGAATTAAAATATGATATTTTCACAGAGGTTAGAGTGAAGGATAAGGATTATGAAAATGTATGTAACTCAATTTTGACAAAAGTGTTAGTTAGCACTATATTGCACCGGCCCCCTCAATTCATAAAGTGGATTTTAGGTATCTCACAAAAAGTTAAAAACTCAATTCTCACCCCAGCCAATACCATTCCATCCCTTTAAGTCCTAACCCAGAAACTCTGAGGGCCAATTAAAGGTTAACATAAGGGTGAAGCATACAGAGTTTCCCTTTAAAGGGATAGTATTGCATTGGTGAAGATGAGGATTGGGCTTTTAATTTTTTGCAAGATACCATGAAAACAAATATGAAATAGTGCAGAGCGTACCATTCTACGAGGAATTCAAAGTTTATCTGATGAAAATCAGTTTTGGAATGGCTGAGACATCCAAAAACAAAGTAATACAGAGCAATCATGATAAAAGATGAGTCCTACCTTTTATTAGGATCTCTCTAATTTGGATATCTCGGCCATTTCAAAATCAACTTCCTTCAAATAAACATTGAATTCCTCTTGGAAATACATGCTCTTTCACATTTCATGAAAGGTTTCTCATTATCTCACAAAAAAAAAAAGTTAGGTCTCAATATACCATCCCTTTAAGGTCCTATCTCCAAAACTCTGAGGTCCAATTAAAGGTTAAAGGGATCGTACAGTTTTGGTTGAGACCTAATTTCAGGTTTCTAACATTTTTTGGTGAGATAATGAGAAACCTCTTATGAAATATGAAAGAGCATGTAATTCCATGAGGAATTCAACGTTTATTTGATGAAAATTGGTTTGAAATGGCTGAGATATCCAATATCCAAAAAAGAGCGATTCTAATAAAGTGTGGGACCCACACTTTATTACGATCGTTTTGTTTTACTTTGTTTTTGGATGTTTCATTCATTCCACACCCGATTTTCATCAAATAAACTTTGAATTCCTCTTAAAATGGTATGCTCTGTACTATATCATAAGTGTTTTCTTGGTATCTCGCAAAAAGTTAAAAGCCCAATTCTCATCTCCACCAATACTGTATTATCCCTTTAACATGAAGGCAAAGCTCACATCCTGTCTCTTTGGACTTGTCACTGGGAGAGCCATGAGATGAAGATGACACACTATCAACACCTCCCTGACAGATGGTGATCCCGCTAGGAGTCAACGCTCGACACCCATGAGGGGGGTTTAGACCCACTCCTAGCTACACTTCTTTCCTCCCATCTTGGAGAAATGACCTCATGTACATTCTGAGCAGAGACAATGCTCCCACAAATATGTGTCGCGAGTGTTTTCACAGTGTGTCATGACACCGTATCAGAATCGGGAATCTTCCGATAGTCCCCTTTAGGTTTGAGATGGAAACTTTCCCAGATTTTTGTACATTTTTAGATTTTCTCCCATTGAAGTGTTCAAAACATCTCAATAAAGAGATCTCAAAATACAAGGTTATCCATCACATAAAAATTCAAGTGATATATCAGAAAAAAAAATTAAATATATCTCTGAAAGTGAGAGTCCTTCATCTTCTTGCACCATGACAGAGTCAGGTAATTTTTATAAATTCTAGATATTCCTTCTTTTTGTTAGAGTAGAAGCTCATCTGTATTAGAAATTTAACTGAAATTGGTGTTAAAGGACAAGTTCACCTTCATAAACACAAGGATTGAGAGAATGTAGCAATATTAGTAGAACACATCATTGAAAGTTTGAGGAAAATTGGACAATCCGTTCAAAAGTTATGAATTTTTGAAGTTTTTGTGCAGTAACCGCTGGATGAGAAGACTACTGCAGTGTGTAATGTCACATGCGTACAACAATATAAGGACAATATAAAGAGAATTTCACAAAATATCATCTTTTGAAAAAAGTACACATTCCCTTGACTCGTTACCGACATATGTTATGGGTAATATTATTCCCCCTGCCTTTAGAAAGCGGCAAGTCAAGTGCTCTTTTATTATGCGAAAAAAGTGAAAATATGTTGAATTTTCTTTACATTTTCTTTATACGGTTGTACGCATATGACATTACAAGCTGTAGTAGTCTCCTCACCCAGCGGCTCCAACACAAAAATTTTAAAAATTCATAACTTTTGCATCGATTGTCCAATTTCCCTCAAACTTTCACTGATGTGTTCTACTAATATTGCTGCATTCTCTCAATCCTTATGTTTATGAAGGTGAACTTGTCCTTTAAAGGTGGTCTTGTTTACCATTGGAAGCAGTGATTTAAAAATGTTCAAGATATCACATTTGATGCATATGTGTAATAATAATAATAATAATAATAATAATGATAATAATAATAATAATAATAATAACCAATATCAATATAGCACTTTTTCTAAACAGACACAAAGCGCTTCAACAATTTTAACAAAATGCAAGAAATCAACAATATTTACCAAACAAAACAAACAGGTCAGTTGTATCACAAAACATTCTACCATATACGAATTGTGCAATAAAACCTGATGTATAAGGAACTATCACTATTTTTCTCAATGAACTGTAACTGTAGACGGTTTAGTCTGGAAACATTTTATCACAACCATTGTTCATATTTTGTGTATTTAAGAAAACTTAACAATGATTATACTAATTCTAATTTGTACATTGGTTGTTTCTATTCCTAACTCACATTTTAGAACTTTTTTGAAGCACTAACGCTGGGTTTTTATTTCATCTGCACATGGTAAATTATGCCTTTAAACTATTGAAAGTCTATGACCCGCTTATTGACCGTCATGTGATCAAGGCAAAGATGGGTCATTTCGCTGATGAAGGCTGTAGCATTGACAGCTGAAAATTTTGGAGGTAGATATTTTGGAAAGAGATCAAATGTTTCACCAAGACACCAATTTCATTTCTTGTTTTTCTTACACAAAAACTTTTATCATAATCCCTTCATTAATATTTACTCATAACTTAGCAGAATTTGAACTTATAACTTAGAACTTATAACTTTAAAAATCAGAGAAAATTTCATTTACTTTACTGAAAGGATTTCTTCTAAGGTTTTGCAGCTTACAAAAGAATACGCAGTCATACTCTGGTATTAAGTTCTTCCATCAACTTTTCATAATTCTATCATTGAAATTCTGGTGCCGGAAATTGGGACCTCTTTCCCATTTCCGTATCAATTATCAAAGGTCATCTAGTAATGACACATACGGCATGAGACGTCTGACAAGTACAGTCGTACTCTCTGCTAGAGTTGTCAGCCAAACTTTGTCGGGGCTTTCCTAAAAATTATTACATAACAATGCCACTATGCAGACAGGTGACTGTAAGCTCAGAGAGAAGGACAATCTGTCACACATGTCACTGCAGATTCAAGACTCCTTCAAGGGAAACATTCAGAGCTGTGTGACTCATTTTCGCCTTCAGTCCCACATATAAACAACCGTTTATTGCTCGACTTTTCTCACATTTTGGGCGTGGTAGGGTGATTCTGCATTTGCGAGGTTATGAGTGGATACCTCTGGGAATATATGACCCCAACAATCTTCAGAGTTCTGCATCGACACTTCAGGAGAGTTCACGTAGCAAAGAGGATGTCTTATAAAGAATTTTGATGAACTAAATATAATTCCCAAATCTAATTTTTATTTAAGGGCATCAAAACCCTCCCAAGATAGCTCAAGTATCATTACTGACATCCTGCATTAACCCTATAAAGCCCAAGCTATTTTGACCCCTTCCAGGCCCAAGGGGGGGGCACATTGTGCCCCCCCTATAGAACTTCTTTATTATATGATGTATGACCGTTATATTTGGCACATGGGTAGAGCAACTTGTACTCTACATGACCCAACATTTGAAATTTCTCAAGGTCATCCACAGAGGGCGCTATTTACCAAAATATAAAGAAATACATAGGAAATATGCTAAAATCATGTTTTTTCTGTTTATTTCTTTATCCCAAGTATATATCTTTTTATTTCATATCAATCATTTTCATATTTACCTAAAAGCAAAAGCAAGTCAACCTTCACTATTTGTTATGGTTCAAATTTCTCAAGGTCAACACATGGGGGCGCTTTTCATTGCAATATAAAGAAATATATAAAACCTATGATGTATTGCTTGGAATAGATACATATATTGGTATTGCATTTCATATTTCCAAAATATTGTAATTTTGAGTTTGTAGATTGATAATATGATAAACAAATGATATTACAGGCAAAACTTGTGTGAAGATAACACAAAATAAAAGGGTAGTCTTTGGAAAATGCTGTATTTTTGATTATTTCTATTATATCTATTGTTTGATGCCTATGTGATATAAAAAACAAAGGAAATAATAAGAAAACCATTTCATGATAATTCACAACCATAATTCCTTCACCCTTTGGTCCTTCAGCAAATTACAAGCCAATAAAAACCCCATTTCATCCATTATTATACTGTTAACTGAAATTGGAACAGAAAATCATGCAAAATCTGACGAACATGGTTGGCAGTTTATGGTTGCCATGGCAACCAGCAATATTGGACATAGCTAAATTATACATCAAAATGTGCGCAATAAGATTTTAGGAAAAGTCACCAAATTTGGTTGAAATCGGGTAAAGGGTGTAGGAGCAGCAAACAAAAATATGGTAGGGGGGGCACAATGTGCCCCCCCTTGGGCTTTATAGGGTTAACATAAATAATTTTTCTGCAGTTTTTTTTTCTCAGCACCATCTTTGTAGAGCATTAACCTCTGAACGTTACATTTTCTTAAGATATCATGAAGTGAAATTATGTTAAAAAGATCCTAACTCTGAGTTGGAAAGTAAGGTAAAATATTACTTTGCTTTTTTCTTTCAACAAACCAAACATAGCACCTGGTCAGAGAAACAACGAAAGGACATCAGTTTTTATATTAGGGTGGAAATGTGGTTTTTACCACAAAATAAGGCTAATTTTTCCTTGCTGTGAATACCAACTCCCTATGAAATAGTGACAATCAACAAAATTCAAAAGATGAATTATAATTCATCATTGCCAAATTAGGATACAACATTCCCTAACCTGGAATTCAAACATACATGTGGATGCCACTGGCCAAAAACCAAACAAACAAAGTATGGAAATAGATTGAAATATGGAGACTATGAAAATACTGGCCACTACTTCTAACTTCCTTCAACTTCTTCAGGAATCTATCAACATTTTAAGGATGAAGTATGATCAACAGGTTCAAGCAGATTGCCTGCAGCTTGTCTTTCTCCTGGTTTACCAGGAAACCAACTCTCCGGTCTCAAATATTTAGGTTTCTTAACCTCTTTCTGTCTTGCTTGCTTCAATCCCCTTTCATTCATACACTAGCTGCAAGGAAGACAGAAATCTCCTACTATCTCTCAGACAAGTAAAATCATCCTTGAAATTGAAAAAAGAAGACTATAACCTATTTCACCCCAAACCAAGTGATTCAGATAGAAAACACAGTTTCAGACTGAAGTGTCATTCAAATTTAGCTGCATATTCCAAGAAATGCAAGTTTAAAGGAAGAATGACCCCCTTTGGTAAATATTCCAAATATCTGTGATAGAGCATCAGTAAGGAACTGTAAATATCTCAAGTTAATTTACTCTTGGTTTTTGTTAGGGTAAATAGAAAATATTATATACCTCATTTCTAGAATCCTCTCATCTGATTGGTTAAAAGGGGAGTCATGAAAATAGCTGTGCCCTATTTTTGAGTTACTGTGACCGGGGCCCGGGCACAGTTAGTAAGCACTGTACACATAGATGATCACTCATGTACGTACCATACCAATGATACGACCGCCGCGCTGTCGATCAGCATTGATTACGTGTGCTGTAAAAGAGACTAGAATCTATATTTTCGGTATATAAAACAAATAATAACTGCTTGATATTCGGGGCACAGTTAAAATTATGTAGGCCCTAGCTCGGTGATGTGAAAACCATAACCATGCCCTCAGCTTCGCTTCGGGCATGGTTACAGTTTTCACATCACCTTGGGCCCATAATTTTAACTGTGCCCCTCATAGCAGTCATTATTTGTATACTCTTTGCTTTTCTTGCTTGTTTGTTGTTTTGGAATTCACAGTAAGTCTTATAGTACATTGCTTGAGGGTAAAATATCCAATTACCATAAAAGATATCACAATGCATCCACAAATCTATTTTTTAATGAAATGTATCACATACACGAAGTATGCCTTTAAAAGTACAAAGCACACATTTAATCTTGGAGGACCTACAATCGAAGATAGCACTGTCAAAATCTCTGTAATTCACTTCCCTATGATGCCAAGGAGAGCTTCCCTTTAAGTTGTCTTTTTAAAATTGTCCACTTCTTAAAAGTTCATATCAAAATTGTTGTGTATGGCTAAAATACTTGCACTATTCTGAAGTCTTGTTAAGTTATTATAAAGCCATGAGTAGTATAACTTTGGTCAATATGTTCCTATCGATATGCAAAAGAAGAAAAGTGAATGGTGAACAGATCAGATTTGCAAAATCTGAAATAAACATATGGTGAATAATATGAATATCTAGATTTCAATAACCATATTGATTTCTACTCTCAAAAAAACTATTTATCTATTTCAATATGACTATTAAAAAAGAAACCCTACTATTAGCCTCAAGGCTGTTTTTCAGTAAAGTCCATATATCAATTTACAGCATAAAGCAACACAATATGATACAAAAGAAACAAAAATGACATTCACAACAAGAGAAAGAACACACTGATAAGAAAAAAAGAAACAAAAGAGATTGGCTACAGTAAAAGAAGGTTATATTGACAAAAAAAAGGTAGTAAATAGAAATCTCCCCTATAAGAAAGTTGTCTTGATTTATATAATTGCTTTCAGCAAATAGGTGAAAACGTAAAACCTAATTGGACAAAGAAATATCTAAAAAGGCTTGAAAACCCCTTAGTATGTCATCTACATGGCACTCAAGGGCCATTAAAATGAAGGTTCCTCTGTCATATAAAAATGATTCTGGCATCATACTTCTCAAAAATTACCCCAAATTTGACCCTACTCGAAATTCAAAGATGGCACAGATTTGCCCTTTGGGATGTTGTTTGAGGACATAATATCCTTGATGCATCTGAAACAATGACATGGATAAACTGCATCTTCTTATTTTTTTTTGTGTGTGTGCAAACAACATGATTTGTGTAATGTGATGCTTTGTAATTTGTTTCACTCTTTTGTTGGATGGAATAACAAATGATAATTATTTATGATATATGATAAAAGATTGAACACATTTGAGTACCTGAATATAAGAATGACCCAAGTCCATCAGAGAAAATTTGGGAAAAATAGAAATAAATAAATAATTTCCTACTGCTTTTAGTGTTTTCAGTTATTGGGGTGTTATTCATACATATTTGAATACAAAACAGTCACTTAAATGATTATCTGTATTTGCATGACCTCGTAAATGGTTTCCAAAGGCGATAGCCAAATTTGGACTTGGGTCGTTCTTATATTCAGGTACTCATTTCTATGTAGAGAGTTCTGTGCAAGCTATAATTGACACAATAACATGCAACAGTTCTTCTGAGATGCCCACAACACAACAATAAATTACTTACTGAAACTTTTTTAACAGTTTTTTTTAAAATATTCTGATGATATTAACTCCCACTAAAGTTCACTTTGTTGGATAACCTTCTCCATGGGTGAATTCTCCCCTGAATAAAATCGTTCCTTCAATCGTTACCTGGCAACTTGCAGCAGACCACACCCGTCATCAAGCCGGGGCGGTAGTGACACGCCCGGTTGAAGTGTGAATCCAGGCAGCAGCTGGCATCGATGCGACCCGACCCGATGCACGAAGTCTGCCCCTTGTTCTGGTGAGGACAGTTCCTCCCTATGCCTCCAAGATCATCCTGAAGAAAATAGGAATAATGCAGAAATAATTCACTATTAAAATTCACACAAGCAGGACGCCTTGATACTAAACAATAATCAGAATAGCTAAAGCTTGATAGGTAATGATGGTCATAGTATGTGTGTAGTAGTAGTAGTAGTAGTAGCAGTAGTAGTAGTAGTAATAATATTAATAACAATAACAATAATAATAATAATAATAATAACAATAATAATAATAATAATAGAAGTACAGTGGAAACTCGATATAACGAGATGGTCGGGACCGAGTCATTTTCCTCGTTATAGCCGATATCTCGTTATATCAGTAGGCATAAAAGAAGGCATAACATAAAGACATTAATTTGCACATGTGGGACTACCCATCATATTTCAATCAATACTGATAACTTGATATTGTGTGTGAGGGAATTACTCACCTTTATGGGTAAGAAGATGTTTTTCGCCAAGGAAATCCAATATCAAGAATGTGTTTCTTATTAATAGTCGATGTTTGAATTCGTATAGCTTGCGATTGTATCAAGATCGTCTGTGGATTGGCGTGTGGTTTTGTATGGGTGTGTGTTGCGTGGAAAGCTTGAATATCAGTGGTCTGCACAATGCTGTGTGTGTATGTGACACATTCTGTATGTACATTATGACTGCGTGTGTGTGAAGATGGGGAATTCCCTTCGTAGAAAGCCAATCACAGCATCAGATTGCCTCACACCTGCTAAACGTCATGATGATGTCATGTATACATATGGCCGTCCCACCACATTTTCTGCATGTATCAGTGTGCGCGCACACACACACTTACACGTACAACATGCACTGCTAGCTGGAGTGCACTGAAGAAAATGATTATGTGTGTACAAGACAGTTTTTGGCGCATCAAGCTTTACAATCTCGGAAGATGATAGCACAGGCGAAGTAAAGCTTTACCGAAGGCATCTTGCTTTACCTCGCTATAGCAGGTTTGATTGACTATGTTTTTCTTTGTTTGGAAGTCACAAAATTTATCTCGTTATAGCAGTTATTTCGTTATAGCCGATCTCGCTATAAGAGTAGCATTTTACATAGACTTGTGTGGAAGGAAATTTGGGACCGAGAAAATTTCCTCGTTATAACCGATATCTTGTTATAGCAGTGTTCGTTATACCGAGTTTCCCCTGTAGTAGTAGTAGTGGTGGTGGTAGTAGAAGTAGTGGTGGTAATAGTAGTAGTAGCAGGTTTTAACAGTAGTGAAAATGACAACAATAATGAACATACAGTCTTATTTATCAACACTCAGCTAATAAATGAAGAGTTTCATCGCAAAATGAGCTAACTCCATTCTTGTTAAGTTGATATAGTTGAGATTAAAGCTGCTAAAAAACAAAGAAAATAATAAGAAAATACAGGATATTTTTCATCATAACTTCTAGAATATTCCTTGTCATGTTACAAGTGAGGTATTACTGGAAAGGTTTTATTTTGCTCTATCTGATGATGGACTTACTTTAAAATATCTAAAAATGGCACTTAGCTCAATTTGCAAAGAAACTCTTGAAATGTTGACTGTGCTCTTCCATTACTATGGTTTCAGCATAACTAGGTATCCACTTTTTCTCCAGGGTCAAGAGAAACACACTTGGAAGAAAACAAGGTGCATGAATGTGTGGACTTTGTTCTTATCAAACTTGAAATGTCCTTTTTGAGAATCAAGAATTATATCTACTGTATCACAGTCTTCCAACATTATAAGATGCCTTCCTCTCACCCATCAATACTCACATGGTTGTTCAAATCAGGGTAACTTGTTTTGTTCCCATGGATACAAGATTTAAGCCTCCATATATGACAATTGAAACTAATAGACAACTTGCCATTGCTGAGTGATGCAAGCCGCTATGATGATCGATAACTCAGAAAATTTCTTTTTAAACTCAATCATCCAAACATTTGACGTAGAAAACGCCCAGGTGAATTATACATGTTTTTCCTCTCCAGTGAATCTTAATAAAGACACAGAATTGATGTCTAGTAGCTTTGGTAATGACAAACCTTCATCCACTCATTATCCTACCTAAACAATTTTGTCTCGATTAATTTTCTATATAACTTAACTGGCTTGATTAACATGATTTATTTTTACAGACCTGATATAAATTGCAGCTATATGCTTCTGGGATTTTTTGTGCATATTCGTACTTGTTCATTTACAGCCACTGCACTTATGCAGTAATGGATTGTCATAGATGGTGAAATGACATGTTTGAATTACATAAATGTTTGTGTGATTGTAGAAGCAGAAAGGCATGACTCCATGGTAACCCTCTGTGCAGTCTGACAAGCACTTAACTACATTAAAAGTGTCATACAAGATGGTATCTCAACAAAAGGCGAATAGATACAAGGACTCTAAGATTCTCTGAAGGACAAATCTCATCACCTTTTCTTTCCAGCACAGAATGGACTCAATTCAATGGGCAATGACGACCAACTATTTACCGCAAACAGCTCAACAGCCAAAAGCACTCTTTCAGGTATTTTGCTTTGTTTTCAAAATCCAATTACACCACCAGTAATCTTGCTCATCGTGGTACCAGATTCCCTCTTCAAACATCTCCTTGGTATGATTCATACCTCAGAAATGGAAAGCTGCAGATACTCTTTCCCTTCTTTGAGAGAAAAAAAAGGGAAAGATTTTCAATCTTGGTTCTCAAACGTTGTGTTTACACAGCATCTCTTTTTTCTTTCAAGTGTTCCTGAAAGATACAGGAGAGAAAGGAGATTCCTCTCCTTTCAGATCAATACCAGTTAGCACGTTTGATTATTGCACAAGACCGCAGACAATTGCAGTGTGCTAATCCTTAATGAGAGTTTACAGGAGGATGAAGACCTACTACCAGAAACCACTTCATGATTCCACCCCTCTTACTATTCCTGCACCCCATCCCACTCATTTATGGGGGGCATCGCTTTTGGCTCTAACTGCAGAAAGAGTCCAAATCTCTCCTCAAACATGAGAAAGTTTTGAGGGTCTTTCGCCTCGTGGCTAAATGACAGCACACAAAGGAGCAGCTCACAGTGAGAAGTGAATGAGGTTAGAGAGGAGAGGGAGAGGAAGAAATGAGGGAAAAGAAACAACAGGTTTCATTCAAAATGGATGTAAGTATCTAGTTGCTATTAGTATACTTAAAAAGTATATCATGGTGTGTTAATCACACCATCAATAATACTTCCTAAGCTCAGCAAAAAACACTGCAAAACAAAATACCGGTACTGTAAAACCAGAAATTTTAGCACGCATGAAACTTTTGCAAATTCCGCGAGGAGACAGGATTCATAAAAGTAAACTGCACGCGAAAAGTTTTTCGTCTACACAATGCGTTGAATGGCGTGGCAATTTGCGAAAGTTTCATGACATGGAAAAGGCCATCAGCTCCCATTTGTGAAAGTTTCATGCTGTGAATGTTCTAGTTTCACAGTATTCTGACCTTCCCAAAAGCAAATATGACTCTTGATACATATTACATAGCTGTTCTTACTGAGTCCTCTATGGTTCTTAATTGATTTTCAATGAGTTCATATGATTCACAAATTTGTATGATCTAAATCATGCTTCCAGTACAGAATTAGGGAAGACTATGATAAACTGGAAACATATACAGTATATGCAGAGATAGAAAGATATGTAAGAGACAGAAATAGAGAAATACTCAAATAGATGTAAAAAGGAAGAGATAAAGTGTAACAGAAAGAGAGAGGGGGAGCGGACAAAAGAGGAGAGAGGAAATACAAATCAATTTCGACAGAATTAGCAGGTGGATTTGTAAGGAGACAAGAAGGTAGCCTTCATGGTCACTAGCTAAACAGTACAACGGGGAGTTGTCTCAGCCAACGTGTGAAACTAAGTCGGTAGCTAGGCCAACATTGAATACCATCTCTGAGTCTTGCCTCCAGCTAACAAGTTGCAATTACAGGAAACAAGCAGGTGGAGAGGAGAGAATGTATACCTCCATCTCCGAAAACCATGACGTCTGCGTTCGATCAAAATCTGCCAAGCTGCCAGTCCATCTCACCAGCGAGATTTGGCGGGGAGAGTGGATCTGACAGTGGGCGGAGGGGAGAAGGGATCGGGGAAGGGGGAGATCTGCAGGGGTGCTGGAACCAGTGTTTGGATATTGAGGTGTGCGTGTTTTCGGAAGGAGTAACCCCTTCAACCTCGTTGGGATTGGAAGCCCAGGGATGCCAATGCTAACCGGGACGTGTTTGTGTTGGATTAGGAAGGAGGGAGACAAATTCTAACTAACCAGTTTGATGGATATCCTTGCTTGCATGCTCCAATTTCTTTTTTTTCCCCTGAAGTCTTTAAATCCACATACACAGCTTATACTCTGACCCAAAAAAACTCTTACTTTATCAAATATAGAATTTAACTCACTCAACATGGCTATCATACTCCAAAATATGCAGGTGGGATTCAGAAAAACTGGACATTCCCACCAGTAAATGATCTCAAAGCCACTTAATATTGACTCTAGACACCCCTCACCAGTCATCCTTGACAAAGACCCATCTATCAACAAGTTTACAATAAATATTGATTCTTACAGGTAGTCTGAAAAATTCACTGAAGGCAATATGATCATAAAAAATCTAACATATAGACCTACCTATTACAGTGACGTAACAAAAACAGCAGAGTAACAACAACTATTGCTTTCATTACTACTAGCGCACTATTCCTTGTAATGATCGAGACGATCAACAAAAGAACTGATAATCATGGTGATGATAATGATATACTGATAATGATAATTGTAATGTTGCAATTATTGAAAAGATAATCAAAATAATGACATTGACCATGATGATGATGATGATGATGATGATAATAGTAGTAATAATAATAATAACAATAACAATAATAATAATAATAATGGTAACAATAATAACGATGATAACAAATATAATACAAAGTTAAACAGAAAGAGAATTTCTGCTGATAACATTAATCACAATACCGCAGATATCATTCACATTCCAATCATCTGATTACAGTGATAAAGTGTTCCGCATGGTTTTGCGTGCGATCTCAAAACAGATTGGTCTCCAACCATGGCAGATTACATCACACAATTAAGATACTTGACACCTGCCGGGTGAGCGGACAAATAAAACTGTGTAGTAATGTGTTTCCCAATATTTACCCTCCTTATCAACAGCTCGCCTATTCAAAGTACATACCTCAACATGTCTGATGCAGATTGACACACACACAGACACACAGACACAAACAAAAGACTTACGAACACACTGCTAATAGTTTCTCCAAATATTCCATTAGAGAGATTACACATGAGCAAGGCGACATTTGAATACATTTATTTATCTTACTGCAGAATGGTGGCATATGAGGTCTGCACAGTAGAACTGTAAGACTATTATGTAGTCTAGATTCCACACACAATGGCTGACCAATTAGTGCCAATCAGAGGATGGAAACCAAGTGAACCCGTGTCAAATCTCGGCTGTCATTGACTCATTAGCAAACATAACGTGGGAGAGGGGAAGTCTACGACAAACACGTCACGTAATCCAATTAAGACGAAACAGGCTTGATACCCGTGCACTTGGGCAAGCCCTAACGAGGATGCGTCATCAATGGCCAGTAGTTGAAGATCATTTGCAGTGCGTCTCAGATTTTGACAAGAACACAAAAGCAAATGTATGCGAGCATGCAGATAAAGTTTTTCAGGGCATTTAATCAACACACCAACACAGACGTAATCATTAATTTGAATAACTATATAAGACTGAGTAATTTTTCACTTGGGTTATAATTTGTGGACACTAATTTTCCTTCACGGATGTATCCAGTAACATTTTTGATATACATGTATTCCCTGAATACATTTCATGCTCGGGTATTCACTTCTGAAATTAAATAAGATTGAAATAAAAAGCGCCAAGCAAACACAAGTTTATACTGAGCACGTTAGAGACTTGTATGAAACATTACAGAGCAAGAGGTCTGATGCTGCCATATGATAATTGTATATCAGAATGTTGTGTCCGAATGATCTCATATCAAAACATTGTATATCTATATATTTCGCATGAATATATATTGTATGAATACACATCGTATGAGTATACATCGTATGAATATAAAACTTGTATCTGAAAGCGCTATATCAATCTCTTTCATGACACGTCCACCATGCTACGACAACAGCAGTGAGGGTGGCCCACTTTCCTTTTCCCACCCCGCCCTCAGGAGACAACCATGATGATCCCACCTCAAACATGTCAGTGACCTTTGCTGATTATCACGATGACGCATGAGTCGCAAGATGCTACCCCCACCCCCATCCCCCTCCACAGAAAATGTCAAGAGCCTAATGAATTTCATTCATTTGTACATTTCCACTTTCCACATGTGGCTGACTGGGAAACAGAGTGTCTGTTTCCGCAACGGACAACGAGGCTGTAAGCTAGGACACAAAAGACTGAAGTCTTCAACTTCTGTCCAAAGGGTAACGTGTGCCAACATACGACTCCACACCCCTTTACGGAGGAAATACAGAACAGAGATACATGCCTTAATCCAAACTTTAGCAGACTAGGTTTAGTCTTTCATATTTGTAGGCACTCAATTCACAATGTGGAATCACTGCGAAGAGGCTCTTAAAGGAAAAAGCAATGGCGCGTTCTTGTGAGATAGCCTCGATGGTGCATTGGCATGGGGCAGTTACCCCCCTCACAAGACGAGAGAGTTGATACCAATTTGTTTGTTTCGTTTGATTGGCTTCTCTTATTCAGCCTGTCAGACATCAATCTATCTGAATGGGATCAGACTCAAGTGAGCAAATCGGTCTCCGAAGATGTCCCATGCACTTTTATCGTAATAAATTTGCTATTTGTCAAAGATTTACGCTAACCAAGAGTGACGGAAGACTTTTGTTCGGTCTGTCGTGAAAGAACATTGTCTTCACCGAGAATACCATTCCGATCTTGCCGAAGTCTTTTGTCGGCCGTACTTCTGCTTCAAAGCTACGGGACTTGTCGACAGGGATTCTGGGCCCTTGCCTGGATTAATGATGAGCAATTTATTTGTGTCCAAACACGGTGAAGTCGGACTGCAGGGGGAGATGGCTAAACACTGAGCTTTACCTCGATTCATCGCAAGGACAAGATGAACCAAACAAGAGGAAGATTTCACAAGTTATGTCATAAATATGGTTTCTGTTTGTGCTCAGGTGGGGCGTGAAGAAGGTTGAATGTTTGGGGGTTAAACCGTCACTTCGAATGACATCATTTAGAAGGCTTTATGTGGGGGAAAAATAAGGTCTCGTAAAAGCTTCTGTCCTTTTTTTAACTGTCTTCCTATTCATTTCAGCAAAGGAAACAAAATGCAGAATTTGTTTCTTTCATCTTTCAATTATACAAAAGAAAATGCGCAATTTCATCACATGAATTTAACAATAAAAGTGGAGAATTTTCTCTCTTTGCGGAGGTTGTAATTTTTGCAGGTTCTTCTCGATCAGAAGCAAAATCTGCAACCCATGAATAGAAAGCTAAATGAAAAATACATGGGTAGAATACATTGAAGAAGAGAGGGAAATACGAATATAACTACTGTAAAACACGACATTTTCACGGCATGAAATTTTCGCGAAGGACAGCTGACGGCCATATTCGCAGCATGAAATTTTTATGAGCTGCCTCTAACATTCAATACATACAGTGTGGACAAGATCTTTAGCGTGCATTTTAATTTTGTGAAACTTGGCTCTCGCGAAATTCACGAAAATTAAAATGCATGCTAACATTCCTCGTTTTACAATACATATATTGATATCTTTCCACCTTCACAGATGAAGAAATGATTTAATTTTGTTGCATTAATGGCATAGTATTTAATCTCTTCATGGCAGGATTAGGAAGAGGGTTTCTAATAGGGAAATAAATTACACATTCCTTCATTGACACTTATTACTGATTACTAGCCAATTAGTTATCACTCTCTTACAAGATCTTGTTAGGACAGATTGCCTTGCTACGAGCATGGTGATTGTATTAGTGTGCAATGAGCCATCATCTACTGAAGACAAAGTGATGAGATAATTGATTGTAACACAACTGTCTAATAACTTGGCAGGATAAAACTAGATTAAGATGCACACAATAACCTCAAATTTCATTCACAAAGATTACCTCTTCTTTTTAATACACGGGGTAAGTCTGTTATTATTCTGTGAAAAAAAGAAACAGCAGCAAAATGTTATGACTTTCAAAGTTAGACCTGCATTTGCTAAGTTTTGAATCAAGATTAAAGCTTTGATAGTTCACAATGTTAACCCTGTAGAAACTGAAGATTCTGTACATAATGGCCTATGGTTGTGTGGAAGATACAGCAATATTGCTCTCATTTTGACAACTTTCTAAATTTTTGTCTGTTATAAGTCATGTTTATTTGAAAGCCTATATCAAGACTTTACCAAGAGAATGGTGTATCACAGAAGTAACATACTTTTGTTGACCTTTGATCTCTTTCAAATTATATTCAATATATTTAATTACATATTCTATATGAAAACAAAACAAAAAAATGTGAAGTACAAAAGTATTTTAAAAAATGGTGGGCATTTTCAAGTGTTTCAGTGATTAATTGTTTAAAGGAAAACACTGTGTCTTCCTTGATCATATAGTGGACACTATGAAAGCATCGCATACCTTTTGACCTAAAAGAAATACCCTCGCTTTGAACAACCAATGAGCAATAAGACAGGGATATATCTGGTGGAGGTATCTTCTTTAACTCTCTATGATTTAGTGGTCTGATAATCAGATTTCGCCTCATTCTCTCTGTTTAATCTGGCCGAGAGATGAAGAGACAGTGTGAAGCGAGAGACAGCAGAGTGTGAACGTACTATCCCGATCCCAAAGTGCAGGAGTTCTGAGCCAAACAAACCGCCTCACTGTGATGAAGATTCCAACGGTCGTCTCCTCTATCTCCCAGGATGACGTTATGGCTGTCAGTCACATGACTTGGCTATATTTGTTGCCATTTCCATCTTGAAAACTAATCATTTTTTCCCCTTTTTTTCACACAGAAAGCCGAACACACGGTTCCACTTCAACCGAAATGACTTAACCACAATTCTTCTTGCTAGGGGAATTATGAGTGCGAGGTCGGCTGGTGAGCTTTTCTTCACATCGGGATTTTAAAGTCTCAAATCTTGGTCTATATCTAGTCTGACAATGTGAAAGGTTCCAGTGCACAATGGCAATTCTGCATTCAAAATTTCCATCAGATAGTTATAAGCCTGTACAAGCATGCAGCGTACATTGCCCATAAGACATATCATTTTGTTAGTTTGTTCTGAATTGGTGAGAGATCTTCCAAAAGTCCACAATCTACTGAAAGCACCAAACTACAATAAAGTCTTGCACAAAATTGACTTGGCTGCATCTAAAGTCTTCACAAGAGATAAATCGTTCAATTTCTCTCTGTCATTCTCCTTTTTCTGGTTCTTCTATTTCTTTTTAGTCAGCTATTTTCCTCTATTTGTTTTTTAAAATTTTATCCAAATATGTACAGATCTAGGCAACTGACATAATATATGAATGTTGTAAAAAGTGTTTTCCTTGAATAGAAACTCTAATTACATGGAATATAATAATATTGACTGCTGAATGACAGAAACTTACTAACTACAAATCCTGACAATGATAAAGTAAAAGCACCATGAAGTATGTGTTGAGCTTCATTTCCAATTATAGACATGATCTGAAATTTGAAACTCTGTCTTTAAAGGTACTGTTTACCTTTGGGAGCAGTGATTTAAAAAATGTTCAAGATATCATATTTGATGTATATATGGAGGTCTGTTGTATCACAAAACATCCTACCATATAAAATTTTTGCAAGAAAGCCTAAAATATAAGGAAATATCAGTATTTTTCTCAATAAACTGTAACTGTTGATGGTTTAGCACTAATTCTGGGGGCTTTTTTCATCTGTAAATCGTAAATCATGCCTTTAATATACACTTGATTCAAACATGCACCACAGACAAGTAAAACTGTTTTCCATAGTGTGCATCTCTTGCAACAAAAGAACGTGACTTGCATATGGTGAAAATTCTCTGACAGAAAGCGGCACTACCATATCTCAAAGATCAATACCTTGAGAATCATGAAACACTTCCAGTTCCATTGTCTAGGTTTGAAGCGGAGGGGACCAGAGCCAAGGGTAATTCAATTTTCAACTTGGCAACAAGGGTCATCGAACCCCAGAGGACACAGAAAGGAGGATCCCCCCACCCGCCCCCTCCACCCACCCACACACACACATACACACACACACATGTACGCACACACACACACACTTGCACACACTCACACACACAAACACACACACACATTTAAAAAAAATTACTATGGAATGGAATTTAGGGAAACTCTAAAAATCGTATGGCCATCTTGGGGAAAGTGCAGCGTGTAATGCGATACAATTATATGGGTAAACAGGGCAGGCCCACACTCGTTACTGCCGATAGGCATAACAAACTTCAAGTCAGCCACACTCCGCCTGCTTCTTCTCCCTGGCCCCGATGCCGAGAGGCACAACAAACTTCCAGCAAGTCACACACGCACGCTTTCTCACTGTTCCCCCAAACCAGGGAGGTGGAACAAACCTGCCAGATCGTTTCAAACAAAGGATTTGGGGATGTACATACATGTATCTGGATGAGTTTAGATTTTTATGAATATCTCAATGAGTCTTCTTAACTATTCACACAACACACACTTAGTTGTACCTCTGGATGTGTTTCAGCACATCCAGAGGTATTTTCTATAAAAAACTTTTGAAGATTGTGCTCAAAATTTTCCACTTTTTTATAATTCAACCTGACAGGTAGTTCTTTCAAAGTCAATTGCTTTTAATTTTACAAATTTATCATAATGTAATTGGTAGAAAATTGGTTCATATAACACCACATGTTTTTCCAAAATGGACACATTTGAGGTACAAATGAATTTAAAGAGCAGTCCCTATAAAGCTCTTAATATCTGATGGTAAAATGCATTTTATATGATAGCACTTTTAGCTATGATGTAATTCTAAAATCATCTTTCACTTTATCAGCAAGCACATCACACTGCTTGTCTGTTACCAGTTTGTACACATCCCCCTGACCTCTTTTGAAAATAAAAAATTCAACCTGAAAAGAGTCATCAAAATACACAGCAGTTTGGAGCAAACGGTTTATTTGGGCCCCTTGAAATGAAACACTTTACAAATGACATAAAAAAGTAAGGTACGCAATGAACAAAGCATACGAAGAAAAATAAGAAAGAGAGATAGAGAGAGGGCGAGAGGAATTGAATTGAAAGTGGAAGGATGAATAATAAACCAGGGGCAAAGCGGAAAATATTCTGGAGAAATTCCACCTGCCGTAGCGCTGACAAATCAAACACTTCTCCCTCGAAAGTTGCATGCGCTTTCTTCCTCCGCCACTTCCCGGAGCTGGTGGCGTTACTCACAACTCGGTACATCGAGGAGCGCTGTCTGAAATCTGAGTAATAAGGGTCACAGAGGAAATAGAAGGATATCCCCCAGAAAACTGTCTTTATTTTATTTGTGCTACCAGTCGTGACCACAAACAACACATCTCTTGCTATGTCTGGAGGCACAGCGTTACAAAAATACCTATGTCCCGTCCTGTCTGCTTTAGCTTCATTTGCAGGTAATTGAATCTTGCTGGCAGGGGAGCAGAGTCAAACAAAAATAAAATTGTTTCCGTTTTGAGAAAGGAAACATATTTTTTTTCCTTCCCAATTGCACGGACTTCAAATACATTTCAAGCTCTGTAGACGGCTGAAATCATGGAACAAGGAATTGCTCAGATTTTATCACAGTGTATTCATGTCTACAATTGATGACAATCTTCAAAGAAATTAATTTTTGATGTAGCAATCCCAAAAGTTGTAAGATAGAATTTAGACAATTGAATTGATATAAATAAAGCCACACAATTCCTCTTCATCTAATTGCTGCATTCGGTCTCTACACCTTTGTATCCATTGAAGACTTCATTCTATTCATGTTAAAGGGATGGCATGGTTTTGGTTGAGATGGGATTCAGATTTTAACTTTTTGTAAGATAATTTGAAACCACTTATATAAAATATGAAAGAGCACACAATTCTACGAGGCACTCAAAGTTCATTTGATGAAAATTGGTTTTGAAATGGCTGAGATATCCAAAACCAAAGTAAAACAAAGTGGTCCTAATAAAAGGAGGGTCCCACCATTTATTAGAACCAATTTGTTTTTGGATATCTAGGCCATTTCAAACCAATTTTCATCAAATAGATTTTGAATTCCTTTTTAGAAATGTAGAAATGTCTCTTTAATATATCATATAAGATGTTCCTAATTATCTCGCATAAAGTTAAAATCTGAATACCCATCTCAACCAAAACTATACTATCCCTTTAAAGTTTGTCAAATGTCTTTAATCCTACCATTGTAAGTTTTTAACACTTTGTTTAAACTCTTCCCTTCTGAAGTATGGGAACACAAAAATAAAGAAATATATGATCATATACAAAATGGAACATAAAAGCATACAACACACATTTAACATGTCCAGACATTTTTTTTTTTTTTACAATTCCCTCTGAAGGATCTTTGAGAGAGGATAAGATTGAGTTTTAAGATAAATCTTTAATCTTTTTCAGCAAAAATTTGGTTACTAGAATTAAAGTTTTCCACATATAAAGACTCTGGTCCACTACTATGAAGAATGCTTGGTTTGTATGCATAGACCTTTTGTTGAGAAGAGCAGAAATGTAATAGAGATGCAATGAATTTTGTCTCTGACATGATTTGGTTATATGTGTTTGTTTGAGTGTGTGTGTATGCATTTGTGGGGTAACAATTTGCAGAGCTAGTACGAGTAGCACCAACCCACTTACAATTTCTTGGCAATATGTACATTTTAAATGCATCTTGGTAGAAGTAAAAAGTTTGGATAGAGATGAACTGATATGGTCACTTCTGACTCAAGGGTCACAACTTGCCATGAAATGTCTTCAAATGAAGAGGTAGATTTGGACCCCAGCACTCTATAAACTCTTATGCTCTCGAGTGATTGGCCTAAAGGAAAGAAGCACACGATACCGATGTGGTTTTTTTGAAGACAGAAAGTGGTAGCCATCATGTACTGGTCTTTTTCTTCAGACTTCCGCACCTCAGGGAGAAATTTGGAGGCTGTCTTTGGAGTCCTGCGACAGTGGTAGCTGATAAATTGGCGCAGTGACTCTCAAATCTGATATTATTGTTGACAATTTTTTCTCCAAGGATATTTGGATGGTTACTAACCACATTCATACGATCCAACCACACGAGTCTACTTCTCACTAACCAAATGCAAACGTCAGTCTTCACCAGGCCTACTGGACGCATCACTCATTTCAGGCTCTTCAATATTTTCCTGCTCTCATTTGGTGAAGTGCATTCACATTGACAGTGAGATACCACCATATTTCACTCAGGATTTTGTAATGTGAACACAAATAGATAGCAAAATACATCACAAAATACCATGGCATTTAAGGTGGTAATTCAAACTTCATTAGAATCCCAATGATCATACAGCAGTGCATTTCAATAAGAAAAGTGATAACAATTAACTCCAATGTTGATACACTTCCAGGTACATGTATGAACTGGTAAAGGGTGCTACAACTAGGTGAATATTAAACATCTTCCACAGGATTCTTTCGAAACCGTCTAACGGTTGATCACAGTGGCTAGTATTTTCGTCAAATTTTCTATGTGCTTGTAAATATCTGTAAATAAATTGTATTATAATGTAAATAGCACCAGTCTGCAAGAATCTTCAGTCTATTGAAGGAGGCAGACTTAATCAGAAGAAGAAGAAGAAGAAGAAGGATGATTTGCCAGTTTTTGTGAACAACAACTCTGGATTAACTCCTCACCTACAAAGGTAGTACACAGTCAAATGTTTTTCTTGCTTTGCAGGGGAAAAATACTACAAGTCTAATCAACATTTACCAAATCTATCTGATATTATTTTAAATGTTTTAAATATAACTTGTAGAATTCTATCCTTAAGGCTGAACATAAATCTTTAGTTAACTCCATCTTGATGTTATGTTGATACAGAGGATGTACTGGGTTATCTTACTGCTCTGTCAAGGAAAGAACAGAATCAGCCATTTTTTCCCTGCTCCCATTTGCATCAAACCTTAGAAAACTGATTCCAAGTTGACAGCCAACTTTCAACATCAAGACTCTCATGTTCATGTCATCAAAAATCACAATCTGCTATAAATTTGTCTTTTGACAATATCAACCAAGAAAAGAAATTATTGGGAGTCATGATAAAAATGTAATGATTTCTGTGTTGTAATAATGTTAATCTAACAGTCTCTTGATGAAATAAGAATTTTAATGAATTTTGGTTTTTAAAAAACAACAGCAAAAACAAGAGAAAAGAAACCTGGGCAGGACAAGGAATTGTAGCCTGAGGGTAGCTGGCAGAGCAATTTGGTAACACTCTGATTGCCTGTGGGTAAGGAAGTCTAAAGTTAGATACCGCTGGGGAGCGTGTTGTTTCAAGTGGTATTAATTACTCCATACTTAGGGAAACACCCCAGCACACACTTAACACCTAATCTCTCACTCTCCCCCTCTCTCTTTTCCTTTTTATCACAATCTATCTTTTTATAATACCTTCCCTTCTCAACCTTCAACCATCAACTTGACAGTCTTACCCCGAGTCACCCTGGGGCTTCATGTAACCACAACGACAGATTGGAATGTCTCAATCAATTAACTTCACACAATATTTAAATAACAAGTCCTTTCTGGACAGAAACTGAGTTAACAGAACCTTAAAAAAGCTAAAAAGATAGCTGGTATTTGCAGGGAAAACAAAATGAATTTATCAGTTATCATCAACTGTAAAACCAGGAATGTTCACATGCATTTAAATTTCGCGAATTTCGCGAGAGCCAAGATTCGCGAAATTAGAATGCACACGAAAGTTCTTGTCTACACCATATGCATTGCATGTCAGAGGCAACTTGCGAAAATTTCATGCCGCGTAAAAGGCTGGCTGCTCCACTTCGTGAAAATTTCATGCCGCGAAAACATAATGTTTTACAGTATTTTCAAAGTAACAGACAATACATGCAGGTTCAGATATGAACCAAATAGTCTTTTGCAGCATTCTAATGGACTGTTTTCCCTGGTAGCAGCAATTTTGGCAAGAAACGTTTCTCTGTAGTGAAGTTGTCAAAAATCTGAACCGAAAGTATAGTTGCAGTTCTGTCACACAAATCTGGCACATATATATATATCATAAAACTTACAAATGCTGATTTTTCTTGCTGTTATGATCTAATATTCACTTTATCATTGTTGAATTCATTGTAGTTTTCATAGTTCAGAAGAAACAATAGGTCTGTCATTAAAGGACAAGTTCACCTTCATTAACATAAGGATTGAGATAATGTAGCAATATTAGTAGAACACATGATTGAAAGTTTGAGGAAAATCAGAGTATCCATTCAAAAGTTATGAATTTTTGAAGTTTTTGTGCAGTACCCGCTGGATGAGAAGACTACTGCAGTGTATGAATAACTTAGATGTCACATGCGTACAACAATATAAGGAAAATATAAAGAGAATTTCACAAAATTCCATCTTTTGAAAAAAGTGCACATTCCCCTGACTCGTTACCGACAAATGTTATGGGTAATATTATTCCCCCTGCCTTTAGAAAGAGGCAAGTCAAGTGCTCTTTTATTATGCGAAAAAAGTGAAAATATGTTGAATTTTCTTTTACATTTTCTTTATACTGTTGTACGCATATGACTCACAAGCTGTAGTAGTCTCCTCATCCAGCGGTTCCAACACAACAATTTATAAAATTCATAACTTTTGCATCGATTGTCCAATTTTCCTCAAACTTTCACTGATGTGTTCTACTAATATTGTTGCATTTTCTCAATCCTTATGTTTATGAAGGTGAACTTGTCCTTTAAAGGTTATCACTTGATTAAAGAACATTTTGTACTACCAAATCTGTAACAATACGATGAAGCTAAAAAGCTCTTTGTTTCTAACCCAGGTTGACAACAGTTTCCAATTTTCTTATGGCAGATCACACAATCCTACACTCCTTTTGCTGCACAATGAAGGAACTCTCCCTTACCTCTGCACTACCGCCACAATGGCAGACATCGCCGTGACACCGATTTCTTGGCTAATTGGCAAAACATCGGTCATTCTCTCAGCCTGGTCATCACGGACAAGGCCAGTGACACGTCCAATACTATGAGGAAGGGTGATCTCTGAACGACTTATCTCGTGGGTTTGACTGCAAGGTGCTGATCTACTAGCTGGCTACATTGAGCAGTATTATATGACTAACATTGGAAAGGCTAAAGACATGTACATACTACTACTGCTACAAGAAATGGCTTATGATAGTCTCGATCACCTCCTGCATTAATAACAATTGCACTTATTTTTTCCAAATGAGGTCTTGTATCAAATATGTCTACTTTCACTAAGTAATTTGTTTGCTTATGTGCTTATGATCTGATCATTTTGTTATCTGTGTATCACACTATTATTATTAGCAATTATTTTGAAATAATGTAGGAAAGTATCTGCAAACAAACAAACAAACAAATGTGTACAATATGATAGTATTGATTGACATGTAGTGATACCTTGGAAAAATCAAAGATAACAAAATAACATGATTTGGTAGCGGAAAAATGACAAGTTTGACATTGTTTAAAAATAGAAAACCTGGTATCTCTTTTCCTGTCCAAACTTAAAAGCTTCTGACTATCTTTAAAAACAGAAATTGCCCATTTTCTTAAACAACATTGTTTGGTATTTGTAATTGAACTATTCTATTTAAATGTTTGGTCTTACTTAATCTGACTTTTAATGAGAGAAGACCCCTTTTCTTACATTCTTGCTCTTTCCTTAAAAAAAATGAAGCAATGAATGAGTGTCACTCCACAATGTTACACAGCTCCTGCAATCGATATTCTCCTAATCCCATCATCTCAAAGCTACCTGCCAACATCGTACTGAACAAGTCATTGCATACTTAGCCTAGTCTCTATAATCAGACATTTTTATTGACCATGAGATATACTTTCTAGTCTCTCACATTCAAATCATTTATGGAAATCTCCATTTCCAAGCCCCAGGCTTTTGTGTGATATCCAATCCTCCTTTGACTCACACATCTCAGTAAATATTTTGCATGTAATTTTATGAAATAAGTAAATTGAAGTAATAATTACGAAATTAAAAATGATTGGCAAATATTATTTCTCCTCTATTGAAGAGCCAACAACAGCCATGCAAGAACGGCACCACTCCATTTCATGACTTGCTTCCCTATCATTCAGCCTCAGGAGTCATAAAGGGTCTGAAAAGGAGTCTAAGCCTGAAACTTGTGTGCAGTAATCAAAATGACAAGTTATTGCAATTACTAGTCATACGTCTGTCAAAGTGCGTTCACTCTTATTTTGTTGCAGGAGAAATGAGACAGGGCACATGAATACAACGATCTACAAAGGGGTGGGCTGCGGGGCAAGTTGAACTGGAAGAAATCAATTTGACTGGCTGAAAAGAATAAATTAATGTCAGTATGTCCTTCTTGTAAGAATGGAAACCAAATTCTGTTGCCTTGCATGGAGACCAATTTAAAGATAAGTTAAGAGCCCCTGGGAACAAGCTTTTTTTTTTTAAATCTCAATTTTGATGAAGTGTTTGTATATATTCAGCAATAATCAACCTGATTTGCAATCATACCTGTTTCTTGCTGGCAGCGGAACACTAACACACTTGTAGACGCAGTAAACATACCAGCAGTGGAAGAAGATGTAATACAAGATCCCCACTCCTCCCCCCCCCCCCCCCCCTTCGGCATTTCCGGTCATCAATAAATCTAAGCAAAGCAATCTAGGACAAATATATCATGACAGTCTCCACCGATTATCCCCTAATGACTGTCAATTATCATTTACTAAAAAGTAGCTTTGATCCGCTTTTCAAAGTACAGCTGGTAGCCTGAATGGCTGTTGAAAACATTATTGGATTCTTCCTAAAGATTTTACAGATATGAGTACGTATTTAGCTCCCATGGAAAGATGAACTACAAAATACGCTTCTTTTTGATATAACACACGCAAACATTTTTTCCACTAATGAATTCTTTTAGATATTAGTGGTTAAAACATTGTCACTGTAGGATTTTATCATCTGCCTTTACATCGTGTGACTCGAACATGACAGAGCAGTTAACAAAGTTGAAACAAACAAACAAAAATAGTTTAAGATTACTGCTTATTCATGTTGATACGCTTTCATAACACATCTGTAGAAGATTCAACTTAATGAAATATGTGTTTTCGATGCTTTTGTACTAGATTTTCATCAGCCAAAAAGAAATTACTCAACACTCCACACAAAAACATGTGATGCCACTCTCTTGTGATGGTCACTTCAGTGTGTGTTTAAACATTTTCAAACTGAGTTAAATGAAGTGAAACTTAAATATTGAGGAGTAAACTGCTGGTGTTTGTCTTCTGAAAGACAAAACCATATTGCAAAATCCTTTTTGAACCTAAAATTGAACAGACAACGGCAATGAAAGGGTTAAAGTAATTCTTTTTAATTGTTGATCGTTATCAATGAGCAGGTTTGCTTGTTGCTTTATTGCCAGCCAGATGGGTCACACATACCTTTTTATCTCTAACAAAACAAATAAATCTTGAACTTTGAATAATGATAAAAGCTACCTTCTCTCCAATAAACCTATACTTTACAAGCGCTTGATATGATTCATTATTGGAGTGATGTACAAAGTACAGTTGTGCAGCTCAGCTCTGTAATATGGAGTATACAACAAACAAAGCCAAAGTAAACCCCTCTTTCTGTTCTGTGTTTGGCAACATCGGTTTTAATGGGTGGGTCTAAGAGAACCTTAACTGGTAAGATTCAGATGCGCAAATATATATATTTTTAAAGTATTGTTTAATCTAGTTAACATAACAGACTTTGGTTGAACTTGCTTGCATACTTTATGCATTAAGGGCACTATATACTTCCACACTGAGACAAATCAAGATGATTATGCGGATATATTCTGCAGCACAAGCTAACAAATGAATTTCTGTAAGGCAATGTACTTTAATATTGTCATAACCTTCCATCAATACATAACAAACTTTTCTTTGAATTTCTTCAGTGAATTCAAACAATGCTAGAAGATCAGTATGCAATCTATTGCTATCTCCTTTGTTTTCTTAAGTCTGCTCTGAAACTAATCTTCATGTTCGTGTTTAATGGAAGTATGGATTTGCTATTATGTTATATATACCCTCATGAATATGTTTTTATTTCTTTGCATTTTCTCTGAAATCACAATTCATTTGGGAATTCTTTGAAGGCACTGATTAGTAACAAGAAGAGGTTTTCTAATGGAACTTGCCTGATACTTACCTCATACAACTGAACCACAATTTGCAAAACACACATTCACAAGCATGTGCCTATCCATATTGACACCACATGGGGACTTTGTACCAATGGTCGTCCAGGCAACAGAGTTTGTGTTCCCCTCCTATGATATTCTCATCATCAGAACTCGTAAGGGATCATCACAAAATCTTGAGTTCTTGCCGGAAACATGCTTTTCCCTCCATCGAATAACAAGTAATACCCATGGGAATATCCGTTTTAAAAAGTTCATGACATTCTTTAGGCTTCTGTAACACGGTGCTTTATTAATGCTACATGGTAAGCATCATTATTTTCTTCTTCCCAAACTGCATCCTAATGGAGATGCCATTCCTGTCTCCTCAATCATGGGTTAATGAAGTATCCACTAATTAAACGTATGATGGGTTCAACCTTCACACTTATGACAGCTCCTGTGTAAAAACAAGCCACGAGGGCGATGTTTGAACCTGGTCTGTCGCCATGGGAGACAATGTTATGATAAACCTCTAAGCTTGGAGCCACAAACATTTTTGCTACTAATTGTCGGGGGATTTAACAATTTGCACTGGAAGACTTCGGTACCGGTAATGATCAATGATATTCTGGCAAACAGGCAAAAAGGGCATAGCAAGTCACAAACAGCCTGATACTAATGTCCTTTTTTTTTCATTCAGAATCCATGTTGTCTTGATGAGTTTTGATGCCACAAGTATCACCTGAAACATGGTTAACTCTTAATGTACTTTGCGTGCTGATTGGCACAGAAAAACCTACAGTGTTGTACACAATGTCCAAAGTCCTTGGCACAGAAAATGGTAAAGTTTTGGTTGAAATGGAGATTCAAATTTTAACTTTTTGCGAGATAATTAGGAACTACTTATGAAATAGTAAGAGCATACAATTCTAAAAGGAATTCATAGTGTATTTGAAACATAAAGATATGGGGAAGAACAGACTTCAGGGGAAGAAGAGACTTCAGGAGACAGGATGAGTAAAGGAAGGAAAGAAGAAGGGGAGAACAACATGAAGATGATTACAAATTAAAGAAAGCAAAGGAAAGGAAACAAAGGAAGCACTTAACATAAAAATTAAACAAACAAGTAGCTACCATGGGTCACTCACAGATGCAGTTAATCCTAACATCTGATTCATGCTATAAAGATTCATACATGGCACTCTTTCTACGTTGTCTCATGAAAGGTAGAAGCTGCAGCCTAAACGTTGTGATACTCTTCGTTTGCTACATCATGTGACAAGTGATCGAGTGCAATCTCTTATTGTTCTACACCATGATATTCAACCTCTTCTGTCCGATGAAGTGCATACCATATATGGAATCAGAAAAGCGAAAATATATACTAGCTATACACAGCCCTGTTGCTGTACAGAAGTCGCTGCATGGCGTCTGGTTGGGATAATGATATACTTATCTTTCTTTCTCTCTCTTTTATCAATACAGATATAGATGTGCATATATTTGTATACAAATTCATACTCCCCCCTCCTACCAAATCAAACAAAAATATGGAGTAAGAATGACCGAGCTCAGTATACCTGCTCTAGGGAATCCCTGCAAGGTCCACATTCCCCCCTGTCGTGGGCTGCATTGTAAACAAAGCACCCCTCCATTGCCACGGCGTCCGTCCATGACAACGTGGAGAGAAGCCCCGCCTGCTCCCAGCTGCACACGCCCCAGCCCGGAGCACACAGGTGACTGGCGTTGCCGACGTGCCCCTCCCAGCTACCAGAGCACGCTGCCAGGCGATCCTTGCTCACGAGGCCCTCAACTGTACCGTCAGCACATCCTGGAGTAAGAATGGAGAGAGGGAGATGAGATGGGTAAAAACCTGCCCTCAATTTGGGGTATGCTCCAGAAATGCTACTGCAAAAATTTGGCCTCCATCTTACAATCAAACAAAAGATGATATCATGTACATGTACCTTGATGCTAATGTTAACTTTGATAACCATTGTGCCCATTTGATAAAGATCACAAGTTTGGAATATGGTTGATGACCTGTCAATTCAGTCTCAATAATGCTGTACAAAACATTTCAGATACAGTCCACACACAAACTATACTTTATAATCTCAAGAAGAATCTGATCTAAAGAGAGAATTCCAGTCACCTTCATCACTGTCACTTCTTAGTTTTCTCTTCATCGTGTGACAAACATAAAAACAAACACATTGGACTAAGATACCAGTAATCACAGAAAGTAAATTACAATTAACTGTATCAAGTTTCTCCAAGAAGAGCCTGATTGCTATCTTGAAAGGATCAGGGAAAACATCAGCAATCCTTCAATCAGATGGATGATCTAGTTAAGAAGCAGAAATTACACCTTGAAAAAAAAAATCAGTTTTCCTCCCTGCCTCCTCTTGTAGCTTGGGAGCTAGTTGCCATGGCAACTTACCTGTCCACCAAATGTTAAGATTTGAGCTGTTCGGTCTCAAAATACTTCATATTTGGTACTAATGTTTGCAATGATTAATCATGAAAAAACATAATTGTACACACATCAATACAGTCACTATCACTGAGAAAGCATACCAGAACCAATCATGCATCAGCAATATGTTTCTTCATCTGATATGCAAGCAGAAAACAAAATGTAAGAAAGTTTTTTAATTACATTTGTCATTAATGGACCATGCATAGACTTTAATATGATGATATATGAAGTCATTCCAACAGCAACTAACAAAGATAGGCTGTCAATGATGAGTAGCAGAGTTTCTAAAACACTACAATATTCCAACATCTCTTCATCCATAAAATTTATCATAGGTAAAACCATCATCAATGACCCCTTTCCAACTTTGCCTCCATACCCAAACCTCTCCCCAGTTGCTACATCTCCATAACTGCCAGACCCATTAACCAGCCTCCCCCTTTTCCTGTCATCGCGATACTGCTTGATGTCCAAGATCATCTACCTCCAATGGGGCACTCCCGGATCCAAAATGATATTAGAATCCATGCCCAGCACCTCAGGATTAGGGCCAAAACCCCCTATGGGAAGCCTTCCAAATTCGGAGGGAGCAAGGGGGCTACGCTACATGGGTGATAAATGCTTGAAACTCTCCAGTGGGGATATTCTGCGTGATTCTGCCTAACCCCGTCCCCAACTGCAATTTCTCGAGTCTAATGAGTTTCATGTCTAAAATAACACATTTAGGTGGAAGGGAGTGCTTGTCAGGAGAACAGCACAGTTTAAAGGTTTGGTATAGTTTGGGTTGAGATGGGGCTTTACAGTTTTCCAACTTTTTTGTGATTCAATGAGAAACCTCCTATGAAATATTTAAGAGCATACATATTCTGAAAGGAATTCAAAGTTTATTTGATGAGAACTGGTATTAATATGGCTGAAATATCCAAACACACACACACACAAATCCTAATTAAAGGTGGCACCCAACTTTTATTAGGACCACTTTGTCTTAATTTGATTTTAGATACATCTCAACCATTTCAAAACCAATTTTCATCAAATAAACTTTGAAATCATCTAGAATATGTATGCTCTTTTATGTTTCACAAGAGGTTTCTCATTATCACACACACACACACACACACACACACACACACACACAAAGTTGGAAAACTATAAAGCCTATCTCAACTCAAACTATACCAACCCTTTAAGAGCTACCTTGAAATCAATTTGGGACAGCTAGTATCAGAGGAAAAGCTTGTGTAGCTAAAAATATACCCAATGAAGAGACGGTCTGTAATATTGATATGATGCTATGCGAAGTACTGATATTCAGGATAATACACTCAGCTTCATTTCTTGTTCATTTTGATGAAATATTTTTCTATATCAAGTTTGCTGTATAGGATTATTATTGATCATGGCCACATTGATTCTATCGGTATGGAATACAACTGATTTTACTAGATCTAAAGACATATTTTAGTCCTGGAATACCCCTCCATTTAAAGGGATGATACAGTATTGGTGGAGATGAGAATTGGGCTTTTTGCGAGATACCAAGAAAACACTTATGATATAGTACAGAGCATACCATTTTAAGAGGAATTCAAAGTTTATTTGGTGAAAATTGGGTTTGGAATGACTGAAATATCCAAAAACAAAGTAAAACAAAGCGATCATAATAAAGTATGGGTCCCACACTTTATTAGAATCGCTCTTTTTTGGATGTCTCAGCCATTTCAAAACAAATTTTCATCAAATGTTTAATTCCTCATAGAATTACATGCTCTTTCACATTTCATAAGAGGTTTCTCATTATCTCGCCAAAAAAAAAAATGTTACAAACCTGAAATTAAGTCTAAACCAAAACTATACGATCCCTTTAATGTGAATATCAACTAAGTGATATAAAAGGGCATCTATTTTGTCAAAACATTAAACCTGTACACATACATCTAAATCATGTCTCCTTCACAGATGAATAATAGAAATAGAGGGAAAACATCAAAATTATCATTTTGTAAGGAAACATAATTTTCTGGCAAATATATCTACTCAGATTAGCATGGGAAGTGTGGCTAGATATCAACCTCATATTCTTAATCCAAACATCAATCCCTGTTAAGCTATGCTTTCCAATACAGAAGTATAACGAAGCGCTGGCTCAGCTCTTTGAAAAACTTATCAAATACCAAGTGTAAAATACTTTTATTTCCGTGTGGTATGTTAAATAATGAAAGCATCTAAAAGTTGCACTTGTGTAATTTATCCTCATCTACTACTTGTGCCAACTTAGCCTCTTGACAGAAGAGTTTTTCAATCATATCACAGGCTTGCATGCACAGGAACCTTCATCCAAAAGGGCTACTCTTGATAATCTTACCTGCTATTTAAGTCAAACATATCTTACTCATTGATGCTCTCAGCTTAATCCTTAATCCCTTCAACATAACTGTGGGCAGTTATACTTGGTAGATCTCGTTTGTTTTTCTTGTTGTTTTTTCTTTGTTAATAGTGGAGTTTGGAATAATCATGACTATGCAAAGTATGCATTGTATCTCATTTTGAACAGTCTTCATCCAAGACTGCGTTGATGTTCAGGCAAGATAGCAACCTCACCATTACACAGAGATAAGAAGAAAACTCAATTACACAGGAGAAAGGGAATGTGTTAGAAAGGAGCGGATGTAGGATGATAGCACCCTTTGCTGGTGCTATAAATTTTACGCCTCGTTATCAAAACGTTTCCTGCCCTTACAAGCAAACGCTCATTAGCTATTCAATCAGAAGGTAAAATCCTTTGTGAAAACAAGCCCCTGGCTATGGATTTATTGGCACAGCGTTGCTGGAAAGCCACATGTGCCAATCACAGGAAATCACATTCACGTTCAGTTCAGTCAGTTCAAAATGTCCCTGCCATGCCAAAAACATAATTGTCTCAGTCAACAAAAACATGAATTCAACCAACATTTATCATTTCACCGGCAGAGAAAAGAAAGATGCCACATAAAGACGCTAATGATGATGGACAGTGACAGATAGCTCCTCATAAAACCTCCCAGGTTGACTTCTCCCTTGAAAACAACTCGGTCTGAACAATGGAAGTGCAAAGCCACGAGTGAGAGAAATCAGAAATATAATGGATTTTATCACCATGACATAAAATATTTGTCAACAAAGAGACTTGAATCAAAGTTGATTGATTTGGGAATATACAGATGGTAGCATGCACATAAATGGTTCATCTTTAGTGGCACCTTGTATCACTCGCATAAAGCAGTCTGGAAATATAATCATATAAATATCTTACAGGGGAATGAAATACATTTGGCAAAACAATAAACTGATAATTGACAAATAGTAAATACATTAAAAGGATTTTGTTTTTCTTAGAAGAGAGTTAGACTAGGTAACTTAGCAAAGAGGTAGAATCTTAGCTGAAATGCCAAACATTCATATATCTCAAAACTGACACTCATGAATATCATACAACAATGAATTAAAGACAGCTTAAAGACAAATATTTGTGCAGCAATAGAGAAAAGAGGCTAACAGTTTATATCTATGAATATGAAATACAAGGGAGCAGTTAAAGAAAAAAAAGGGAAAAGAAATAGCAGACAGACATAAATATCCAGACAAGACTACACAGAGGACTTGTCAACTGAGCAATGATGAGATGAAATCCATTAAATGCAGAGAACAAAAGAACAAATAATAGGAAAAGCATAAGAAAGGAAAGAAGAGAATAGTAGGAAAGATATGTAAGAAGAATAAAGATAAAAAGATGATTATAAATGCAGTAGGGATAGGACGAGGGAGAGAAAAAAATAAGAGGTTGAGATATATATGGCACTGTCTCCTCTGTCTCTCTATCTCTCTCCCTCTCTCTCTCTCAGACGGGTATGAAACATATCTCTCCATCAACAGATCGCGATGGTAATACAAGCTGGCAACATACCCACGCGTCAGATATGATACGATTCAAAGCAATTCATTGGCATTGTTCGACTTGTTGGTAGGTTGCAGGCATGAACGTGTCGACATGGGAAAGAAACGCATTGCTCTTTGCGAGTCACATGGGTGAGAGTTTGGTGGCCGAAGACCCTAGCAATCTGCTTGGATAGACCATCAAAATGTCACTGAAATACATTATATTCACTGATGATCCAGTCTGTATGTGTGTGTGTGTGCGTGTGCTTATGTAAAGGAAACTTGATAATACTTAACAAAATGATAATTTATTCCCAATCATAAAACCTTTCATAAGTAACACATTTTAAATGATTATATCTTGACTGGCCATCAATTACAAGCTGACTCCTCATTGTAAATTATAATTCAGTCTTCTTCTGATAAATACAATCCACTTAGCTTAACAAATACATCAAGGAAGTCTGATGTTATGTTTACACAGCAAACACAAATAGATTTAGGGTGGTTGTCCTTTATATTTTGCCCACATACACAGTACTGAGGAATAGAAATATATAAGCGATATATAATTATGATATTACATATTATACTGATTATAATTATTTGAATAACTATGATCATGATACTATGTGTCTGAAAGTCTGGAGAGAGGAAATCATTTAAAGGAAAATTAAACCCAAATGCATGTATGAAATGTAGTAATATTAATATATAATGCATCAGTATAATTTGCGGAAAATCGGAAAGTCCGTTCAAAAGTACTGAAGTTTTCAAGTTTGGTTCAGCTACTGCTGGATGAGAAGACTACCACGCTTAGTAATGGCATGTGTGGACGGCAATAAAAGAAAATTTTCACATATTTTTACTTCTCCAGCAAAATAAAAGAGCACTTGACTTGGGGAATAATGTCACCCTAAACATAGGTCAGTAACAAGTTGAGCGAATGTGTACTTTTCATTAAAAATTATCTTTTTTTGAATTCTCTTTATATTTTCTTTATATCATTGTATATTCATGACATTACAATCTGGAGTAGTCTCCTCATCCAGCAATGGCAGCACTAAAACTTTAAATATTAATTACTTTTTTAATTGATTGTCTGATTTTCTTCAAACTTCCCTGATGTGTTCTAATATTGCTGCATTCACTCAATCTATATGTATATTTGGGTTTCATTCCCCTTTAAAGTTCTCCAGTGTGCCTTGTATACTTGAGTTATACATTCCTTTCAATCCAAAATATTTTTGGGATATATTCAGGTTGCTGACACATCACATTAGCAAGTCATAAGTAGGAGGTTGGAAATAGGGTCATTGATTGACAAATCAAATTCTTAAAGATGATTACTTACAGTAATATAATTTTCAGTTCATGAAATAGCAGGGGTCAATGACTGACAAATTATAGCTGTTTAAAGATGCCAGGTGTACAGTGACAGAATCGTTAGCTTTTGTGCACTGTTAACAAATACAGCTATAGGACAATATCATTTTAATATAGGAACCATTGTGGCAACTAACAACCAAGAAAGGATATCAGTTACACAAGTAGCTCTTTATGATTAAACAGTTCTGGTGATATGAGAAATGTATCAAGAGATCATCAGGTTCTAGGCCAAAATATGTCATCTTTATGATTGAAATTGCGCAGCTGTTATTACGCACAGCTGTAGGACAATATTATCGTGACAACTGACCAAGTATGGATATTAGTTACCGTAAGTAACTCTTCATGATTAAATAGTTCATGATGAAATGAGCGATACTTCAAGAAATCATCAGGTTCTAGGCCATGGTATTTCATTTCTTTATGATTTGAAGGTCTGAAGGTCTCCTCTATACTTTTAATACAGACACATGAAAGCAATCAGCTGAGACATGCCATAGGTAACATAAGCCACTGACATACCCGCATGTCAAAACGACAAGGGCTACTGTTGCAGACCGATCTTCGTCCGGAGGGGGACCAACTTTGGGGTGCTCGTTATCGGGACAAGAGGGTAGGAATGCACCCTGGTAATATTAGAGGGAATCTCTAACTTACAAGCTGAAAGATGTCTTGTAAAATTAGCTAGCCATGGAACAATTTGTCAAAGAAATTTGGAAGAGGAACCATCTGCTTGGAATACATGACAAATGTATGATACAAACATGCAAATAATATTTGATGGACATTATATCTATAAATAAATGAATGACAGGACCTGTAAGTCTTTTTTTTTCTGGTGTTTAATATATACTTTCTTTTTATTTCTCAACTATTTTGTACTGATAACCACATGATACATGTAGTAATTATCTCAAGCAATGTAAAAACAATACAAATCTATTCCTTTAACTCATTGAGGATGAGTCCCAAGTATATTCGGGCAAGTGTCTATGGCAAATGCGTGTTGTAGCAAGATCAGCCCGTCTTCAACGGGTTAAAGAACAATGATGATTTGTTATATTATAATCACTTTAAATTCATCCCATTTTTAAAATCATTACAAATCATTTGCAAATATTTCACTTATGAAATAACATACTTGGAGATAAATGGGCACACAGAATATCTCTTTTGGACTTTGTCACAGTACTTTGCTCATCTAATCTAAAATGAATGACAATGAACTTTGTGCTTGAAGGCTGCAACTTAATTCATGCAACTAATACCATATACATTGCCTGATAAGATGCACCTATACCATCATGCAAATGGCCCAGAAGATGATGAATGATAAATGTCAGGGTAGTTTGTTAAAAACTGCACAATTTCTTCTGTTGTTAAAGCTGTGTAAACAAATCATGATCTGCCCGACAGACTTATCAGAGGTTGATATCATGTAAGCTTTTCTGCAAACAGGAAGTTATAGCATGGCACTCACTCACATAAAGAGTTTGTTTTTCTGCTTCAGTTCTGCCAATTAGACACTCTAGATAGACACTAGATTTTAGACATGCTAGATGGGTTTTCCCTGTCAGAATGTTGGGATCATCACCTTACATACCTTACACCTTGCATATGTTATTGGATGAACATGCTTTATAATGAAAAGGATAATGAAGTATGGCAAACTTAATTTTTTTTAAGTGAAAAGTACTGATGAAGTATTCACAATCACATCTCGTTTTTTTTTCTTCCAGACGAATCTCAGCAGACATTATCTTATATGAATTCATTCACTTTGTCAAATATACTCATGCTAAAAGTGAAAACTCCATGAAAGCATGTTATTAAAGGGGATGGCTAGTAACTGATCAGTGGGAATCAGTTGGAATGCAGGGGGATGATTGTTCCAATCCTTGTGGGATTCATTTAAGAGTACATTATATATCTATTGTTGTGTGAAAATTATTTGCACAAATTTATTTGGCGATCGTTAACGGGCCGTTAACGATCACCCCGTCACTGTACAGGCATGCGAACCTGGAAACATTAAACTGCACATTACTTGAAAATGAGACCATTCTGAAGCAAATAATTTTCACACAACAATAGATACATAATGTACTCTTAAATGAATCCCACAAGGATTGGAACAATCATCCCCAGCATTCCCACTGATTCCCACTGATCAGTTACTAGCCATCCCCTTTAAGGAGTATGATAATTTGTGCCTGTATTATCGCACAATTCTTATTTTCTTCCATCAAATTACTTTAAAGATTTTATAATTATACCTCTATTAGTCTTGAATTTATGCCAGGAAGAGAACTATAAAGCATCAGCCCAATATTTATTTATCAAGATAAATGGAAAGAAAACAACTGACTCCAACATTAGAAGTTTTTTTCCAAACTTTTGTAGAAGTTTCCCTGAAATGAAAACAAACAAATATGGTTAACATAACCAAGTAACTTATTGAGTATTGGCCTCAAAGTTATCTCGATATATAGCTATTTGCTGAATACCATAGAGAGATAAAGAGTAGGAATCTTAGATTTTAACAACTGTGAATTATGAATTCTGGTTGATGTAGACATAATATCTTGACACAAAGACTTGGTCAAAATAAATGACAATACATCATCACCAAACACACCTTTAATCTTATCCCCTTGTTTATCCCAATCCTACACTCCTGATCAATTCCTTCACACCCGTCCTAATCACCTGAGAATGATTGGATAGTGTCCATTACAAGTGTCGGCTGAAGGTCAAGACACTACCCTGGTATGTTGTAATGCACCTAGCCAGTGTATCTAGGGAAGTGTCTGTATCGGTCACTAGACCATTCCTTACACATGGGATGATATCATTGTGCCTTTGTCCCACAGTGTCTTACACCATACTAATACAATCTAAATGTACTGTAAAACCAGATTTTTTGCATGCATGAAACTTTTGAGAATATCTCAAGGAGCCAAGATTCGAGAAAGTGTTTGCTTACACAATGCGATGAATGCCAAGGAGATTTGTGAAAGTTTTATTCTGTGAAAAAGGCCGTCAGCTCCAATACGTGAAAGTTTCATGCTGCGAATATTTCTGGTGTTACAGTACTAAAGCTTTTCGACTTCTTTCTATGTACTAAATTTTGTGGTGTTTTGTTTTCATGAATTTCATTCATTGGCCGAAATTTGTGAAATAAATATCTCTCATGATAAACACTGTCCAATGTTATACAATGTGTTGTTCAGTCACTGATTTTCTTCTGAAAAGGAATCATACCTATTTCTCTATCAGTCATTGCCGTTCTCAATCACAAATTGTAAAATTGTCTAACAAGTCCCAATTTGTGGGTAATTTGTGAAAAAAATAACAACTCCAAAATATATGACATACATAGTGTGTGTCTGAACAGAAGTCTTCTCTTGTAGCCAGCGTCAGGGCATATGTTACCGCTAGTGTCAATCTCAATACACATGCACAAATATATAAGTGAATGAATAAAAAGATAATGTACAAACATACATATATTAAATATTTTTTGTAACTTCACGAATCAAGTGCAATTTGCCAATTTAAGAAACAAAAGATATCAACTCTGATCCCAACATTAATGCCCAAAGTGTGCGCGCGCATGCATATGTACATGTACTGTTATGTGGTACACAGTACATGAACAAGGTGTATAATACCGTTCTTCGCATGATGGAAAGATTTAACCCATCTTGAAATTGTTGAGAAGTCCATATTTGCAAAAAATCATTTACAGCATTTACAGTATACTATGCATACCAGTAGTGTTATATACACAAAACCAATTTCATTCATTTGAAATGACGGTCGCTTGTTCTCCTTGACAAGAGAATCCAAGTTTATGCAAAACTTCATGGTGGGACCTCTTTGTACCCAGTTTCCACAATACAATTAAGTCATAAACCTATGTATCTCTCAACAATGTAAAGTGCTTATCTGGTTTATTGTAAATGAAACGCCAAACTGCCTAGAGACTCAATTTATATAATTGGTGGAGAAAAATTATCTCATGTCATCAAAGTGTCAACTTGACCCTGCTGGAAAAAGGGAACTGTCTCCATGGCTATCAAAACGTAAATAGCATTTGGCGACACACTGCAAATTTGAAAATATTTCGTTGCATAGCTGCACAGTAAACTCCATTCAACCAAGATGGTCTGTGTAATAAATCTTAGTGATAAATATAATAGAATAATCTGGGATGTGCCATGAATCAACCTTATAAAGAATGACTATATTTCAGAAACAAATCAGTTAAACCAATTATATCCCCTGGTGAACTAAAGCTTGAGTATCTCTGGCTCATATATATTTGACTTGTCATACATTATTTCTGATTTTACTCAAAGGCCAACAGCAATTTCAGTTTTAAAGCAATGTCCGAATGGAGACTTGTCAGACAATGGTTAAAGTTTGTCCATGTAAGATAATACCGTAAAGCAAGATATTTTTGCAGCATGGAATTTTCACGAGTTTGAGCTGATGGCCTTTTTTTTTTGGCATAAAATTTTTGCAAATTGCCACTGGCATTCAATGCACATAATGCAGACAAGAACTTTTCTGTACATTTTAATTTCACAAATCTTGGCTCTCGAAATTTGTAAAATTAAAATGCACAGGAACATTTCTGGCGTATCAAGATAACCAGTATTCAACTTTGCCTTAAATTGTCTGTTTTTCATCATGAAGTGGAGATATTCCTTATATGGTCAAACCTGCCTTTGTGGCCACCTGCCACATACAGCCACTAAAAATAATTCCCCTGGAGGAAAAAGCCATAGTGGCCAACTGTCCATAATGGCCACTTTTTTGTCTCCATTGGGTGGCTGCTGTAGACAGGTTTGACTGTAGCAATTTTTCCCATTCATTGTGTTGAGCTATTACTAGCTAATAGAATTTGAAAGGTTTGATTTTTTGTATCAGACTGTTGCATCATGATAGTCACTCATTTATTTTGACAATTAAATGTTATCTATTTCAAATCTCATTTGGGGGTTGGTCAAATAATCTATTTCTCTTTTTTAAAGATCTGTTACCACTTCACCATTTTAAAGGCACTAGCCCTTCAGTTGAAGTACGAACTTCTACCAAATATTTCAGCATGAGGCGACATCTATACCAGCAGAAGATGGCTCAATTTCAGCTCAAAGTATTAGCACTCAACTGGGAGAAATGAAGATATTCCTCAAAATAGCCTCTTCCTTTCTTGATCAAATAAAACATTTGAAAGTCACTTTTCAATGAGGGGTTTAATTAACAAAGTTAAACCTCACTGTGATTACGGATGATCTGCTGGGAGAATTTCTGCCTCATTAGACATCAGCATTTTAAGCTATGCTATTAAACCCCCTGTTCAGACGCAAGCCAGTTTATATGTACAGAAACGACGTATAAAGAATTATTGTATAGCCGACAGACTGTTCAGATGCTAATTTCGACCATTCTGGAAAACGTCGTATAGATGTGCAGTTTCTCCTTGCACATGCTGTTACGGTCATGAGTGACAGGTGTAGGGTCACTTTTCATGCGCGCTCCCATCGTTTCGCTATACATTGTTTCATTATACGTTGTTTCATTAGTCAACATTCAGATGTATGAATTCATTGTATAGCTATACCGTTTTGGTATAGCTATAAGATTTAAGTATAAATTTTTTTTGCATCTGAACACCCTGAAAGTCCCTGTGCTTTTCCAGACCGCCCATGATGTTTATGGCAAATGAGATCTGCTCTCTTTTCGACACCGCATGCATGCAGTGGATATTACCAAAAGGGTCAGCAAGCGTCGTCGTCGCAGAGTCTCCCTGCTAGATCTGACTGGTAACGACAGGCAAGGCTTCCTGACAAGTCCTCAAGGACCACACCCGATCCACCATCGCCACCTTGCCTGTCAGCAGCCAACTAAGTTTGCCCAGACCACCAGAAATATCATGACAACAACACTGCTCAGGTATTTGCCTCCTCAAGATACTGTTGTACTTAAAAACACATCAATGCTTTTGGGAAAATTAACCCACAGCCAATGGTAATCCAGCGTTTCCCTGGAACAGTCCATGGGAGATTTAAAATCTTGTAGGGGACAGGTTAAAGGAGAGTGAAACTCAAATATATATGTGACTTGAGTGAATCCAGAAATATTAGTAGACTACATCAGTGAAGTTTGAGGGTATTCTGACAATCCCATTAAAAAGTTATGCATTTTTAACGTTTCAGTGTGGCCACTGCTGGATAAGGCGGCTTCAGCAATTTGTGATGTAACAGTATGACAACAATAAGATGAAAATATAAAGAGAATTCTGTCAAATTTATTCTATATGAAAAGTACACATTCCTTACACTCGCTATTGGCATATGCTAAGGGTAATATCATTCCCCCTGCCTTCTGAAAGAGGTAAGCCAAGTGCTCTTTCATCATGCTAGAAAATGAAGGTATGCTGAACTCTTTTTACATTTTCTTTATATTGTTGTTGTATCGTCTTCTACAAAGATTTCTGCTTTCACTCACTCTACACATATATATTTAGGTTCTCTTTCCCTTTAAATCATCTTTGAGAGTTGAGACCCCCTCCCTTATCGTTACTCCTCCCCGTGAGACGCTTGGAAGAAGCAAGGGGCAGCTAGCTTCTAATGGAGAGTGATGGAATCTCCACCACAGCTTGATTCTTGGGGGGATCCCCTGTGGTACCTGGGAGTATCCTGGGACCCTGGGAAGACTGATCAGGGTTCAAGACTCTGGCATGCTGTAGGATGCCAGATAGATTGGATATGGTAGCAAAACTCAGGGGACTGCCACCAAAACGTAAACAAATTCACCAACCGAGAAAGCATGTTGCACAAACAGTATCAGAGGATGGGATGTGAACTTCAGCAGATTGTGATTGTGGTTACATTTTCAACTTGATTTTGGCACTTATATCATAACTTCATCATTCTCTTTTTTTTTAAGCCCATGCTGAAAGAATGACTCATTTTCTGAGAATGATAATCATCAGATTGACAAGAATAAATCTGGAACTCGTCAAATGCTTTCAGCTTAAAAGGCAACCCCTAAAACTTTACCAGACTGAAACTTCAGCAGAGAAAGAGTTAACCCAAATGTGTGACTTAGGCCAGAGCAAAGAATTTGGAGTAGATTTTTGGAGAGAATTTCCCATGGGTATCTTCTTATCTACCAGACCTCTGGCCCAGTGTATTGATAGTGCACATAAGTATTTCATTTCAGCCACTTAGGCAACGATTAACACCAAAGACACAGTACCTTTGTACACCTGCACAACTGAGGTCCCCATTTTGCTATTATTTGATCTGAAAACTGGCAACCTCAGTGGCGAAGTGAGTGAAAACCAATACCACTGCTTCGAAGGCTGAATTGTTCCAGTACAGAGCTGGCTTCCGGCATAAACAACACAGAGGCAGTTCGAACAAGGGTACAATCCAGGTGATACCAGGGTAACGCATTAAGAGGTACTCTCAACATCTCAGAAATATTTCAACATCTTACTTCTTAAGAAGGAAAATAAATCTCTGTTTGCGAAATGCATTTTTTACATCTGACTCTGTGTGTGCGACGACATTTCAGGGGTAGTTTGCAAGAATCAAGATGTCATGCGGGCGGGTCACCCGTTCGAATGCGCGCTCCACGAGAAACCGGAGAACTCTTCTCTGTGGCAACAGCCGCATTCCCAGGCGAACTTGGTGTTGGTTTTTGCAGCCCGACACTCAATAATCCACAATGCAAACCGACAAATGAATAAAAGCGCCGAGCAAGCCCCCGAGGTCCATAATCCACCCAAAAATCTCTTTGAGTTCTGACCCCCTGAAGGAAAGCCCCTCCTTAATAAACGGCAATTACCCAATTACGGTTGAGCCTATTGCAAGAGGAGCTCTAGGAGAAAGACACGAGACTGGGATTTGGTCCTGCCTTGGTCCCAACCCCTCCCCCCTCCCCTTCCCCTCCCCTTCACCCTCCTCCCTTTGTCTGGTATCATCAGAGAGAGTGGAGAGTGTGAAGATGGTCGTCTCAAGACCACTCGGGACCACTCTCTCAGGTATCATTATCCCCTCATTATTCCAATAACAGTCCATTAAGGTGTTGTTTTTTTCCAGCTACCGCCCCTTTGTTGCCCGATTCTTTGGTCAACAAGGATCAAAGCCGGGAGAAGCGGTCCAGCGGCTGGAGCGCACAGAAGTCCTTTTGTGGTGGAGGAGTTCCTGCCAGATATTTACTGTTTCATTCATAAATGGGGGCTTAGCCCTATAAGTGACTGGGTATGTCTCTAGAATTGTCCTGGCTACCACATACGCCTGGATACCACCTTTTTCAAAACCATGTTTACACTTTCAGACATAATGCACATGTAACCTGAACGTTTCTTGTGTTACTGGTTTATTTAACCTTTTGAACACGGCCTCTTTGTATAGCTAGGGAGGTGGGACTAATGGCTCTTTAAGAGTTTGTTGTTGGCATCAATCATAGCAACATTCAGACGAACCAATTAAAATTCATTTTCAGAACACAACGTCATTACAAAGTCAAATTTCAATTCTTTCATTTAGAATGTAGATCATACCAAATATGGCATTGCACAAGATTACTGAATAACACAAAAACTCTGGACTCATGAGAATTTTGCTGGGTTACCAAAATATTAGAAATCCGCAGACTGTAGACTTCTAGCTGTGGGAAGAGAGAGAAATTTGAATAATGTATACGTTGAATATTTTCCGAGGTTTTTATTTTCGTGAATTTCACGAGTCAGGTACTATTTACCAACTTAAAAACGTGAAAATATCAACCCTGATCCCGACATAACGTGCATACATTTCTCCGTTCAGTACTGTACTGTACTCCACAACTGTGAATTTAACCACTTGTAAAATTATCATAAGTCCCAATTCACGAAAAATTAGACACGCTAAATATAACATTAATGCCGTACCGGTATACAGTAATAACAGTATTACAGGGTGCACATGTGGAGGATAGCCCACTTCACACTGTTGCAGTTTAGGTACGTTTGCCACTACTCTCCCTTTCTCTAAACTACAATGCAGGGGAGATACCAAACATGGCTCCATAACCCAAAGGCACTTATCCCCTGGCTTATTGGGGTAGAATATCAAGAGAAATGCTCGTATGGAGGTTGCAACAGAGCAAACTTTCATCTTCCACAGAGAAGAAAAAGAAGTGTCGAACACAATGACTGAAAAGGAGGAAGAGAAAGAGCATAAAACAAGAAGAAAGCATTTCAAACAGTTGAATTTCCTCCAATTACAAAAGCCACTTATCTTCTATTATCGCCAAATTTCCTCGGGCCATCGAACGCTACCGTTGAAAGGACTTCGCATTGAGAAGTTTCATTTGATACACAGCAGATGTGGTTGCCAAAAAAAGACTACCAGAGTGACACTAAACACAGTGTTACTCTCCTTTTCAACCATTCCTTACTTGTTTTTCTATTCTTTACTGCCTCGCTTTTTTTCATACCACCGCTTGCCCATTATTCGATGAAAAATTTGTGACCCTACCTTTGAAGTCTCTAGATGGGGGTGCTTTGAAATACAGATTCGGGGATTTAAGAAGTTTATTCAAGTTTATCAAAACACAAATCAAGTGACAGAGGAATGGTGATCGAGGGAGGGAGAGCATGTGATTTTTCCATCGATACGTCAAGAAAGGGAGAAAGGTGGGAGACGAAAAGGCAAGGTATGGAGCAAGAACCACTGAAATAACAAAAATTGATAGTTCTTATACAGGCAAACAAGTGTCTAACATCCTACTTCTTCTTTTGTACAATGCTGTATCAATCATTCTAGCTGAACAAGCTGAACAAACTCAAATGCTTCTCTAAGGGATATTATCGTTGTTGCTGTTCTAAGGTATAATGCTTCTCTATTTCACCAAAACACTTCATTAAAATCACTTCATTCTTGTAAGACAGGTCTCATCATTGTTATCAAATAACAACCATGTTGGGTGACAAATCTTTGTTCATGCTGGACCCTTTCTCTGGAACAAGCTTCCTTTCCCTATCTCGTCAGTTGATTCTTTTATGACAGCACTGAAAACACACATATCTAATTTAGCATACATGACGAATTAATAACTTCATTTTTATTTTTCTCTTTCTTTCTTTCTTTCTTTCTTTCCTTTATCTCTTTACTGTCTATGCTGTGTCAAGAATTCCTTGTGCCCTTTGAGCACTCAGCCAGAATGGCAAGGAGCTTTTCAAATACCCTGTATCATTATTGTTATTAAAGAGAGAGTGATTTCTGAAGAACTTTTGACTGTACTTCAGTTGATGTAACATACCTCACTACAAGCATTCTTGAAAACCTGTGATGTTAAAAAAAAATCCTGTCGTTTAATTATTTTGTACTACACACTTGGGTTTTGTTTTTGTTTTTTTGCACAAATGGCGACTTAATTTTATTCTCATCAGACTGTAAAGTCCTTCATCGATTCTTAAACATATTTTTTTTTTCAGGCAAGCCATCAAAAATGAGTTGCCATTTCCAGCAAGGAGTCCAGGGGCATTATACACTCTCTTATCTGTTCTCAGCAGGAACCCAGCTAGAACAACCCCTGGCACAAATTAAGTTGGTGGTTGAAATCACAGTCCCACAGTCCCACACACTTAAAATGGCCGAGTCATAATTCTCTGATTGACGGCCGCAAAGCAAATCAGGATGACTGGACGGTGACTGACAACATTTTTATGGGTAATTCCACAGCTTTTGAAACAGCGATTGCAGACATGAGATAATATGAGATGCAGATACAGTGAAATCAATGATTGTATAGTGTTTATTTTTAACCCTACTTCTGTTATAAATGGCATCTCCCTCCAGTACCAATTCATTTTAAGACTGCAGGTTTTCACCTATTCAGCATTATCATGTTTGTGAGCATAAGTATTAATGTGTACATAATTTGTATGTTGCATGTATTGTGTGCTATTTTGTATAGCATGTGTCACAAACTCCTTGATTTCTGTACATGTTTAAAGAAGCATTCAGCTGTCTGCTACAAGTTCCAGTAATAATAATTAATAATAACAAAGGACATTTATATTTCACAGCTATAATAAAATACTCTAATGCGCATCACAAAGTACAGTACTACTGTATGTGGTTCTTATTATGTTCAAGTACCCTAGATGTTCATCATTGTGCAACTGTATGGAGTATATCACTGTAAAAATGGACATTTTCACTGTGCGTAAAAGTTTCAATTTTCACTGTGTGGAAATTTGCAGGCATTTCGCGCGACCAGAAACTAATGCCAAAATAAAAACTATTTGACATTTTTGCTTGTTATCGTGGAATTAAGATCACAGGAATTCCTCTTTCCCAGGCGAGTGTGAAAAATTATTCGCACCGAAATATCCACTTTACATTTTTCCTCTTGCTTATACAAAAGGTGACAGGAGGGACATAACTATTATATCCAGGCAATAGCATCAATCATTTTCATACACAGGGCAACATATTTGACTGAGTCAATACCTATTGCTGTAACTTTCAGCTACAGAAAAGTAATTGCTAGAAATGGAATAAAGCAGAGAAACTTTCACAATTTTGTTTCAATTTCTTTTTGAATGCAACTTCTGAAACTCCTTACTTTTCTTCAAAACAGACAGGAGAGAGATAAAAAAGAAGAAAAACATTTTTTTTCCTTCTTCACTTTTTGATATTCAAAACACATGTCACAGAGGATAGATTTTACTTGACCTCTCTCTTACATTTGAGGATTAAATTTACGAATCTTATCGATCAATTTATCAATTAAATATGAAATAGAGTGTATATCAATTGGAAGAGAGATTAAAAGGGTGTAGAATATTATGTCTGTGAGAAAAAGAAAACTGTTTTATCTCTAGTTATCACATCTGGAATAATATATGAATTGTTCTGGATATAAAAACAACATTTTTTGGTGAGGCAGACAAGCGATGCGATGTTCTGTCAACATGTCGCATCTCTCTCTCGCCCGATTCACAGCTCAATCCCCGGCAAGATTTGAAGGGGTTTTATGACTTCCTGTTGCCACGGTAGCTGCGACGGTAATGTTCGACGACAGAGACCACATGTCTACGCAGCCGACTGCTGACAGAAGGGTACAGAGCGCTGTGGGAACTCGTTACATTCCCCCTCAGTCAGTCAGTCTTACTCGTGTCTCGTCAGCCTCGTTCTTTTTCTTCTTTTGCCCTCTTGGCTTCTGCCTTCTAAAACTGTGCCACGGCAGAAAACTCTGGTAAAGAGCCCCGTCACGGATCTCTCTCTCCTTGTTCTGCTATAAATATTGTGAATATTGAATTGCAGATCATTTTTTTTCTCCACATGCGATTCTCATTGATGAGGCTACACTGGCTACATGAGACAGTTATCATAATATCATCATTATCATTATCGTTTTTATTACCATTACCATTGTTGTTGTTATCATTATTTTCATTTTCATTATCATCATTATTGTAATTATTATGATTATCATTTTTATCATCATTATTATTATTATCATCACAATCATCATCATCATCATTACTATTATCATGATTATGATTATGATTATTATTGTTTGTATCATCATTACTTATCTTTTTCTCATAAATTTCATATATTAATATCTTTCTGTTGCCACAGTTGGGAAATACTAGAATGCCTCAACGAATACAACATTTTGATGAGATCTGAAAAACTCAGGCTTGTGCGTGTATGATATGAATCCTTCATGATACAAATTTTAAGCTCCCCTTTATCTTAATACATACTCTCAATTAAGAGTTTGGCAAAGTTTGTATATCACCACAGTGGATTCTCATCTCTGGAACTGGAGGAAAAATTTACAGAAGACCTGCAGTGGTGTGTAATCATCAAATTCCTTAACCCTACCACTACCACATTCCAACTTTACGACAAATATTCACTATTAAAAATGTCCAAATGTAGATGTTTGTTCGTATCAGGGAATGGAGCTGTTAAAACACATTGATCACACTTAATTCCTACAGTAATAACTGCAGAATTAGACAAATTTGTCACACAAGGTCACCACTTCCCACAAACTTTGTCAGTAATCCCAAGGAAAAACTCTGTCTTAACAACACTCTTATATTCATTTTTTCGTTGATAGAGAACAAGATATTATGCAGGAATCTCTTATTTCCTGTCACATGCATACAGTTAGAAATGTCAAGTGAATGATTAAAAGAAGTGTCAGAAAAAACACATCATCTAAATGGCACAGATATTTCAAGGGAAACGAGAATCACAGATTAATTTTCAGACCAGGATAAATCAGGACATTTCTCCCTCACATTAATCATGAGAAATCTGCCTCTATTATAAACATAGTACCCGCAGGAAAATGGAATGGTGTTCTTGGTAAATTAAATATTTTTTTTCCTATCTTCCACACTACATAAACAGTGCTTATATTAAGTCTCTTTCATTATGTATGAAAAGTGTAGAATGACATACTGCCAACATTATTTTTTGAGAGTTTAAATATGAATGATATATCAAATAATTATGATAAAGCCGAACTTCATCACATCTGGTAAACTTTGATGTTTGAAATATTGAAACTTCTGTCCCACAGAAACCACTGAACTATGAATATCAGACAAACTCCCACCAATCAAACTGTTGCTCAACAAGCAATATTCATTAGGATGATCATCCTTTAACCCTTTCTATGCCAGGGACTTTGGACAGTGTGTACAGGCCTATGGGGTTTTCTGTGTCAATCAGCATTCAAAGCACACTGAGGGTTAAAGGGATTGTATAGTTTTGGTTGAGACCTAATTTCAGGCTTCTAACATTTTTTGGTGAGATAATGAGAAACCTGTTATGAAATATGAAAGGGCATGTAATTCCATGAGGAATTCAACGTTTATTTGATGAAAATTGGTTTTGAAATGGACGAGATATCCAAAACAGAGCGATTCTATAAGAAGTGTGGGACCCACACTTTATTACGATCGCTTTGTTTTACTTTGTTTTTGGATGTTTCAGTCATTCCAAACCCGATTTTCATCAAATAAACTTTGAATTCCTCTTAAAATGGTATGCTCTGTACTATTTCATAAGTGTTTTCTTGGTATCTCGCAAAAATTTAAAAGCCCAATTCTCATCTCCACCAATACTGTACTATCCCTTTAAGTATGGCGGTGCTACAATTCAAACTTGGCACTACTGCATAACCTGAATTTCAAACACCTGTACCCAATCACATCTGATATCTCCCTTTTTTTTCACACTGATTTGATGTTCAAACTTGAGTACCGTTAGAATAACTACAAGAGGAACTAAAGGTGACTTCATGAACAAACAGAAGGTGGGGATATTTTGGGCGACCAGGTGTAGCTTTTCAGGTTGCAGCCTGACAAAATGTCTCATGGCATGAATATCTGTACTTGGCTTAAATTCAAAATAAGCCGTTTGGGTGATATGTGTTCGGTAATAAAACTGTTATCCTGCCCACAATTTTCACTGACAGATCTTGAGAATGACTTCTCAATAATGTGAAATCGCTGATGTCATAACATAAAAAAGGCAATTTTCATATCTTAATCACATAACTATCATGATATTGGCCTACTATGAGCACAATCGAATGCCATCAAGTTGTCCATGATAGGACATTGTCTCTAAATGAATAAGAGGATTTCTGTGGAAGGCCTTTACATACAAACACCACCTGTTGGATGTGTGGGGTGACTCAAATTTTCTGAATGCACATGTAGCTCAGGGTAGCTTGCCAGGCCCATTAATTTCTCGGTAACGGCAGGAAAGTAATTCAAGGAGATAAATTCACTGCGTAATGAGAAGACAAAGCAAAGGGGGACAGTATGTAAATGAAGAGAGGGTACTCTTCGGTAGACAGCATAAAAGTGACAGTAACTGGGAGGGGCTGAAAGGAAAGTTTATTGGTGGGGAAAGAAAAGAGCAAATGGACAGTGACCCAGTGACTGGGGGAAGAAAGGGGAGTGGGTAGCTGGTGTGAAACATTTATAGGGCTTCTGGAAATATGCCGGAGATCTTGGTAACAGGTAGAATAGGAGGAAAACGGTATCTAAAGCAAACACTGACCCTCTGAAGGGGGAGAAGAATAACAAGATTTGTGGGATTTACAGAGGCATGCCCAACTTGAAGCCACTTGGCATCCAGGAGCGGAAATAGGGTAAAGACTGCAAAAGATTGATGCACAACCCATGAAAATGAGGGCAGATAGAAAGATACTAGGCCACAGATAGGTTTTGAAAATAGGAATGTGTCATGGTTCATACTTTGTCCATTTCTTTATAGTTCCATTTCACCATTCCAAGATCAATCAGATTTTAGAGTCCTTCTTGATTTTTACCCCTAATATTTTGTAGATATTCATGAAATTTCATACTTCAGTGTTGTAAAGACTGTAAGCTCAAACCAGAGAAATGAAACTTGCCTTAGTAAACATGCATTTAAGTTCATGATGCCATGCTAGAAAGAAATAATATAAGTCCCAGAAACAGTACAAGCTTGATAGGTTAACCAACTCTTAACTTAAAACCAGTGTGATGTAACAGTGTGGGACTTTGGGCCCATTTTGAAACATTCTTATTCCTTGCTCTTCAATGGTATCTAATCTTTTTTAAACTACTAATATGCCATTACTTATTTTACCTTTGGATAATTTGACAGATTTCTTGTCAGTGATAAATCTCTGTTTCTGCCTGTTGGGAATGTAGTACTTTTATTATATATATAATTTGTTAATTTTTGTATAAACATCATGTCTACTGGTGGTATAAAACTGACCAATGGGGCTGGGTTGGGGTATAAAGGGCATCAGAAGGAGGTATTTTATGGGACATCCTCTTACAGGGATAATCCCACCCAATACTAATCTTTATCCCCAAAGCTCCATGTACACTCCTCCACTGCTTATGGAAAGACAAGATAATAGAAGTCTTGGATGACAATACACATCCTTCAAGGAGGAGAGGAGTGTATTGCAGAACAAACCCTCCTCATTATTAGAATGTGAGACTTAGCAGGCTGTGTGGCTCTAATCCGACAGGTCATCAGATCTGTTCGTCTTTTTGTGCTTCTTTTCACCTGCCTCTTATCTCACCTCATTTCACTGTTTCATCTTCAAGCATCTATTCTGCCCTACTTTGGCAAAAGGAAGCAAGTGACAAAAGTGACATTTCTCGTATAAGAGCAAAATGTGTCTGTCATTTACACTGATGTCAATGGACTATCATGATGTCTTATCTAACATATCTCTTAGTAGGATGAGTGTTTCTGCATGAAATTTGGCCTGGAAGAAGAGCTCATTATGTGAATTATGAAAACATCAATAACTCAAATTCGGATGGTATGTCACTTGCTTCCTTTTGCCACAGTAGGGCAGAATTGCTTTCTTCCCTGTCAGTTACACTCTACCATGTGTTTGCTAATCATCTCCCAAAATTTCATCTGAATGTGTGCTGCAGCTACAATCGCAATAGTGGATCATGTTTTAAGAAGTCATTTGCATAGATGCAGTTTGTGGTATAAAGGGTTAAGAAGTTGTGTATTTTGAAGGATTTCATCTTCCCTTGAGCATTCAAGGAAGTAAAAAAGATTAAAGGATATTCTTCTGTAATTAGGTTGAAATTTATTTTTGACTTCATAAATTACTACGATATTTTGGATTTGATTATTGATTCTATGTTGTAGATACGTCCGTCATACAAATATGTAAATCGATTTTAAGTCTCGAATTTTACCCCAAATTTTACCCCGAGGCCTCGATCCATGTCAAGCTGCTGCTTATGATCGCGGTCTCCTGCTTTTCTGTTATCATAATAACTAAAAAATGTTTAATTTTAAAAATCAATTTATTCAAATCCCCCTCTGTTATATTTTTTTGTGAAATTCGTTTATTGGAACGACATGATATACTCTGAATGAATAATCAATAATTATTTACATAATCTACAACTGTTGATTCAACGATTCGCTTCTGAACATTTTTTGTGAATGATATCATGCTACACATCTTATACATCGAATACTGTCATGTTCATAGTGTGTGTGTATATATAAGTACTTTGAATTAATTTGTAAGACAGTATGCTGGCTTATGCGTCGTGTAATGTTAATTTCTAAATATGTGTGATTTGGAAAAAGGCAGAAATAAAATAAAATAAAATAAAATAAAATAAAATGCGTTGGGTGGAGATATTAGACAGTATATAAACCCTAATTGCTGAGTTGATGATGATGATGACGACAATGATGATGATGATGATGATGATGATGATGATGATGATGATAATTCACAGCATTTGTATGGCACCATATACCTTTTTTTAAGCATTCAAAGGCACATACTCCTCCAAGAGAGTTACTAATTGAATGCCTGGTGAAAAATGTGAGTCTAGATCAAGGCTTTGAAGTGTCCCAAATTGTCAATTTCATGGAGAAATTATGGAAGAGAATTCAATTGATGCAGCCCATCAAATTCGATGGAAAGAAATAATAGTTTTAATATTTAGTGTCATCCTTCGGGGGAAACATAAATTTGACATTAGCAACAGTGCATCTCAGTCACGACATGTGGTTGCCCACCAGGGAGGGGCGGGGTATGCAGCTCAACTCCTGGCTAAGTTGGTGTCATGTGTGCCAATATGGATTAGTGCTAAACACACCATTACTGTGAACTGTTTGGGGATATAAAGATTAGAGGGATAACCCGTGGGATGCACATAATAGTGTCAAATGAGGTAACTGTCAAGTGTCAAGCTATCAGTGATCATTGACTATGGGCAGGTCTTGGATCAATCAGCAATTAGGCTCAATGTTCTGGGGGTGAGGGGATTAAGTCTCCCCATGCTATGGGAGATCAGCGCTGTGGAGTATCTATGACATTTTGGAGTTGGTGGGTCTAGGAAGGTTAACTGAGAAGGGTAGGGTCCATTTACCCTAATCAGCTAGAGTGAAGGAGACTGACGTAAAGGAAGCTATGAATGTCTTCTGATGTATGTGACATGTCATTGTTGTCTGGTGCAGATGACAGCTGCTCATATCCTCCTATCGGCTCAATTCCCTCATTATTCTCCGCAAACCACTCTTTCCTTTAACACCATACAACAATATGCCACAGATAGTCATCCTTCCTACTGCTTGGAAGTCATCTGAAAGAGAATTATCCAAACACTTATTAATCACCAACCCCATTGAGGATTACTGAATACTTCTCACCTAAACTCTGGACCGCAGGCAGTACTGCAGGTCATTCACCTGACTCAATATTTCTGAATGCCAGAGGTAAAGGCCGTCAGCTCCTATTCGCAAAAGTTTCATGCCATGAGCATTTCTAGTTTTACAGTATCTGTAGCAGCTACACTTTGCAATTAATTTCTTAGTAGTTTGAACACAAGCAAAACTGTTCAACAAAAACATCAACAGCCAAACATATACACAGAAACAAAACAAAACAAAACAAAACTGAGAAGAATCAGAAACACTTTGGGCTTGTTCAAATTCATGAAAGTCCCCCGTCCAGGTTGATGTTGTTGGGTTTTTTTTTGGAAAATGATTGACAAATTCTCGCTATCGCCAATGACGTAAAAAGTACCCGGATGTTGATTTAAGCGTCATTTACGGTGCATTATGGGATAGTCCGGTAGCAAAGTCACTTCCGTTCGTATGCGCGTGATACGTGACTAATGCTATTTACACACACAACCGACTGTATTCTACGTGTACTTCCGGTTTTCTCGACTTGAATTACAGCTTTAATATGATTTGAAATTTCTCCATTCTTAAGAAATTGCTGTTAATACGACTATTGGTTGTTGCTGCGAAGCTGCCATGTGTTGTTCGCACGACAATAAATGAAAAAAATCTGCAGAAATAGGACCCTTACTGGCATGCGAGACGTGACGTGGCCGCGTGGGTGAAGTTTGCGGGTGACTCCACAGCGCAGTACGTGCACGCGCGAATTACTAGTAGTGGTATATAGTAGCACTAGGTAGTAGCGGCCTAGTGCCTACGTACATTGTACGTACTTACTTGGAAGAAATTGCTTCGGAGACAGGATAAGTTCGAGATCACTGTTCGTTCCCGATTGTGTTCGTGACATTTCGACAGAGAACAAATAAAAGAAAAGATGGGCATATTCCATGACGATATACTGTATATCCAGGTGGGTGAATATTTTCCAGCATATTTTCAGCGTATGCAGAGATGACTGATCTGTGATGTGCTCATCGATCGCATGATCAAGCAGTACGCCGTACCGGTATGTGTTATGTAATTAGCTTATGCGCTGCGTGCAGTGTGGTGCATGTTGACCGAAAGATCGGTCTGTATCTGTCCGTCGGGGAATGTTCCGCGGAGACTGCGTCTGGCTTCACCGATCCCCTCCGTCTACGGAGGACAGCGTTAATGGCAAAATATTAAAGAGTCCTCCGGACAGACGGATCTTTCTGTCTATCTGTCTATGGTGAATGCTAATGCAAGGCCGGCCGCCGGCGGGGACTACACTGTACGAGTATGACAGGCCTGGCCACTCGCTGGCTCGTAGCTCGGGCGGTCCATACAGCGGCCTATTGGCCTACTGTACTAGTATCCGTGGTCGGCGCTGCGCTATAGGTAAGGTACACGTACGCGCACGCTAGCGCTGTGCAAATTATGCCCCGCGCCGGAAATGCCCTTGCTACCAAGTGCACTAAATCTTGACGAAAAAGCCACATCCGGGTACTTTTTACGTCATTGGCGATAGCGAGAATTGCCCTACATCGACGTAAATAAGCAATGAATTGATCGATGTTTTAGTAGTAGCAGCCATGATAAAAAATCACGGGCGTACGTACTCCAGCAGGATTCGAACCTACGACCTCCTGATCACCGGCCAGGCATCATCTCCACTAGACCACTGAGCTTCCGCCCGACAGCAAGTACTGGTTCTAATGGTTCTAATACTTTGGGCTTGTACCTAGACATGACACTGCCCACATTTGATACCAGCCACACCAAGCAGTGTTTATCCTCTCATTAACCCGTATCCATGGCAGGTGGGATACCACCCTTAGAAGCCTTCATCTTTATACATAAAAGGATACCACCTTAATGCCTCCCTATAGAAGACCCAGAACTGGAGTCCTCTACCCTTCCACTTTATCTCTTACTCCCTTCCTTTCTGTCTTTTCCTTAGCATGCTTACTAAGGGTGTGTTTATGCTCAATTTGCGAAGGCAGAATCAGCGTTTTGAAACGCTGATTCAAAACGCCGTTCATGGGAGCACTGTTTATGCTCATTTTCTTCGAGCCTTGGAAAGAGCGTTTGCGATTGCTTCACTGACCTCAGCAGAGGCAGGTAAAATTGGGGCGCACGCTGCGATTGGTGGCCTGGCCTGGGAGAGCAGCTGGGAAAGTTTATGGGAAAATTGCACAGGCCAGGGTAGCTGGCTGGCCGGGCGCGCGCTTTTTCACGTGAACCGGAAAGCCGTTTAGATGACGTCACTCTAAACGCGTTTATGCTTCCCCGTTAAACATGATTAGTCAGAAACGCCGATCGTAAACGCACCTTTTTGTGCATTTTGAATCAGCGTTTCTATCGAAGTGAGCATGAACGCAACAGCGTTTTGCACTAATCACGTTTCAAAACGCTGATTCTGGCCCGAAAAGGGGAAGCATAAACACGGCCTTATATTCACGTATATCATTACCCCTTATTTGTTTCTATTTCTTCGAGTAGCTTTTTTGGAAGAAATTTTTTTTTCATTTTAAATTTCATTCTTGTTTTTGTATCAACAGAACATAACATACACTTTACTCTTTCTTCTTCTTTTCTTGTAGCAAAGGAATACTAGTAATATAGGTAGATGATACATTGTGAGATGTACAGGGTATATACAAAATGGCAAAACAAAACTGCAAGAAATTACAATACTGAAAAATTGTAATAAATCATCATGATGAACATTATGTCACATATAAAGAATGTACGGACCTATTCTCTCACTCTTTCTATCTAAGTACAGTATCTGCTTCTTTCTCTCTCTTTCTCTGGGTAAGTTTGCTGCCAATACTCTTGCTCGGTACTTTTTCCTGTTTCCCTTTGGGCCAGCCTGTATCCCACTTGTCTCGCTTTCAAAATGGAAAAAAAAAAGGGGGAAAAAAACTTGCTAAAAATGAAAGAAAAGGATCATACTGTTGTAGAAAGTATCATTGTAGTACTAAGAGAAAGATATAGCTAGGAATGACATCAATGCATGCAACAAGACATAAAATATCTCTCCAGTACGTGATGTTGATCTCTTTCTAATATAACAGTAAGCTATTTATTTCTACAGTACTACATGCAATTATACAAGAATAAGAAAATCTTTATATCAAGGCCATGGACATCGTATTGCTTGTAAATGCCACGACCTGAGTCAGTATGGGTACAGGCAGTCACGTAGGACAATAGTGTTGAATGAACTAAGACCACTAGCACCAGACGGCCAAGGGACAACTCTGGGATAACTCCCCCAGTGGGCTGGCTGGCAGGCTGACAGCCAACCTGTTGGCTAGCTCACCAGTGCCAGCGGGCTAGACAGTTAAAGGAAACCACATATCACAATACACAATGTACTACCAAAGATTCAATATTTCACCTACTCTACATAACATACAGTAGACTCCCATTATGTCACCGTCAGTTTTCTCTTGTTATATCAAAATTTCATTATAACCAAACAAATAAATAAAAATAAATATAGTGGATAATCTTGCGGCCTGCATTCTTACTTCATTGTACCCGGAATTTTGTTATAACCATGTTCGTTATAACAGGAGTGCACTGTATACCACTGGTTTTCATCCACAGGCATGGACCACGGTTGATATCAATTTTTGCCATTCACCTACAATCAATGTCAATGTAAATTCATTCTCTAATAAAGAGATAGATATCAGGATTTCAAATCTGCATAGACTCCATGTTCGGATGCACATTCATCAAAGACCACTCACTGCGATATATCATGCTATAATCTATGGACTTCGAATGATAATTGGTAAGCTCGAGCAATCTTTAGCATTTGACTAAAGTTGATAAAGCCATTGTAAATAAGTTTACATATCCCCAACGATCCCAAAAAGTGATCCTCCACTGTTGACCTTCTGTTTTAACCCATTGAGGACGAGCTGATTTGCTAGTACACGCACTTCAAGAAGACACCTGCCTGAGTATACTTGGGACTACCAGTAGCTTCTATGGCTCAAGTTTGACAGAGTGACTGAAAAGTATGCTATAAAAAACAACGACCTGATGAGTGAGTGACATTTACTCAATATAAATGCAAGAAGGACGGTGTTATAGGTGGAGTCCAGAGAATATACTGTCGCTGGGGCGACAGGACCTCATACATGTATCTACAAAATGTCAAATGTTCAGGAGAGCAAAAAAAACAAAACATGGCAGCCAAAATGCCACATGGGATAACCTTTCCTTTGACATGCTGTGGTGGCTTCATTTTTTAGGTAAGACAGCTAGGATTTGGACAAGACATTACTTGACTGATTATCTGACTACTAATCGAAAAAAAGTCATTTTCACCAAAATTTGAGATGCAAGGTCTTGTCACCCCAGCGACAAGATGTATGCCACAATTGATGATTCCACACTAATTTTCTGGGTCATCATCTTGTCGTACACATCAAGCAAATTTATCAGAGCTATTCCTTGATTGTGACATATTATTATTAACTTCAACAGGACACACTAATTACACAAAGAATAAAATAAAAAGGGAAATATTTTATCTGAAAAGAGACTTTGAGAGAAAAAAAAAACATAAAAAAGGTTACTTGTATTTCTGTCAAAATGCCTGTTTATAAATCTATCTTTCTGCTAGTTTTCATGCCCTTATGAGAAGTAAAATGCACAAAGTTACATTGAAATACCTGATGAACCGAAGGATATTTCAAATCTCTAGAACTAGAAATTTGAAGCAAAATGAGACTCCTCCCATCCTGTTATAAATCTTGCAGAAATGAATGTAAAATTGTGAAAACATGATTTTCTGATTTCAGACCCTTTTCATGCAGTCTCAGCTCAAAATAAAGACTATTAATGCTACAATGCAAAAAGAGCCGTCCAATTACTCTACGTTGGAGGAAATAGACATATCTTGGCCACAAAATGTCAGCTATTAGGACACTTTTGAGGCAGCTAATAGTTCTGAGCTAATCTCTTTTCACGAGCCGCCTGCTTGCCGCAGAACTCTGTCACTGCGGGCCAGCAGGCCAGCGGTCTGCCGAGTCTACCGCTGCCACCGCCGCGATCCCTCGAAGAATAGAAATGGATTTAGGTCGCAAATCTGAAAACACGCCTGTGAGGAGGTTCCCTCCCAACAATAGCTCCTCCGATGAAAAGAGAAAAAAAAATCAGCAAATGGTCTATTTTCGCTCTGCATAATTGGATGGAAATTGCCTCCAGATAGGTATTCTGATTCACCCTAGCAAAAAAAAAGCAGGGGAAAATTCTTCTTTACCGGGGAGAAAGCATGTTCATTGCCACTCATGTTTGAGTTCTAAAGCAATGGCCAGAAACCTCTCTAGGGTTGGCATGTCTAAATCACATGAAATGAGCTTTGTAAATTGCAACAATGAATGCTCAAAACATTCCTTTGTAAGTGTCGAAAGAAGAAAAAACACACCAGTCTGATAGTGCTGCTCTGACACACACACATTCCAAGAAATAACAATGTTTGCAAAATAAAACATGAAAGGCCCAAGCTGACCAGTGTGTCCTTCAGGAGTCACAAAGTGAATGTACAGAAAGGAATGTTCATTGATCATGTAAACAAACACAAGCAAAGAATACTCTTTAAACTCTTAAAAGTTATTGACACTCTTTTCTCATCCATTTTGCCTTATCATGCAGAGGCCTGAAGCATCAATGAATGAGAAAACACGGCTGAAGTTTCAGCAGTAATTGCTCTCTTGTGCAATGGTAGCCTCGTGATTTCTATTTACTCAAAGTAAATCCAATGTTTCATCAATGCATGGGTTTCTGGCAGCTCATTTTCCTTCATCTCTTAATATTTCTATAAAGATAAAGCGATGGAACAAATCTAGTTTGACATTTATAAATGGTTGTGCATTAGTATTCACTGTTGGCCTCCAAGTTAACGAGTATACTCGGGCAGGTGTCTATGGGAAATACAGCAAAATTAACCCGTCCTCAATGGGGAAAATGACAGTGACATCTTAGTACAGGTACTTCTGAAACACACATGCACAGATAGATAATGAAAATATAGTAGAAAATGAATTGGTGAGTCCTACATAGACAGGAGGAGACAGACATACACAAAAGAAAATAAAGGAGAAGAGTTAAGAGGAAGAAATGGATTTTCTAAAAAACAAAACAAAACAAAACAAAAATCTGGTTGTTTGTTTGTTTCATTTTTCCACCTGAGAAGATGGCTGGATAGCCCATATTCAGCTACACTGAGCTGGTCTTCCATGGGATCCAGTTGGATTTGAGGTGGGACCACTTCACTAGGTAATGCACCCTGCTCTTTGCACTGAATGAATGAAGCAGGATCTTTTACGTGCATGGTACTATCATTACTGGTAACAAAATAATGTTAATCTTACAAATGCCATGAAAGAGAAATGGGCGAAATTGATTCACAATTAACATCCGTTCTAATGAATGTGTTAAGTAAAAAAAAAAAAATCAACCTACATTGAATCAAACTCTTTGTACATGATTCAAAAGTCATTCTTTTCTTTTCTTTTTTTCCCTTTTTTTACTGAGAGTCATGTCCAAGACTACCCAATGTCACACCATGTCACAAATCATGACTGAATATATCAAATTGACCTCTCTTTTTAATCGTTGCATTTTAATTTGTACATACCACTTTAGAGGTAATATCAGTTACTGTCTATGTTAAAGGGATGGTACAGTATTGGTGGAGATGAGAATTGGGCTTTTAACTTTTTGCGAGATACCAAGAAAATACTTATGAAACAGCACAGAACATACCATTTTAAGAAGAATTCAAAGTTTATTTGATAAAAATTGTGTTTGGAATGACTGAAACATCCAAAAACAAAGTAAAATAAAGCGACTGCAATAAAAGGTGGTTCCCACACTTTATTAGAATCGCTCTGTTTTGGATATCTCAGCCATTTCAAAACAAATTTTCATCAAATAAACATTGAATTCCTCATGGAAATACATGCTCTTTCATATTTCATAAGAGGTTTCTCATTATCTCACCAAAAAATATTAGAAACCTGAAATTAGGTCTCAACCAAAACTACATGATCCCTTTAATTTCTGCAACTCACATTTTAATGCATCCCCTAAACAACTGCAGGCTGTGGTAACAAGGACCCGGTTTAAAGAGTTCACTAACAGATGTACATTCGCCCCTTCCTAGATTGTATTTGTCAGACCTTCTTGAATGCGTCTGTGGTACGTGGATCTTGATTCACCCCTTCCCCCTTTGCTGTAATTGATTCTTCTGCAGTACAGTCCAGCTGGGGTAAAAAAAGGGCACCTATTATACTAGCCAATTGGAGGAAGATGCCACACAAAGCGGCTTCTGATTATCTCTGTCCTTTTTAACTCGCCGTTTTAGGCTGAATGTGCTTTCTTTTCCACAAATAGGGAGAAAACGTTTACCGATAAACCCATTTGGAATTTTCTTGACATAGCCAATTACATCATTAAAACTCCTCACGCAAAGAATGGAATGAATAATGACAGGAAATGGTCTGTAATTATCTAGTTTACCCGTTTGAAAATGGGGCAAGGTCTAGCTAGCCACACTTTGTTCAGGTGCTTAAAACAGATGCCTTCCGTAAAGCATAATACAGTGAATGAAAAATTTCACATTTTCCATTCAAATATTCTATATCACTGAAGACAATGCCATCACTCGACATAAATCATGATTTGTAAGTTCTAGAGACAATCATTGATAATGTGAATGACTTATCACTTTGAGTACCTGACCTAGTAAGCTGATTTGCTGGTGTGTTGAATTGGAAGCATGAAAATTTTAACAGGAACATTACATTGTTCCTTTCTAAATATTATGAGAAGACAATACCTCTTGTATCATTGGTTGAAAACAGGAGGGAGTCGGCTCGACTGTAGTCAGTATTTGGAAGCACTTTGATGTGCAATGTGATCTATTAATTTATTTTGATCCATTCATTTACAAACTTTACCTGGGCATTTATCTACTATACCTACTTATCTATGTACCTATTCATCATGTTGTTATTGTTGTTGTTTTAAATACCACACTTCATGACCAGGCTGATGGCTGCTCCAAAGTGGACCTCTCTTCTAACGGTGCTGATATACTTTTCTGAAACTCCAAATTACTTCCATCAAAAAAAATGTCTGTACTCTCCACCCATCACATCTCTATTTCCATCTTTGTCTATCTATCTATCTATCTATCTATCTGTCTATTTCTATCTCTCACTCTTTTCGAATCACAGTTTTTTTCCTGATGACTTAGTGCACCACAGAGCTCCCTCATACTGTCAAGCTCACATCATCACCTGTCAGAAGATTCTGATTTAGTCGATCACGTTACTCTCACCTGCAGACACACACACCATCCTACTGAAATATGTCATCTACTCACCCTGCTCAGCATGCGTTGTGGTCCAGGTTGTGACAAGACTAATGGTGACAATGAAGGCTGTGAATCGAAATGCTGAAAATGTCCTCATCTCCATGATTAATTCTTGTATCATTTATGAAATGTAATCCACTGGTAGACAAAATCTCACGGAGCCGCGGATCTCCGATTTCCAAAATATCTGTCGGCGACTCAAAGAACCAACTCTGGATTGTTTTCCAAACGCTCTTCGTAGTGATGACACCAGTAGGGTTGTTCCCGTGTTCCACTTGTTTCAAGTCTCGAATCTAATGTGCAAAGACATCGGCTCTACTAATGTGATGGAGATGAACACACATCCATGTAGTGTGTCACGCAGATCCAAATCTGCACTATCATGGACTCTTTAAAGATCTCCAGTTTCTACCCGCATCACATTTTCCTATGTCTTCAAATTTTTGCGGTGAACCACATGGAAAGAGCAGCTTATCAAAACTAATTGAAACAACCGCTAATCCAACCACGCACTATCTATGGTCCAGCAGTGTCCTTGCAGAAAAGGTTTACCACTACAAAACAAACTTTAGCACCTGGTTAAGTGCATGTAATTTCTTTCTTTTTCCTCCTTTCCAATGACTCCTATCAAGTGAGATATCAGCGTGAAAGCACCAATCAGGTAGTCCGGAAATCCAGCTTCCAAGTATCTTTTCCTCACCACTGCCTCGTATAAATATCTTTTTATATCGCTCCTCTGATAGAAAGTATCCTCAAGATCCAAGACATGCGTGACAGCACCACAATCTGCTCTCTTCAGGCTTGCTTGCTGAGGGGGAAAAAGTGCAACGCTTCTGGACCGACACAACTCCCGAGATTGAATCCTAATAATGAAGTCACACAGAACCAACTTCGCACTCTCCATGCATGTCCTGCACACTTCGCTTCTTGCTCACTCAACCAGGACACTGCTATCCCCCCTGCATTCCCCTGGCCTACTGATTGACAGTTCACTACTGGCCAATCAGAGAGGAGCACCCATCCTGGCTCCGCCTACCCCTTCCTTATTTGGCTAGTGGAGTGATTGACTAGTTTTGTAGGGGTTATGAACTTGCTGGCATGTGAGGATCTTCACAATGAATGGGTGTGCTTTGTGGACTAATATTTGCCAAAAGGATTTTTCCAAAACTTATTGCAGTATCATAAAAATGGGAGGGTCATTTACACTCCTTTGGTCTACAAGTAGCTCTCATAACTAACACATTCTTGATTGCCTGTTGACAAGATAGTGGGAAGTTTGGGTTTATGTCTAGAAAGTAAACACTCTAAGGTTTCAATTTAAATATGACTAGATTTATCTTGATGAAGTACACATTTTCCCCACAAAGAGTAAGAATTTGAGGTCAGAACACCACAAAAGGTGTGAACTAGGGTATGTTTAAAATATCCCTTAAAGTTGGCAATTATTCAAGTATTGAATGTGATTACAAGCAACAATTATTCTACAATGAGACAGGCAAAAAAAAAAGATGTCATCTAAACAGCATGTAACATTAAAGAACAACTACACATTTTTACACAGAATTGCTGTTGTTGTTTTGAAGACACTACTCTTTTCATGAAGTCAACTCATCTCCTCCCTACTACCAAAAATCTGTACCGGTAATCATTCCATCATGACAAAGAAAAGGTATAAATAAAAAAAAAATGTTTCTGAAGAATATCATCTGTGTTTGTTCCTTCCTTTCAGGTCCTTTACACTTTGCTATCTTTCAAAATACTGTTAATTTTTATAGATGTTACTTGTATGCTTAAGGCTACTTTTAGATGTCCCACCAAACATCTTCCAAACATATTACACTTCAAGATTTCCCTTTACTTCTCACTTTCTAGACATTTCTGTACTTACACATTATATTCTCTTATTCTCATAAACAGTTGTAAACTATAACATATAATCAGTTTTGTATCTATCACTTTGAGCTGGTGTAAAATTATCCAGTACAGGAAACAAAAAGGACAAAGACATTTTGAGGCAACATTCAGTAGGGAACAAGAACGTAATGCATTCTGCATGAAAAACAAGTAATTATGCCCTTTACTCCTGAACTGATTTTATAATAAAAAGGGATGTAGCAATAAGTAATTAAGTACACACTGGTTTAAGGCACTCTTGAGCTGTCCATAGTAACAGTACAGAGGCAGGTGCATGACCTAGTTATCCTATTAGGCATCTTCTAGGCAGCTGCTGTAGCATTCACACACTCATTATGTTCCTGGAAAAGGCAAGTAAGTCATTTCATTTAGCAATGTGTGAAGCCAGTGAATCAACAGTGTGTTCATACTAAGAGGTGATGGGAGCATCTTGAAATTTTGACTGCTTATTTCCTTTATTCAGGTGTTTTTTTTTTAATAAAGAAAAATTTAGATCAAGCCAATGATTGCCACTCCATTTCTATACAAAATTCTTAAGTCCTACACGTCTGTAACAAAACTATAAATAATGCTGTTTTTTGGTACCTTGGGTACCAAATGAATATATACCATTCTGTTGATTTTTTTTTTGATTTTTTTTTTTTAGTGCCATACCCTTGTTTCCAAAAATGGGTGACAGTAATTTTTAGTGCTTTACGAAAGAAAATTTTGTTGCAACAATGAGCTCAGCAGTGCAGCAGCATAACATCAGCACTTATCACACATACTACATCAGTGATCTCAGTGTTACATGCAGACAGCTGCACCGCACTGTGCATTACCACCAGTCCACGGAGGATGTAAAATAAGTAATCATGGGACAAGTTCGTGGATTGAAATTATCTCATTCTGAATTAATGTTCAAAACTGTATTAACTTGTTTAAAAAATATAGAAAGCATAGAAAATATTATTATTATTATTATTATTATTATTATTATTATTATTATTATTATTATTATTATTATTATTATTATTATCTTTATCATTATCATTATAATTATTATTATTATTATCATCATCATCATTATTACTATTATTATGGTTAAAGAAGTCATAACAGGGCTGGATTATTAATTTGGATTATTGTCAATGACCGATAAAAGTCGTGTATTAACTATGTCTTTCACTTTTCTATGGGAACGCTTTACATCAATTTGTCACTGTACTTGGAGAAAAAAAGAAATACATAAATGAAACCAAACAAGCATGTTATGTGTAACATCTTTTAGTAAGGCAGATTATGTTCTATGAACAGTTCTTGTATTTTTTGTATATGTTTTTTATTTGGAAATGAAATGGAAAAAAAATGAAAATATCTCAAACAATATGCTTAATTTAACAGCATTAATGACAACAATACCATACTTTTCTTTTAATAGAAGCAAACATTTGAAATACATCAACCTAAAACCTGTTTGGTGACCCTAAGCACTGATATTCACAAGTTCTTCCAGGAAAGATGTGGGAGGAGGAGTGGGAAGGGGCAGGGGAAGGGGGGGGGGATGAGGGGGAGGGGGGTGAGGGCGGAGTCATGATATACCATCGCAAGGAGTGAATCATCAGATGAAGACTGGAGGAAAGATGCTGAGGTCTCTCCAGCATCGGCACAGAGCAGGAGCTCAAAGACACACCGCTGTGATCTCCCAAGGAGTTGGGCTAACCAGACATGACGATGGATCATGATGCAATGGCTTTGCAAGGTGGTTAGGAGAGAGAAGCAGAGATGGAAAAAAAGAGAGGGAGGAGATGGAGATGGAGATGGAGAGAGAGAGAGGGAGAGGGGAAGAACTGAGAGAGAACGAAAGACTGAGTTGGCTCAGTCGGTAGTGCGTCTGCCTCACGATCCTAAGGACCCAGGTTCTAACCCGAGTCTGTACTGAGCAATGTTGTGTGTCATCATACTGTCCCCTCTAACAAGAGGCAAAACACTCTGTCCCTCAGACAGGACACAAAATGGAGGTCCTGTGTATGAGAGAGTCACAACTCATGCACGTAAAAGATCCCGCTTCATTCATTCATCGCAAAGAGCAGGGTGTTTAACCCGGTGAAGTGGTCCCACCGCACATCCAACTGGACCCCATGGAAGACCAGCTTAGCATAGCTGAATATGGGCTATCCAACCATCTTCTCAGATGGAAATGAACACACAAACAAACAAACAAAAGAATAAAGAAAGACAAGAAAAGGGAAGACATGAAGAAAGAAGAAACAAACTAAAAGAGAGAGAAGCAGACAAACATGAGACAGAAAATAAGAAGAGAGAGACAGACAAACAAACAGACAGACATGATGGGACAGACAGAATGAAAGAGAAAGTGAATGATTAAATGAAAGGGTGAACAAGAGAGAAATACACAAAGAGGAAACAGAGAGAAATAAAAAGAAAGAGAGAAAAAGGAAAGAAAGAGAGAAAAAGGAAAGAAAGAGAAGAGCCTGGAGGATTAATGTGCTGTCCAGACACTATACATCTGTAGAGCGGACCGATTCATATTTCAGGTTGCATAACGACAGACACCTGTATGTGTCATCCCTGGTGTCATCTGGTGTCATCATGGAGACTGTGAGATGATTAACACATCACAAAAACCAGATGCCACTCTATGGAGCTGATGTACTCACAGGATATTCACACACGCCAAGTGTGCTTCAAGACCTCGTATGAATATATTACAACAGTATTACTCACAGTAGCTTTAAAATACTCCTTGAGGATATACTACTCCAATCCTGAGGACAAGACCTTTGCAGTAACATCATGTGCATATGGTCCTTGAGAGGTCTACTGTTTGGCGAAAGAAGATTCTTCCATGTCATAAATTGTTCAGCCTTTATTCTTTTTTTTTCTTTCTTTTTCAATACAGATATTGCATAATCATCATAGCATGGAATAGAATTTTGGGTTTTTGCTTGAAGTAATACTTTACAAGTTTTTGCTTGAAAATCAATCTATATCTCTCATAGAAACTGAAGAAATTGATTGTCAAATTCACATCGCGAGGGCCCTTACACCAATAATTTCCACCACGGCCTTACAAAGTAAGACCTAGAAAAAGAAATGATCATGGTAAAGTTTGGGTTATTGAGACACAAACAAATTTCCATATTCTTGATATTATGGGAATTATACACAATTTTTCTTCTTGACAGTCCTCTTAAATACCCTTCTCCCTAAAGTAGAAAGTCATACTCATATCTTATGAAAAGGTGAGTGAACTTTGCAGAACTGAACTACAAAGACTTTGCTCTGCTTATGTCTGATGAAAATTAATAAAATTGGATATGCATGGAAATCATAGTGCTCCTTTCAAAAAGAACAAAAAAGAAATGAAGCTAGAGTCACCTGCAAGAATGCACTGATTCATGTGGATTGTTAAATAAACCAGCATTAGTTTATTAAAGCATAATAATAACAACATTGCATACAAGTCAATGTTTTCAGACATAGAACAAGACGTGTTTGATTCAAACTAAACATCAATGGGAGGATCCTTACTTGTATACTGTGGAAGAAAGTTCTTTCTCACTATACCAAATACTCGGTTGAAATTCTAGCTGAGAAATATACACATCTCTCACTTTGAAGTCCAGCAGGTAGGGCACTCTGCGGTCACTTCTTGGTGCAGACATCATTTGGAAAATAAACACTGAGAGTATTTATCTCTACTTTCAAGAAAAGAGGACGAAAAATATTCTTGACAATCTGGAGGTATTCCCTCTCATTAAATTCCTGCTGTTCCTGATTGATTCCTTGGAGATAGATGGGTTGGTACCTTGCTGAGAAAGCAATTTTCTCTCCTGTCCTTAGAAACGGTAAAAAAAAGTCTGTGAGTTTTACCGGCTATGTGATGACCTTTCCGAGCAACACTTTTAAACTCTGCATGAATAGAAAGTGGTAGCAACCTTTGTGGAGAACGGGAAGTTGAGAAAAAAAAGTGCAAGAATATGAAGAAATATGGGCAAAAATGGATAGCAAGAAGAAAAAATGTGACCAAAATGAAGAGGGCTTCCCTTGGATGCCTAAATTCCTAAATCCTCTTCTTATTAGTTAAATACTTACATTTTGTGGTATATCTTTGCACAAGCACACACATACACACTTATACACAAGCACAAGCATATATTATACACAAAAACAATTACAAATACACATGCACAAAACCACACAAAAGACTCTTAAATGCACAAGTCCCAGAAGCACAAGATGAAAGATATATTAAAGTTCTGCAGCTACAACACGATATGAAAAAAGCAAATGTTTTGAAATGCACTGTCATTCATGCACAGTGAGTGGAGACTCACAAGTAGAAAGTCATAAACATATACCAGTATATTTATGTGCATAGATATATATTATATATATGCATATTAAAGCTGCTTAAAAAAAACCCCATAGAAACCAAAAAGAAAGTACGGAACATTTGTAATCATAACTTCAAGCATACTTGTGTAACAAGGGAGGTATTCCCAGAAAAAGAAAAATGATTATATTTTGCTCCATCTGATGATGGGCTTGTAAAAAAAGATCACACTGATAAAATGAAAAAGACTTACTTTAAATAGAATTTTTAAAAATGGTGCTTATACCATTTTTTCTTTCAAACTCTTCACTTGTTTTTATCATAAAGATATCAGTAAGATTTACTTGTTAGAGAAGCTTTTTTCAGTAATGAAATATTTAAGCAAACATCCATATCACACACATTGAAAGACAAACAAAGGAGCCCCCCCCCCCAAAGAAAAAAAAAGAAAAAAAAGAAAAAAGAATGTCAACCTAAACACCTTTTATGTGCAGACAGGCACAGGGGGAAAAAATCCTTGTAATACTACCTTAGGAGATTCTTTGCCACCCTCTCTTGTAACAATAAATAATGGATATAATTGGAAAGCTTGCAAAGGTTCCTCGTGGGCGGCACTTTGATGAAAACAGTTTGTAATCAACCCCAACTCCTCTTCATTAATACAATGAAAAAAAAGAAAGAAAGAAATGTTACCAACACTAGCCTTGTAACCTGCAGTCAAGAGGTCATATAATATTTTTCTAACCTCTTTGAGTATTTTGCACGAGTCTTTTCCCTCACACACATTCAGCTGCTACTCTTTGCACCCCACCACCACCCCCCCCCCCCCCCAATCTTGGTGGAAAACAATTTTGTGTTCTAAACTCCTGCAAAGGATGGTTGACAATGGTTGAAGCAGCAACTCAAAGGGCGCATTCACATTTATAACAATCAGAGTAATAGTAATATGGAAATTTATAGAGCACTTATGATCAAAATGTTACTGAGCTTTACAATTAACAAAAGAGAAACAAACACATAAGTTGACTATGAGTACAAATAGTTGTTACGACCAAAATCACTCTGAGAATGATCGCACAAAAGAAACAATCAACTGATGTTCAGGCGTTTTATTAACAGTGATATTGTGGGTACAGACTGGTAATCGGCGTCACATCAATACAACAATGATCAATAGAAGCGGTTATAAATCGGTAGTGGAATCACTTACACGTATTAAATAATCCTTTGAAAGTGTCCAAATACGATGTTCGATGCACAGACGAATGATCCTTGACGCACCGATGAATGATTCCTCCGACGTAACTCCAGAGGCGCAGGTTACGATAGTCCACGGTATAGATCCGGGGTAAAATCCACGATATACGTCCACGGCGAAACGTGCAGAGTCCAAACGTTGTGACGACCACGTCCAGTTGATGCGTTGAATGATGATTCACTTTATATTGTCCAGCTATGAATCCAGCCCGTCACAGCTTTGCCGTAGCAATGTCCATTGACATTAAAATATGGAGTCCAATGAAGGCACATTAATTCTCTGCAGGCAAAAAATGTCTCCCAGGCCAAGTATCTCCACAAACATAACAGGTCAGCAGGTAACACAGGACTGACTATAACAAGTCGCTTCAGAGCCAGAAGTGACGTAACTCTCAGAGCAGAGATGTTGGGTACTCTGCCTACTGCAGAATTCCTCTGGCTTATATACTATCCATTCACCCCCTTCTAGCACATTCTATAACTCTCTCCAACCTACTAGCCAGTCCAAGTTCCAGGAAACCTGGATGACTCACTGCCTAACTATGTACAAAACATCATTACCAAGAATAACTACCAATCACATTGGGCTACAGGGACAGTGCCTCACTCAGCCAAATATGTTAGCACTTCCCAGAACATTCTGGAATGGGTGAAATCAATCTAAATTGAGTGAGCTATAATGTATTTCCTGCTACATGCATGTACTGTATAGCTACATTGCATACCACCTAGAAAATTCTCCACTGATCTGGTCAGCCTGTATGTACTATATCTATACCATGAAGAATGTTCTCCATGAATCTGGTCCACCTGTGTACATACACATTAAACAGCCAGGCATACAGTACATCATACATGTACGTGTACATAACTACTAGTGTGTACATTTGTGACACCATCCCCCATGGGAAAAAGAAAGCCTTGCTGTAGCAAGGGTTTAAATAATATGCGGTGAAAACTTTTCACCTTGGATACTCTCTTCATGTTACACTCTTGACAGAGCGTCGGCAATTACATTGTTTTTGCCTGCCACATGTTTGATTTTGAGTGCATATGGCTGCGTCATCATGCTCCATCTGAACAACCTGTTGTTCTTCATTTTGAACCGGTCTAAAAAGACCAAGGGGTTGTGGTCAGTATAGACCGTGATCTCCCCATTGCTATTTGTCAAGTACACTTCGTATTGCTGGAGAGCAAGGATGAGACTGAGAGCCTCCTTCTCAATTGTGGAGTACTTCTTCTGGTATGTGTTCAATTTTTTGGAGAAGTAGCTAACTGGTCGTTCAGTGCCTTCTTCATCTTCTTGGAGCAAAACCGCTCCCACTCCTACATCGCTAGCATCTATTGCCACCTTGAATGGCTTTGCGAAGTCAGGAGCTGCCAAAACAGGCTCATTAGCAAGGACTGCCTTTAGTTTCTCGAAGGCTCTTTGACACTCATCAGTCCAGGTGTACTTTGCCTTGCCCTTCAGCAGGTTTGTTAGGGGGTGACTACAGTGCTGAAATTCGGTACAAATTTCCTGTAGAAACCAGCCATGCCCAGAAATCTGAGCAACTCCTTCTTGGATTGGGGAATGGGAAAGCCTAGTATAGCCTCTACCTTGGCTTCTCTTGGCAATACTTGTCCCTGACCGACTACATGCCCGAGATACACCACTTTGGCCTTCGCAAATTCACTCTTTGCCAGATTAATCACCAATCCGGCCTCCCTGAGTCGATCAAAAAGTTGCCGCAAGTGTGTAATGTGCTCCTCCCACGTGTCACTGTACACTAGGATGTCATCAATGTATACTACACAGTTGTCAAGTCCGGCAATGATTTGGTTTGTCAGCCGTTGGAAGGTGGCTGGAGCATTTTTCATGCCGAATGGCATTACTTTGCATTGGAACAAGCCATCTGGTGTTGCAAAGGCAGAAATCTCTCTGGCTTTGTCGGTCAAGGGCACTTGCCAGTATCCCTTTAGAAGGTCTATTTTACTGACATATGCAGAATTTCCGACCCTGTCAATGCAGTCTTCTAGTCTGGGAATGGGGAAAGAGTCTGTTTTCGTCACAGCATTCACCTTTCTGTAATCAATACAGAATCTTTGAGACCCATCCGGTTTGGGCACCATGACGATTGGGGAGCTCCAACTGCTTTTACTCGGTTCTATTATGTCATTGTCTAGCATGTATTGAACCTCTTCCCTTACTTTTTGCAGTTTGCTTGGGTTTAGTCTGTAAGGGTTTTGCTTGATAGGGTCAGCATCTCCTACATCAACATCATGTACAGCCAGAGGGGTGCAGCCTGGTTTGTCTTTACACAGTTCTTTGTACTCATGTAACAGACTAGTCACATCTTTCCTCTGATTTTCAGGTAGGTAGTTCAGTGCCTCATCTACTTTCCCTAACATCTCTGAGTTAGACAACCTGGCACTAGAGGGCTCACTTCCATGCTCATCTTGAGCTTCTCCCTCTTCCTCTACTTCCTCTTCTACCACCTGAGCTACGCCTACCGGCTGACCAGCCTTTCTCTCATAGTACTCTTTCAGCATGTTTACATGACACACCCTCTGATCTTTGCGTCTGTCTGGCGTACTGATCACATAGTTCACATCATTGAGTTTCTTTTTGACATAGTACGGGCCACTGAACTTGGCTTTCAGTGGTTCACCTTGTAGGGGCAGCAGTACAAGAACTTTGTCACCTGGGTTGAAAGTTCGGGCTTTGGCATTTTTGTCTGCCTTTCTCTTCATAGAGTCTTGTGACACTTTCAAGTGTTCCCTAGCTACCTCACAAGCCTTTGAAAGCCTTTCACGAAACTTTGACACGTAGTCAAGTAGGTGGACCTCATCATCCTCCGTCATGAATTTCTCTTTGATGAGCTTCAGTGGGCCCCTGACTTCATGACCGTACACCAACTCAAATGGGCTGAAACCCGTCGACTCATTTGGGGAGTCCCTCGTTGCAAACAGCAGGAAAGGGATGCCCTTATCCCAATCCTCGGGATACTCCTCACAAAATGCCCTAATCATTGTCTTTAGGGTCTGGTGGTAGCGCTCCAACGCACCTTGGGATTGGGGATGATAAGCTGACGACTTCAGCTGCTTCACACCCAAGCGATACATCACCTCTTGAAATATGCCTGACATGAAATTTGACCCTTGGTCAGACTGCACTTCCTTGGGCAACCCATACCTAGTGAAAAACTGCACTAGAGCATCTACCACAGTCTTAGCAGTGATATTTCGCAATGGGATAGCCTCTGGAAACCGTGTAGACACATCCATGATTGTCAAGAGGTACTTGTGACCTGACCTAGTCCTAGGCAAAGGTCCAACACAGTCAACTAGAACCCGACTGAATGGTTCTTCAAACGCAGGAATCGGAATCAATGGCGCCGGTTTCACTGAATGCTGTGGTTTACCAGCCACCTGACATGTGTGACAAGTCTTGCAAAACTCAGCCACATCCACATTCAACCCTGGCCAATAAAAATGCCTCATGATCCGATCCTTTGTCTTTCTGACGCCTAAATGGCCGCCAACTGGTAACTCGTGAGCAATCCTCAAGATCTCACCGCGGTAACTAGGAGGGACAACAACTTGACGGACCACCGTCCAATCCTCATCAGCTGGCCTATGGGGAGGTCTCCACTTCCTCATCAAAATGCCATCTTTGACATAATAGCACTCAGGGACCTTTTCAGCCTCAGCCTCAGAACACGCCGTCTGAGACAAGCCTTTCAACTCAGAGTCTGCCTGTTGTGCTTCAACCAAGGAAGACTTGCTAAACAGCCCATCACTGTTAGCCTTGGAGCCTAGTACAGCAACCCCATCATTCAAATCCTTGAAAAAGGTTTCTGCCAACCAAACACCGGAATTCTCCTCCACATCAACAGAATCCGCATCATCTTGAACAGCTCTACGAGTCTGAGACCTAGTGACAACACAATCTGGGAAAATCCCAGGAAACTCCTCCTGCAACTGCTCAGTTTCAGCAACCACCACTGGTTTCTCCGAAACAACTGGAGACGCAACCACCTTGTCCCCAGCCAAGTCATTCCCCAACAGGAAATCAATGCCTGTCATAGGCAACTCAGGAACAACTCCAACAGTCACAGGACCAGAAACTAGGTCACACTTCAAATCCACTCTATACAGTGGCACTGACATATAACTGCCATCAACAGTCTGAATCAAGACTTTTGCATTCACTGCACTATCTGGTGGAAAAGTCATACCACCATCCACCATCAACGACTGAGAGGCCCCCGTATCCCGCAGGATGACCACTGGCTTACCTGCCTCACCAGAAGTACATGGGGTCACCTCACCATCAAACAAAAAGCTACGATAGCTCTCATCCACCTGCTTCATCCTATCTTTGAATTTGGGAGATTGACTTTCAATGGCCTGTGTTTCACTGAACGGGACACTGTTTTCGGGTAGGACACTTTTTGACATGACAAATCCCATGTCCTTCTTTGTTTTGTTTTGCAACTTCCAACACTGTGACTTTACATGCCCTGTCTTGTTACAGTGAAAACATTTGATGACATTTGCACTTGTACTGGACCCTTTGTCAGATTGAGGCTTTGGTGCCGATGAAGTTTCAGAACTCGTGCCTTTTTCAGAACCAGCATTCTTTGGACTGCTCGACTGATTTTTGTCTCTCTTAATATTTCCAGAGAAATTCCTGAAAGTTGGTCTGTTGTCATTTCTGTGGGTCAGCTCATACTCATCAGCCATCAAGGCTGCTTTATGCAAACGTGTCACTTTGTGATCATCCAGATGTGACCTCACACTGAAAGCAACACTCTTTTTGAATTCTTCCAAGAGAACAACCTCACGTAGGTTATCAAAATCCTGATCCACTTTCAGGGACCTGTACCACCTATCAAACATCATTTCTTTTTCACGAGCAAACTCAACATGTGTCTGGCCTGGTTTGCGGTACGAATTTCTGAACTTATGTCTGTACGCCTCTGGCACCAATTCATAAGCATTCAACACTGCTTTCTTGACTGTAGCATAGTCACGTGATTGCTCTTCAGAGAGAGATGAGTACACATCGGCTGCTTTGCCGACAAACACACTTTGAAGGAGCAAGGGCCAAAATTCCTGTGGCCAGTTCAAACTGTTAGCCACCTTCTCAAATGACACAAAATATGCATCAACTCTGTTTTCTTCAAACTTTGGCACCAATCGAATGTTCTTGGCCAAATCAAATTCAGAGGGAGCCCTTTCCTGAGTTCTTACAGTCTGTGCATGAGCCAATTCCATCTCACGCAATTTCAATTGTTGCTCAAGTTTCTTCATTTCAATTTCTCTTTCAATTTCTAATCTCATCTTCTCTTTCTCCATTTCCAATTCCCTTGCTCTTTCTCTCTCCTTCATTTCCAATTTAGCAAGCTCAAGCCTAGTTTGATCTGAAATTTGAGCTCGATCTTGAGTGTCAATTTCTTCTTTGAGCTCCATGTGACCAGCTACTAAGTCAAGAATCTCTGCCTTTCTTACACCTTGTGGAACATCAACATTTAAATGCTGTGCAACAGCGGTCAAATCACATTTGCGTAACCTTTGCAAATCTTTGAGGGACAAATCTGTCCTCTGAACGAATGCCTGAACATCCATTGTACTGATTGACATTGTCACACTGTATTACACACAATATACAATTGAACAATCAACTCAACTGGTATTTTGTCTGTACCAATGTTCTGGATTCCGGAACGTTCCAAATTCTATATTTTGGCTTTAAATTCAATTCTCGGACACAAGCCCCCAATTTTGTTACGACCAAAATCACTCTGAGAATGATCGCACAAAAGAAACAATCAACTGATGTTCAGGCGTTTTATTAACAGTGATATTGTGGGTACAGACTGGTAATCGGCGTCACATCAATACAACAATGATCAATAGAAGCGGTTATAAATCGGTAGTGGAATCACTTACACGTATTAAATAATCCTTTGAAAGTGTCCAAATACGATGTTCGATGCACAGACGAATGATCCTTGACGCACCAATGAATGATTCCTCCGACGTAACTCCAGAGGCGCAGGTTACGATAGTCCACGGTATAGATCCGGGGTAAAATCCACGATATACGTCCACGGCGAAACGTGCAGAGTCCAAACGTTGTGACGACCACGTCCAGTTGATGCGTTGAATGATGATTCACTTTATATTGTCCAGCTATGAATCCAGCCCGTCACAGCTTTGCCGTAGCAATGTCCATTGACATTAAAATATGGAGTCCAATGAAGGCACATTAATTCTCTGCAGGCAAAAAATGTCTCCCAGGCCAAGTATCTCCACAAACATAACAGGTCAGCAGGTAACACAGGACTGACTATAACAAGTCGCTTCAGAGCCAGAAGTGACGTAACTCTCAGAGCAGAGATGTTGGGTACTCTGCCTACTGCAGAATTCCTCTGGCTTATATACTATCCATTCACCCCCTTCTAGCACATTCTATAACTCTCTCCAACCTACTAGCCAGTCCAAGTTCCAGGAAACCTGGATGACTCACTGCCTAACTATGTACAAAACATCATTACCAAGAATAACTACCAATCACATTGGGCTACAGGGACAGTGCCTCACTCAGCCAAATATGTTAGCACTTCCCAGAACATTCTGGAATGGGTGAAATCAATCTAAATTGAGTGAGCTATAATGTATTTCCTGCTACATGCATGTACTGTATAGCTACATTGCATACCACCTAGAAAATTCTCCACTGATCTGGTCAGCCTGTATGTACTATATCTATACCATGAAGAATGTTCTCCATGAATCTGGTCCACCTGTGTACATACACATTAAACAGCCAGGCATACAGTACATCATACATGTACGTGTACATAACTACTAGTGTGTACATTTGTGACATAGTCCACAATTACATAATCATCAGTTCTATTTTTTAAATAAATGGGTTTGAGTTTCTTTTTGGAAATGTCAATGGAGGCAGAGGACTGAATATAAGTAGGGAGATTGTTCCAGAGAGGGGTGCGGGGGGTTCAAATGGAAAAAGCATGATCACCAAAACTGTTGTGGATGCTAGATTTATGGTTTCTTTGATTTGGTTTCTTTGATTTTGTTTCATATAATGTTTGTAGTTTCATAAAGTCATTACTTGTTCTCATATGTATTTTCTGAGGGTTCCATACTGTACAAGCTTTGCTTTTTAGTGGGACCCTCCATTTCCATTCCAATCCTTATATTATGCATATGTATATACCTTAAAAAGTGAATTTATGTTGTTACTTGTGATCACATGTATTTTGTCAACTTACATTTTTCAAATTATTACAAATATGTTCTGTTAATGCATTGTATATAATTTTCCCTGTTTATTTAATGGAAATGAAAACTAAAGTTGATTGATTGATTGATTGATTGATATGGTGAACTACTGCAGTATTTTGCATAGTAATTCATGTGGATACAAATATAACATGAAATACACCACGAAATACATCGCAAAATGCTGTGATATTTAGGGTGGTAATTCAAACTCTGCAAGAAATACACATGAAAGACTTGAGTGCGAATCATGTCACGAAATGACATCGATTGTACAGCGGTGCATTTCTCACTTGACCTAATCTCTCCTGTCTTCTCCCATAGGAGATGCGCGTGTGCAGTACTTATCCCGTTGGAGACTAGTCCCGAGTATACTCAGGCAGGTGTCTATGGGAAATACCGGTAAGTGTTACATAGCAAAATCAGCTTGTCCTCAACGGGTTAATCTTAGAGAGGTGTACTTTCAGGCCAGAACAGAATGAGAGCAGTATCAACTGAATTACCAAAATATCAATTACTGCGGTATTTAATTCTGGTACTTCGAATGTGAATGCACCTAAAGTAACACCAAGATGGCAAGTAAAAGCAGAGATCAGAGAGAGAAAAAAAAATCATCTATCAGGAATTTCACAGGAATATTTATTTGCCAAAGATGTGTTGTCAGATGCGGTGTAATATGACAGTGCTATTTCTTCAGTGCACAAATACAGGCAAAGATAACAAGATTTGGCATTGTAACTTTCCCTCATTGTTTGAACCTCACACCAGTATTTGCTTTTGCAAGTAAAAACAAACCTTATAATACAAATATAACTAATAGTCAATTTTCTCACATATTTTCATAAATTTCCAAACCCTGATCCTTATCTGAATCTGCTCAGCTGACTTGAAAGAAAAAAAATGTTGAAAAACACACATACACACAGAATTCAAGCCTTGAACCCTTCTAGAGTAGTCTCTGAAAAAAGGGGAAAAAGAAAAAAAGGTGCTGCCTGGTTGGGGCACTGAATTTAATGAGAGCTCACAGTCGGTAATAGCCTGCCTAACAGGTGAAATAAACAGAAAACTACATGACGCCCCCAGTTTCAGACTACAAAAATGCCTAGTTTGTAATCATGTTTCTAGACAATTCAGGAATAAATTACTACAAAAATATTCTGTTTGCAATTATGAATTTCTCTTGCTTGGTCTCCTCTCCTCTCCCCAGCCGTCCTTTCTCCTCCCATCAAAACTTGTCTTGTTTACTCCCTTTATTTCTTACTTTCTCTTTTTTTCTCTTTCCTATAAGCTGAGCTTCAGCTTTTAATCTTAACCATTTTGTATATGCTTTGTCTTATATCCAATTTTCAGGGGCATAAGTAATTTAATTTATGCTTTAGATTTAGGTCCCCCTACGTTTATTCTAATTTGTATTTTGTATTACCTGCCTTCATTTTCTTAAAAAGCTTTGAACAATTAATTTGACATTTTTTTCATTTCATTGTACGCTCGTTTTTCATTGAATTTCAAAGGTTTCTCACCTATTAGGCCTACATGGAAGGAAACTTCACAGCGAAAGTGAACCAAGCAGAAGTAAAATAAAATGAAATGAATTCTTAGTCCTCAAATGATTTTCAGCAACAAACAAAAGCAGATGACATGAAAATTTCAGTGATATCTCGGTGAAACTGTAGGAGAGATATTAGTAGTAGGTTTTAAAAATCAAACATGGCATCCCACCTCACCTCATAACTTTCAAAATTGATGTTACAAAGCAAACCCTATATATTATTTTGGTCAATGATTTAGTAACTATAATCTATTACCCCTTAAAAGTCATCCCTGTTAGGTTAGTCAATCCCTTAAACAGTTTTGATGCAAGGGATATCTTTTATATTTCATTCAAAAACAATGAAATATAGTGGTGATTTGTGTTTGTGATTTGTTGGATTGAAATAGAAAATTGAATTGAATTGAATTGAATTGAATTGAACTGAATTGAATTGATCTGAACTGAACTGAATTGGGTCAATAGATGAATAGTGAGATGACAACACCACCCCATCTTAATTGAGTTTGTGTTGTTTACCCATTCCACTGATTCATAATACAGATTCATGAAAGCAAATCTTTCTTATTCAAATTCAACAAATTCTTCTGTCGAGATGTTTTCATTGCAACTGATTGACAAATTGCCCTACATCGACGTACGTCGACGTAGGGCAATTTGTCAATCAGTTGAAATCTTTCTTATGTTGTCCAATTTAGGAAAATTTGAATAGTCGGACTGTTGTGTGTTTTTTGTTGTTATCTTCTTTTACCTAAGAGATTTGTTGGCAATGACATCAATTCTTTCAATATGTACCTGATTAGTGCCAATTTGTCTATTTCTGGAAAACATGCAAAACTTTGACATTCTACAGTGTTCTTGTCTTTGATATGATTTGGAAGGTACCTTTACTGTCCTGTTAATGTGAGGGTTTTTTTTCTATTTATTGCAATGAACTTGAACATGGCATGGTATTTTAACAGAAGGTGGATCATATTTCAATATCACTTTCCCAGGACAGTTGGTGCTGATCAAACCCCCTTTGTAATCAGTACTCCTTCTCATTAGGTAGGCCTATACATCACACATTATAGTCGATACTGACCAGTTATCATCCATACTATTGTGTACATAAATGTGTGTGAAGTCTTTTGTTTGTTGTTTACTATTGACAAAGTACAAACATTTGTGCTCACTTGATTTTCAATGTAACCTTTTATCAGGAGTATAAACTAAATCTAAATGAATAGAATGTTGTTGTTGTTTTTTTGGGGGAAGTCCTTCTTTTATTCAGTTACTACTATCTTTTTCTTGTGACTGGTACCTCATTGGAACATCTAGTACAAAAATGATTGCTCCATCTGAGCCATTGCACCCATTCAGATATTATGTTCTTCATCAAAGGTCTACTGTGAGTAGCTCCTCCTCTCTCCGTCTCTTCTGTAATTCATTCCACAGAATGAGGGTGAAAGGTGCTACGGAGGCCATTCTCTGCCTAAACATGCACTTTCTATGACCCAAACATTAAACTGCGGGCATCAAACTCCTATTGATGGGATCATCTTGTGATTGAGATGCCACTGTTACCATGGCGAACTTCATCCACTCAAAATTGCTCTCCCCACAGTTTATTTCCCATTGCACTGCTGGGATGGGTGGGTTGCAAGCAGTATATATACATCAAGAAGAAAATGCCCGCCATCAAAATTTAGCTGGACTTTATCATAAAGACGACAGGAGCAATATGTCCCGTGATCAATGACCTCGATCAATTTGATTCCACAGAAGATGGATAGATGGCCTTATGCCTGGACAAGGAGCATGATGCTAATCACACAGCTGGTAACGACAAAGCTTGCCGCTCGCCCTATTAAAGTAGTATATTACATGGCAATTTCTATAACAAACAAACAAAATGAAATGCAGTCACCTTCAAAAGTTACCCAGTTTCAGGTGTTTTTTTTTTCAAATTCAAATTCACATTGCGATTCATTTAGAGTTTTTATACCTTGAATATATCACAAACGAAATACAATCATTTCTTTTTAAACAATAAGATGTACTATTAGTACATTCAAAATAACTAGAATTACTTGTGCAATAGACTGATAACAGAATGAGAAGATGTTGATTTGGAGCTATTCAAGATAAAGGAATAATCAGTGATCTGTTTTAATTATGGAAGAATGCATTGGTGGGATAGGAATGGAGAAGGCTGTTATCAAATAAGCAAATAGCATGAAGAGATGATGGCCTGAATTTTTAAGGTTAATGGAAGACAGTCTTCAGCATCTGAAAAAAGTAAAAGGTTCTTGCAAACTGAGGCAGTAATTTGAACAGATGGGAGGATAATAGAAAATACCTGGCAATATATGGGAGAAAGTGACAGTAGCCTGATGAATGCAGCAAAACAATGATTTAACAGAATTAATAAAGTAAAACAATGGAACAACCATTTCGTCAAAGATGATAAAAAGGACATTATGGAGCAATCCTAATACAAGGCATATAAGGGTACAGAATCTGGCAGTACAGCAACTTGATCCACAAATGGTGTGATAACATAGAGGAAGACAGGAGTAGTTTTGGGGAAACTTGACAGGTTATTGGTCAATATCTGGACCAGAAATCTCTCCATGAGGTGTTGCAGCAGACACCCCGGCCTGTCTGTTTGAATAAAAGCCAGATTGGAATGGGGGAACCCCTCCGGAGAGGGCAACTTCCACAAAATCAGCTCCCCTAATGAAGAATGACGGCCTCATTTTGGCCCGCTTCACAACCATCCTACCAAGCACATCGTCTATGAGATGCCTCGTCGTTTTGCGCTCTAAATTTCGAGCAGGAAGCAGCGACCACCCGCGGATCAGGTCGGAAGTCAGGCGGGCGCAAGCGGGAGGAGTTATTGACAATTATGTGCGTGGTAGGAATCTTCAGCCCTGGCCAAACCGATTTGCCAGTATTGGCCCCTACATGCTTGATGTGTTAACAAAACATGGCTGACGATGTCTCATGCAGGTTAATATCCAGAAAGTCATCTCGGGGGACGGTATGATAACAGTTCATTGAATGCCAAGCCAGACATACGTCACTCTCTGACTATAATCTCATTGTTCACTACAGACTAATATGTAGGTGATGTCAGCTTTGTAGCCTTTTAACCATTGGATAACTGAGAAAATTAAATAATTCGTTTGACATTCTACCCAACTTATCTTCTAGTTCTGTGATGACCTCATACATGCAATATCTCTTTTATTTTGTTTATTTCAGTGTTAACCATATCAGAAAAAAAAAGACCTTTGAAAAGTACCCATTCACACAAAACCATATTACCAGTCAAAATTTGAGCAATCGTCTTTTTTGCAAGGAGTACAATAAAATGTCCTTTGACATTCCTAAATAATAGATCACTTCCATAAGATTTTTCATAAGACAGAGCACACTTCAACAAACACACAGACTCATTTTTGCTCAACTTCTATCACCATTGTTAGGGGGAACTGAAATGTAGTCTAAAAGTTGAAGTTTAAGTCTGAAAATTGACATTTGGAAAAGGGTCCTAATCCTCCTCTCTCATTTCCTGTTCAGTCTGGAAAGAACATTTAAATATAACTCTTTGTATGGACTGCATTTCAAAAAAAAAAATGAGCAATGTATGAATTTTACAAAAGGTGCTTCAATAAAAAACAGATGTCTCATGAATATGAAATCAGAGTAGATATATATAATGATATGACAAAAAACGTTATTTGTGGAAAATCACAAAGATAAACATAGATGCACATCTGTCTTCCTTCCATTAGTAGGCGCCTACATATGACGAAAATACAAGATTCATATGGACACAATAGTCAGACAAAAGGAAACATATTAGGAAATATTGACTACACTGTAACAATGAAATCTTTACTTAAAAAGGCGCTTGATGTAGATGAAAAAATAATGATTGATGAAGTCCCAACTTGGCAATATCTGTACTGCTTATTCTTACCCTTTTTTGTTGTTTCTTATTCTGAAAGTAAGTTAGTTAAACTGAGGTTATTAAAAATTTCAAGTGTCATCAAACATTCATAAATACTATATCCTTTTTGGCTTTTCAAAGAACTATCATTAAACCAAATGAAATTAGGGCTTTAAGGCATGCCTGTACCAGTGATTATGTAAGTCGTAAGTCCTTCAGCAAGCAGTTTCTATTCCAGTGGAAGATTTTGACTGAATATGATGATGTCAGGCATGTTCATTAGGACAGACTAAGATGTATTATCCTATTCACATTGCTCTCTTCTATAGAGAGCGGGAGTTGGCCAAACTGAGCATTCATTAAACATAAAGTGAAGGAGATCAGGAGAAAAAAAAAATCAAATGCCACCTGAATGCACAATCAGTAAATGCTTTAACAAGACTTTTCACACGAATCAAGAGAATGGACTTCTACCGACTCAATGGGACCTTTTCACTGCAACCAGTTGGAGACCCGTCCGCCCCACACCTCGCTAATTGTGCGACCACAGAACCGCTTTCCCATACTTGTCCGCCGCAAAATCTGGGCGTAAAACACCAAAAAGCAACAACCAACACAATGCCAAACTCTCGAAGAGTGCTGAGGAGAAGCCGTAGCAGGACCACTACACCCCTTACCTCCCTGTCAATACTACAAATTGGATACCCCTTTTGAAAGGCAGATAATCCCGGTCCTAATCTATCTCTTTCTCTCCCTCTCTCTCACTCATACTCTTTTTGAGTCAAGTTTAAGCATATATCGAGTACAAAGAAGGGTATAGGCCGGCCACATATTTATGTTTTCCTTTATCTCTCACAACCAAGTTTGTGTTGCGCACTAATTTGGCAAATTTACGCCGACTGAACTGCCCCGCCTCTTGAATGAAGTCGAAGAGGTGAGCAGGAGGCACACAGGACCAAAGTGAATGGCTGAGATTGATTGACACGAGGCATGGAGATAAGTGACAGCTACCTTCTTTTGTTGCTGGAGTATTTGCTGAAGAAAAAATGACCCGACAAGGTCTCATTATTTCATTTTTCACAAGAAAAAGAAAACAAGACCCGGAAACAAGAATGCTGTTCATTTTTTTTCTCCCTCTCTTTCCCTCTCTTTCTTTTTGGTCTGTCCCTCTCATCTGTTCCTATTCTTCAGATGTTGTTGAGATCCAGTCCTCGGGTTATTTACCTACTTGATGAATTGATCTAAGCAGACTCACAGTAAAGCAGTGCTAATCATTCCCTTTAAGCTGAAGTCATTCCACTAATATCAAAAACTTCTTGAATCACGTAAAATTATTTGAAATCATAAAGGTGAAACTGCTTTCAGCTTAACTATATAATGGACTAGACTTAATACTCAATGATATGTTTTGAACTGATATTGGCCAAATTCAATTCACTTCAATTCATTTTCAGTATTGATTACCACTAATATCTTGCCATGTTTAACTAACTATACTCTCACTTTAAAGTTAGGCCTTGTTGGTGAAGTTCAAAAAAAAACCTACTGGATAGATTCAAGATATGACTTCAAATATTTTTTTGTTAACCCCCATAACTAAAAAAATTTTTCCTCGTTCTGGCCAATAGTAAGAATTGAGATCTCATATGATAGACATTATTACAATGTATTGCCACAAACATTTTATTTAAAGACCTTTAAGAGAATACTATCGACACATTAGTTGAAGGCAACATAAAATGTCCATGTTTGCACATACATAATGAATCCTTTTTGAGTCTGATGATTTGTCTTTTCATGTGTGCACAATTCATTATTTATTCAGGTGTGGAAATTCATATTCTGTAATCCGATTCTATTTTTGCCTTTTTTTTTCTTATGATGAACTGAAGAAATGAAAGATGTGAAAGTCATGCGTAAGGATACTGAAGAAAGGTTAAAATAGAAATGAAATCATAACTTAATACAGAGTTTGCACTTTTGCTTTTTTAATGTAGGTGTCTCTCACCAAGAATGCAAGTGATAATACTAATTCTCAATTTACTTAAGGCAGCCATCAAATATGGCAAATTGTCTTCTGGATTAGAATTAGTGAATACAATGCTAACTCAATAACTGGGAAGCTCTTTAGACAGGAACACTAATAGTGCAATAAAATTCAGTAGAATTTTATTCAATGTGACAGACTTTTTATGCATCATTTTCACCGCTTAATGAGAACCACAGATTTATTTTGAGATATATTTCCCTCAGTAATGTCTTAAAATGATAACTATATGATCATTGGGATTTCATGTTCTTAGTAGAATGGGCACTTTTCAGATAGATTTGCCAATTGCACAGTCTTTAAACAGTTTTTACACAGTTTTAAAACAGGATTTTTTTATTGGGGGCAGGGAGTGGGGAGGGGGCAGATGGATGGAATTTGAGCAACTACATAGAGGGCAGCATTGTGCTGGAGGTCACATCAAACATCATCAACTCCTCGTACTCGTACATGCACTTCTGCTCTAGCAGGAGAAAATCTTCTCTTCAACCCCTCCTTATTAACCCGTTGAGGACAGGTTGATTTTGCTTTAACACACATTTACTATAGACACCTGCCCAAGTATACTCGGGACTAGTCTTCAATTGGTTAAGTGGGGGCTACTGTATCGGTGGTTAATGGAGATGTAGCTCTCCACCATGCAAATCTGTATCTCAGGAGACAGAGAGAAATCAACAGCACCGAGCAATTATAATATGTACCACCAGTATTATGTATAGCTGTGAGGCTACAATGATGTCTGACGCTGGCCATTGTGAAGACAGAGAGAATCGTCTGGGAACTTTGTGTTTTGGGGTCTCTGCGCTTTAGGGGGACTTCGGGAATGCAAACAGCAGCAAAGTCAAATCACTTAGGACGGGTGCATTCTCTAAAGATTCACACCAGGCTGTCAAACGGAAGTGGAGTCTCCCCTCTGACAATGGCTGAATGAAAAAAAGAAGTCAAACGGTTCTCATTGTGTGGGGACATTTCCAGACAATGCTGAGGCAATGAAAAGTTTTTAGCAAAAAACAAAACCAACCAGGTTTCTTCCACAACAGTCACTCTTAAACTTATAATCTATGTTTGTCTTGATCTTCATTTCAACCATATTTCTGTATTTTTCAAACAAGATAAACATTAAAGTATACTGATATATATAGTTAGGGAAAAGGGACATACAGAGAACAATTTCGCATAATAAGAGCACAAAACAATATATTTCTAGGACATGATAAAGTCATAATCATAAAGGATGAATTGAAGTGGTTGGAAGTTAAATATATTGTTATATACAGTCTCTTCTGCTGTTATACTCTTAATGGCAACATGTGAAAACAAACAATATTTTGCAAATATACACTGACTTTAATGAAGTGAATAGGAGGAAATATTGAAAACATGCATTTAATGCTTGATGTATGACATATAAACATTTAATATGTTATAATGAAACCTCAAAAGATATAAACTAAGCAACATTTTTTTTTCAGAGCAGCTTATATCCTGATTCCATTTGAAAATATAGAGGGATACTGTAGCAGCTCTTTCTTCTTCTTAAAAGAAAAAAAAATCTTCACAAGATTGTCTTTTTGTGGTATAAGGAATACAGGATTGATACCATAACAATTACATTAAGTTCACCATGTAATAACTCAGCAAGGAAACTTTGTTTTTTCAAAGTGGGATCATGTTTGCAGACTTTATTAACAAAATATCATTTGCAAACTAATATATTTTGAGGCAGTAATATCACCTTATCTGATTTACAGATGTGATTCTGACAGATGTTGCTGTGTCATGACAAAATAAGGAATTTACATTCAGAATTTTCTTAGTTTTGGTCTGATTTTGATGATTAAAAATACAAATCGCTTTATAAGATAAAATTGTACTTGGAATATATTTTTTTTTATTCGAAGTCCCAAAAGGATGCCATCCTTGAATCTTGAGTGTACAAAATCCTTCCTCATTCCCCCATCACTAACAGACCTTCCCTGTTGCCATGGTGACATTTGATGAGTTTCATTCACCTTCTCTGTAATGTAAACTTTCTACATTTCTTTATAGCAACATCTAACAAGTGAAGACTAGTCTTTGATTAACATAAAATGTATATGTAGTGTCATGCAATCCTTTTTATTTATTTAAAAATACCATATCTTAAGTAGTAATTGGATCATGTACCCAATAACTGATATTTTTAAGCAAACGTCAATGAACTGTTTTCACTCTTAGTAATTTTGACTATGGTCATGAATTACTCTAACACAAACATGTCAGGCCTCGAGTATCTGAGAGTTGACTCCTGTTACAAACCACCAGAAAAAAAAAAGTAGCACAATCTACACAAGTTGCTACAAGATTCTTGACAATAGTTGATAGCGGTCTGCAATTAACAGCACCGAAGATGATGAGTTTGTTGGGATGAATCATAATAAATGACATGACTTGATGAGTCAGCATGGAGAAATGTCACCCACCCCCAGATGGAAATGAAAACACTGCCATGAATGTGACACGTAGTAACAATACTAATTGCTGTATGGTGATGTCTCATCCCTCTTTGATATTTTAATCAAACAGCAGGATTAACTATGATAAATAAACACTCTTCTGCTTGATCTAGTCTAACGGGTAAGTCCTGATGTTGACCTCAAAACAACAGAGATTTTACCACAGATCAAATCTAAACATCGTAATTCTGCCACATCTAAGTTTTGACTGACTGCAAGTATAGTATAAATCTAGAAGCATGTCTACGGACTGGAAATAGTTGAGTGGTTTGTTTTCAATTATAAATGTCTTTCATGTGTCAGGCCCCTTAACAGCAACAGATCAATAAGGTTTTCATTCAATCTGTGATGGTTGCTCTAAAGTACAGAAGTACATATCTCCCCACTTAGATATTCAAGCACAACATAATCAAAGTTACATCTTCAAGCATTGAAAATATTTGCATGTTATGTAACATGCTGTTGTCATCTATTATACTACATAGTTTTAGTTTGTCTTCAAAGGAATAAAACAGCCAGTATCATACCTAATTGTCTCAAGATTTCAAGTCAAAGTACCACATGTGACTCAAAGTTAAAGGGATGGTACAGTATTGGTGGAGATGAGAATTGGGCTTTTAACTTTTTGTGAGATACCAAGAAAACACTTATGATATTGTACAGAGCATACCATTTTAAGAGGAATTCAAAGTTTATTTGATGAAAGTCGGGTTTGGAATGACTAAAACATCCAAAAACAAAGTAAAACAAAGCGATCGTAAAAAGTGTGGGTCCCACACTTTATCAGAATCGCTCTTTTTTGGATATCTTAGCCATTTCAAAACCAATTTTCATCAAATAAACGTTGAACTCCTCATAGAATTACATGCTCTTTCATAATTTCATAGGAAATTTCTCATTATCTCACCAAAAAATGTGAGAAACCTGAAATTAGGTCTCAACCAAAACTGTACGATCCCTTTAAACACTTCCTCAGATGATGTTTTGGAAGAGAAACTTCCAAGACAAGACAAAATCAATCAAGAAAAAATTACAGTCAATATGAAAGCAGTGGAGGGGTACCACGATTGACTCACCTTTCCCCACAGTATTTGGGTGCAATAACATTTTATTTCCCAAGAATTCTTTGGTGCACTTTTAAAAGTGCACAAATCTAGGCTGAATATATCAAAATGTTAATAAAAACTAGAAACATCTTCAGGGATGGCAATAGAAGCGTCTCAAATATTTGACCACAAATGACCTGAGGAGTGATAGATAAAGGGTCATCCTTAATGCAGGAGCTGAACCAAATTTCTTCCAAACTTGTCTTCATTGATTGGTTCATTGGCGGATGATCCTCTCAACTCTTGACATACAAATATTTGCTCAGACCCGATAAAGAAGAAAGACTCATATCTTGACGGTGTCTGACATCTATTGTCTCCACTCTCCTAGCCTCATCTAGTCTCAAGATGCATCTTCCAATATCTGATGATGTGATATGAAAATTTTGCAAGCATAAAGCATCTTATGGAAGGGGGGGAATTGTCAATCAGTATTAACGAAGAGAAGTGCAAAAAAAAAAGGGGGAAGAAAAAAAGCAATAAAGTCGGTGCTCTTTTATGAGGGAAGTGCCCATCGAGGGCGCAACAATAACTTACAAGTGTTCGTGTTCCGATACCATCGCATGGCTCACATAATACATGCCCTCCCACTGGAAAATGTGTTTACTCTAGCATGGCGGAAACCCAGCCCATTCTTGTGGCCCGTGTCACCGGCGGTCTGACAAATCCACCCACAAAATTGATTTTGGGATGTTTGCACCGACTGCATGTGGAATGACACAAATTACCCCAGCATCTGCCAAAAGAGAGGTAGCTATTTGCTTTCGATATGTCCAAATCCATTCATAAACCCTAAGGATACAACAAAGTGCCATCTAAGTCATACCAGCTGCGTAAGTCACAGGAAAGCACGACAAGGAAACGGCTGCACTTTTGATTTTGACTTTGACTGACTTTGGAAGTGAGTAAAAGACGGCATGTAATACAGGTATATCAATCTCACTCATGGACCTGAATACTCCTACAAAGAAAATGCGCAACGTCATCCTTGAAAGCTTGTAATATTGGAGGAAAATCAAAACAGTTTGATAAGGCATGGAAGGAGAATTAGGACAAGAAAGGAAAGAAAGAAGAGATGAACTGAAGAAGGAGAAAAGGTAGGCAAAGAAGAAGAGTGAGAAAGGGAAGGAACCAGAGAACAAAGGAGGAAATAATAAATTGATAGGAAAAGCAGAAGAGAAAAAAGATGAAGAGCAAAAGGACATAATGAAATAAAGCATGAGAAAACAGGACATAAATGATAATTGAATTCAAAGAATGGAAAAGTTGACAAGTAGATGTAATGATGACGATGACATTTGGTAACAAAGACCAACCAAATGTGGTTTGTTTGTTTGTTTGTTCTCCTGATATGTATTTTTGAGAAGAATTTGCTATACAGCGCACTCCCGTTATAACGAAATGCTCGGGACCGGCAGTGTTCTTTCATTATAACGAAATTTTGTCATAACCGAACAAACACAATATATAACAAAAACAAGGAAACCATGCATAGTAGGCCTATTATATTCTGTTTGTTGAATGCTCATCGTACACTGGAAAGCAATGTGAAATGGGATGGTACCTTTTTAATTTCGTTTAAATATTACATTTAAAACTGTGCGTGACACAGGGAGCAAACACATAGTGATGTGAAGCGTTCTCCTATGTAGAGACGCTATAAAAATGCTTGTTCCGCTACGTATTTTCGAATGCGATCCGCATTTCGTTATAACGAAGCACATTTCTTTTGTTTTTCTTTGTCAGTGGGGCTCGGAAAAGACTTCGTTATAACGAAAATTTCGCTATAACCGTGTTCGTTATAAGTGAATTTTGTACCATAAACTTTAATGGCGATAATTTTGGGACCAGAAGTTTTACTTCGTTATAACGAAATTTCGTTATAACCGTGTTCGTTGTAACGGGAGTGCACTGTATATTCCTAAGTATTCCTGTCTTTTCTTTTGTATATTTTGGTCCTGCATTGTATCTGTGCTTCTTTTCTTGATCTTCACACTTGGTTTAGATATTGGGACCTACATTTAACAAGCTTGCTTTTATAAAGTAGGTTCCATCATATTTCTCCAGCATTTATAGATTCAAACTTTCATAAAGCGACCAAGATGTTCTATATGCTCGCAATATCCTATTTGGCATCCTATATGAGCAGAATATCATGCATTATTTTACTTTGATATGATGTCTTTTCATTGAGAATTATGAAAGTAAACTGAAATGAAACTGAAATGAAAAATGTTTCTACAATAATTCTTGTTATAAAGAGGAAAAGCAATAACTTCCTGAAATGGCCATCTCTCAATTCTGAGTGATGGCTAATCCAGTGTAGGCTGAAAAAAAGAATCACAGTGTGAGAGAACAGTCATCCCCAAACTAACACTTCCACATCACAGACAATCATGTCCTTTCTATAGAACTCTGACAAAGGCAACAAGCACTCCTCTTCTCTTCCATGAGTGGGTGGAGAACATGTGCATCGCTAGGCAACCTTGAATGAAGATGAAAGGGAGCAGGAGGAGGAGGGGAAGAGGAGGAGAGGGAGAGAAAGAGAGAAAAAGGGGAGATACAGGGAAAAACATGAAAAGCCTTAAAAAGGTTGGATCTGATATTTTGTATGGCAAAAATTTCAAAAATGTTGGTATGTCATTTTTTTCTGTAACAGACAGGATGATTAACTCATTAAAAAAAATTCTGTACAGTTTGATACACAAAACACTTTTTCATCAATTATTGCCATTTCAAAATCTCATTGTTTTTAAAGTCTTGTCTTCTGAGAATGAATACTGCTAGATATTTGAAAGTCAGTCCTTCATTGATTAAGCTGAACTTCCTTATAAGGAAGCCTCTGAGAAGAAGTAGGTATTATAACTTTCAAAGCCTGGAGGGTTTCTGAGACTGCAAAGTGAAATGGCATCAGAACTTTGCTAACTTTGAACTCTGACATTTGGAAACATCATTTAAGGCTTGTATGTGTGAAGAAAATCATAAATTGAAATTATGTAGGAAGAGATTAATGTTAATGTATTGAATTAAAAAAAATTCTATTTCAGTTTTCATTAAAGCATTTTTGGCAAAGATTTGTACCTTGTAAGCACTCCATCTTGTACTTCCACTTCTCCTGACCATTTTTAGTCTTAATGTCAGTACAACTTAAAACACACACACACAAACAAACAGTAATGTTTTTTTATTTCCTATCTCCTTAACATATTTTTTTAATCTACTGTGTGAGCTTGAGGCATGTGTGAGAATATTGGCATATGTATGCTCTTACCACTGGTGCAGTGTATATGCCTGTACCATTCTCATTGGTTTGAAATTGTGTGTGTCTCAGTAATATATCTTGGCATGTCGTAGGTGTAACTGGGTGGTTTTTTTTTATAATTAAGAATAAGTACATGTTACTAGTTCCTTTTTGCTAAATAGAATACGATGAATAAATAAATGAATGAATGAAAGAAAACAAACGAATCATTACATTGTTATTATTATCATTAAACTTATTTTTATCTTTTTATTTGTTATCACTGCTTTTTTTCTACCATCATCATTTTTTGGTGATACAAAGATACATTGTAAGACATCTGTTTAACAGGCATAAAGCTGGTTAATGCTAATGCTTCAGATTTCACAGCATAATTGAAATTCTGAATCTCTGTTGAAAAAAAAAAAGAAAATTGTATATTTCATCTTTGACAGAAGTGTCTACATCTGTAATAAAATCTTGATAACGTGACGGCACTACTTGTGAGTATCTCCCAAACTCTTCGTTGAGGACACCTTCATCCCTCGTTTCAGCATAGATTAGGGCACAAATGTTCAAAACCTGTTTCTCCAAGATTTCAATCAGTGTTATGTTTCCCCTCAGAACAGAAGTGGGAGAGGAGAAAAAGAAAATATAGAGCAAGCCCCCTAATCCACATGGTTCTTGTCACAGATTGGACCCAAAATACATGTGACAAGAGATTAGAGATATCTACGTGCCTTCTTTTCAACCCTAAATCCTGGACACCGAAAGGCCAAATCTTCCTGCTCTCACGGATGCCTCTGGACTTTTCACTTCCGACTTCCACTTTCACAAAGCCCAAACATGTGATGGATAGGACATATTTCCTCCCGTTTTGAGGTATTCTTTTCTCCTTATTTCTAAGTTTAGATTTTTGAGCTTTCTATGTATTCGATTCGCTTTCCCATCTTTGGTTTGCTTTTCCAGCTTCCAAATATTCCTTTATTCTGTACATTCTCCATTTTTTTTCAGACTCCTATCATTTTCTCCATCTTTCTTCTGCTCTTTCTTTCTCTTTCTCTCCTTCAATCTACCCCTTTCTCATTCTTTGTCTCTTTCTCTCAAATAATTTTCAAATACTTTCAAGTCTCCCTGTCTTCTCAATGTCACATTACAGCCTTGCTTTATATTTAATATACAGTATATGCCATATATTTCACAACTATTGTACAATTTGTACAATTTCACAACCAGCTTTACTTTGAGATGAACAGTGACAGAATTAGAAATAAGTATTAACCATTTTCAAGAGAAAAATTGGTGATTTCAAACCTTGGAGATAATGTTATGTTGCAATAAATGTGTCACACTCACAGCTGGCAACATTTTTGCTTGTTCTTAATTTTGCAAAAAGATTGCAACTTGCAAAATTCACTGAAAAAAGAATCCTGCAAAATAACCATCATGTACAGGATGATTACAGAGCACCTGTCCATCCAGATAAGTTTGTCTGTTTCTCTGTAGAATAGTTTATATGTTACTGAACCTGTCTATAAAGACCACCTGCTTTTATCTATGTGAAAATGTATATCTATAAAATACATACACATGTACACATACATTGTACGTTTGTGTATGCATGTGTGTTTCTCTTTCAGTTTCTGCTTTTCCTCTGTTATTTTTTTATTTCTGGATCAAAATTTATTATTTTTGACAATCCTCCTTAAATAGTGCATTATGTCCATAACATTGTCATGGAATTGAAGCAATTTTCCACCTCTGATTGAACCCTTGTTGGTTTTATGTCCTTACACGTATCCATTTCCCTCTCATATACATGTACGTCATATTAATGTTAATCATCACAGCATGTGCACGGAACTGTTTCTGTATTACTGAAATCTGCATGCATCCTGCAAGAGTGCCTTGGTGGGTAATCAACTTGATCCAACATGCAACAGTAGAGCTAATAGTTCCTGATGGACACATCCCAGGTTCATTGGTGGCTGTGGTATATTTTTGACACGAGAACCCTCAAGCGACTCAAACCGGACGAATATTTGGTGAGACAGATTACCAATAATAACAACGATTGCAAGGCTAGGCCCCTGGATTATACTTTCTCTTCAAAGCATGGTCAGGCTTTGGACGCCAAGCTTTAGCTTTAATTGAAGACTACAGATAACACAAGCACTTAAAAAAAAGGCAAATCTGATAGTTCCGGCACTTGTGCCACAGTCACCTTGCTTCTAAACATTCCAAGGAGGAACATTCACATTTTTACTAACAGACTATGATTCTGTTTTTAGATGGATTAAGTAAAAGAGAGAGAGAGAGAAAAAAAAGGATTAATCTGTTGACCTAATCCATGCTCTTGTGTATTGACATTGCTCAAAGCAAAGTTTGAAGGACATGTTAATGACAACAAATACAATATTGTTCCCTTGTCATTTTGCAATAAATAAAGGAGCTTTTAGTTTATAAATGCAAAATCATAGTTCCTGATCAACAAATAGAATATCATTCAAACAAAACTTTTTGAAGTTTCCTTATTTGAAAATATGAATACACCAAAAATGAGCTGTGTCATAGCAGACAACTGAATGTCATCATTGAGATTTCTTTTTCATTAACTTCAGCTTTGTTATCATACAATTATGAAGTTTAATTTGTTTCAGCAACATACAATCATGAAGTTTAATTTGTTTCAGCAAAATCTAATAATTTACGTAGAGGAGGAGCAGAGTATATTTAAGAGATTTCGCCAGATGTGAACAGTGCCATAGAGGTAGCACACCTGTTGTCCATACCCCAAAGCCTGAATCTAGCTCAAATCAATAGTTTTCTCCAGATAGTGCCAGGTGTCATGTGTAAGCCATGATTACTTCCCAAAGATTGCTTTCACTTCCAGGCAAGGAACATGGGAAGCAAGTCTTCCACATGTCTCTAATGCAGGCACAGTAAAATAAAGCAATACGTTTCCTAAAGGAACTATGCATAACTTGCATGTTTCCATGTTACTAATGTGATTAAAGGGATGGTATAGTATTGGTTGACGTGAGGGTTCTGCCTTTAACTTGTATCTTTTTATCTTTCATATTTCAGAAAAGTTTTCCCATTATCTCAAGAAATTATCATCACAAAATGTTGGAAACCTGAAGTACAATTCCAACCAAAACTGTACCATCCCTTTAACAAAAGGCAGGAAACATGTAAGTTGTGCTTGGTCCAGAGGAAGGTGCATTCAAATGTCATCTTTTTTTATCATATCAGTATTTTACCTGTGATTGATAGATGATGTCACTGGCAGAATCTTGATTTGAAGGTTCTTTGGTGTCGTGTCCAAGTACTCTAAAGGGAAATAGTAGAAAAAAAATATGACAAAATATATGTCACATATTTAGATATTCTCTTGGCCACTTAAGTAATGATCAGGGTTTTGTGAATCAATACAAGTCAACATTTTAGTTCAATTCCATTCAATTCAAACTTTATCTTAATTTTTTTCATGCATCTGTATATATTGCATAGTTAATTTTTCTTTTTCATGCATCTACATTACATTGTTCCTTAAACGGGACGGTATAGTGTTGGCTGAGGTGAGAATTCAACTTTTAACTTTTTGTGAGATTCTGAGAAACCACTGTATGGAATGTTAAAAAGCTTACAATTCTAAAAGAAATTTAAAGTTTATGTGATGAAAATCAGTTTTAAAATGGCTGAGATATTTAAAAACAAAGTAAAACAAAGCAATCCTATCAAAAGGTGGGTCCCTTGTTTTATTAGGATCACTTTGTTTTAGATATCTGAGCCATTTAATAACCAATTTTCTTCAAATAAACTTTGAATTCCTCTTAGGATTACATGTTCTATCATATTGCACTGGAGGTTTCTCATTATTTCAAAGAATTATCATCAAAAAACATTGGAAACCTGAAGTCCCATCTCAACCAAAACTGTATCATCCCTTTAAACTACATCCACTGCACCCTCCCTAGAGAGACAGAAGGAAGCTTGATGCAATTTTGTTGAACATCAAGTGATTGATATTATACCATCTCCAGGTCCTTTCTCTTCTTTTCATTATGACATCAATGCCAAAATTATTTTCATCATATTACAGTGTTAAGGCTGCTATCTGTCTGGATCATGTTCATTTAAACCAACAAATATGCAATAATGTTCAAGTATTTATACATAAAATTGTACTCATAGCTTTACCTGTAATGTGTTGACAGCATCAAAAAAGATGTATATAGACCCTATATCTATATGTGTGTGTGTGTGTGTGTGCAAAACTCCCCTAACTATATAGTAAGGGAGTTTCCACTCTCGTAACATTACCAGTCTCAGTGGAGAGTGGATATCATCCTATCTTAAATTTTAATATGCATATGATATTGATATATCAGTCATCAAAATATGTACACATTATATCAAATAAACAAAAAATATTCTTTCTTCTATCAACCTGATACTTGGAACATTCCTTCGAAAAGCAGACACTGCTAAGTCAACGCACTTGGTAATAATTTGATGATGAAGAAATAACTTCCTATTTGAATAATTAAATTAAAAAATAAAATTAAAAAATTTACCTAAAGGTTTCGTTTAAAAGAACACTTTTCAAAAAGGTGATAAACAAGAAACGAAAATGACATACTAACCTAATGAATTCTGATTTGCATTTGCTGTAAGACAAATGATTCCATCTTAAGTTTACCCAAAACCAATAACCTGTTGAGGACATGCTGATTTTGCTACAACACGCATTAAGACACTTGCCCGAGTATACTTGGGACTTGTCCTCAACTTAAAGTATCAGCCGATTGAGAAGTGAGTATACCAAACCAGGTATATCATCTTTTCTTTTTTATGATCAACAATGCGTTATTCCATTGCTAGTTAATAATCAATCCAGACCTTAATTTCCCTTTCCCAAACATGCTTACAGCTAGGCACTGTTAGATTAAATATCCTTTTCACTGAATGCAAAAAATGAATTCATTTCAACAATTGTTCTTTCTCTTGTTAGTGGGTTCCCTGGAATTCATCTAGCCGCAGATCCTCTATGCTTTATTTTCCTGCCACATTTTTTGTCTTTTTTTTTCCAAGGCTGGGTTGGAATTTCATCAATAAAGGAGGCACTAAAGGGCAAGTAATTTACACCACAGCATGATCCCTACTAAGAGAGGTTGGGATACCAATTTGCTTCTCTGCCCAGTGGTGGATGAATATGATATTGATATTGGTTGTAAAAGCGGCAATTTTATAGCTCATTTGCCACCAACACTAAATTTCATCTTTTTTGCAACTAGTCTGTGGGCCAGACTCCACTGAAACAGCAAGGGGGGGCGGTTAGTCTGCGAGGGAGCGAAGCGACCGAGCCCGAGCGAGCGGAGCGAGCGAGGGGGGGAGGGTGTGGGAGGGGGGTGTCCCCCCTCCCACGGTAAGAACATTTTGCATTTTGATGTTGTAAATGGTGCAATTTGATGCATGTTTTTGCGCGTTTTATCGACGTGAAACAGTCCCACTTGTTAATGGTAGCAGTTTATTTTGATGTAGATTATTATTGAACAATTTGCCTATAAAATGGTATAATTTAGATACACTTCTTGTATTGATTCTTTTCACTGAAAATCATGAACGCGACTGAACCCGAACGAGCGGAGCGAGCGAGGGGGTAGGGGAGGGTGTGGGAGGGGGGTGTCCCCCCTCCCACAGTAAGAACTTTTTACATTTTGATGTTGTAAATGGTGCAATTTGATGCATGTTTTTGCGCGTTTTATCGACGTGAAACAGTCCCACTTGTTTATGGTAGCTGTTTATTTTGATGTAGATTCACTGAATATCATGAACGCGACTGAACCCTAGCGAGCGGAGCGAGCGAGGGGGTAGGGGAGGGTGTGGGAGGGGGGTGTCCCCCCTCCCACAGTAAGAACTTTTTGCATTTTGATGTTGCAAATGGTGCAATTTGATGCATGTTTTTGCGCGTTTTATCGACGTGAAACAGTCCCACTTGTTTAAGGTAGCAGTATATTTCAGTGTAGATTATTATTGAACAATTTGCCTATAAAATGGTAGAATTTAGATACACTTGTTGTATTAATTCTCTTCACTGAATATCATGAACGCGACTGAACCCGAGCGAGCGGAGCGAGCGAGGGGGAGGGGAGGGTGTGGGAGGGGGGTGTCCCCTCTCCCACGGTAAGAACTTTTTGCATTTTGATGTTGCAAATGGTGCAATTTGATGCATGTTTTTGGCGCGTTTTATCGACGTGAAATATTCCCACTTGTTTAAGGTAGCAGTATATTTTAGTGTAGATTATTATTGAACAATTTGCCTATAAAATGGTATAATTTAGATACACTTGTTGTATTAATTCTTTTCACTGAATATCATGAACGCGACTGAACCCTAGCGAGCGGAGCGAGCGAGGGGGTAGGGGAGGGTGTGGGAGGGGGGTGTCCCCCCTCCCACAGTAAGAACTTTTTGCATTTTGATGTTGCAAATGGTGCAATTTGATTCATGTTTTTGCGCGTTTTATCGACGTGAAACAGTCCCACTTGTTTAAGGTAGCAGTATATTTCAGTGTAGATTATTATTGAACAATTTGCCTATAAAATGGTATAATTTAGATACACTTGTTGTATTAATTCTCTTCACTGAATATCATGAACGCGACTGAACCCGAGCGAGCGGAGCGAGCGAGGGGGGAGGGGAGGGTGTGGGAGGGGGGTGTCCCCTCTCCCACGGTAAGAACTTTTTGCATTTTGATGTTGCAAATGGTGCAATTTGATGCATGTTTTTGGCGCGTTTTATCGACGTGAAATATTCCCACTTGTTTAAGGTAGCAGTATATTTTAGTGTAGATTATTGAACAATTTGCCTATAAAATGGTATGATTTAGATACACTTCTTGTATTAATTCTTTTCACTGAATATCATGAACGCGACTGAACCCGAGCGAGCGGAGCGAGCGAGGGGGGAGGGGAGGGTGTGGGAGGGGGGTGTCCCCCCTCCCACAGTAAGAACTTTTTGCATTTTGATGTTGCAAATGGTGCAATTTGATGCATGTTTTTGCGCGTTTTATCGACGTGAAACAGTCCCACTTGTTTAAGGTAGCAGTATATTTTAGTGTAGATTATCATTGAACAATTTGCCCATAAAATGGTATAATTCAAATACACTTCTTGTATTAATTCTTTTCACTGAATATTATGAACGCGACTGAACCCGAGCGAGCGGAGCGAGCGAGGGGGAGGGGAGGGTGTGGGAGGGGGGTGTCCCCCCTCCCACAGTAAGAACTTTTTGCATTTTGATGTTGCAAATGGTGCAATTTGATGCATGTTTTTGCGTGTTTCATCGACGTGAAACAGTCCCACTTGTTTAAGGTAGCAGTATATTTTAGTGTAGATTATTATTGAACAATTTGCCTATAAAATGGTATACACTTGTTGTATTAATTCTCTTCACTGAATATCATGAACGCGACTGAACCCGAGCGAGCGGAGCGAGCGAGGGGGTAGGGGAGGGTGTGGGAGGGGGGTGTCCCCCCTCCCACAGTAAGAACTTTTTACATTTTGATGTTGTAAATGGTGCAATTTGATGCATGTTTTTGCGCGTTTTATCGACGTGAAACAGTCCCACTTGTTTATGGTAGCTGTTTATTTTGATGTAGATTATTATTGAACAATTGCCTATAAAATGGTATGATTTAGATTCACTTCTTGTATTAATTCTTTTCACTGAATATCATGAACGCGACTGAACCCTAGCGAGCGGAGCGAGCGAGGGGGTAGGGGAGGGTGTGGGAGGGGGGTGTCCCCCCTCCCACAGTAAGAACTTTTTGCATTTTGATGTTGCAAATGGTGCAATTTGATGCATGTTTTTGCGCGTTTTATCGACGTGAAACAGTCCCACTTGTTTAAGGTAGCAGTATATTTCAGTGTAGATTATTATTGAACAATTTGCCTATAAAATGGTATAATTTAGATACACTTGTTGTATTAATTCTCTTCACTGAATATCATGAACGCAACTGAACCCTAGCGAGCGGAGCGAGCGAGGGGGTAGGGGAGGGTGTGGGAGGGGGGTGTCCCCTCTCCCACGGTAAGAACTTTTTGCATTTTGATGTTGTAAATGGTGCAATTTGATGCATGTTTTTGCGCGTTTTATCGACGTGAAACAGTCCCACTTGTTTAAGGAAGCATTATATTTCAGTGTAGATTATTATTGAACAATTTGCCTATAAAATGGTAGAATTTAGATACACTTGTTGTATTAATTCTCTTCACTGAATATCATGAACGCGACTGAACCCGAGCGAGCGGAGCGAGCGAGGGGGAGGGGAGGGTGTGGGAGGGGGGTGTCCCCTCTCCCACGGTAAGAACTTTTTGCATTTTGATGTTGCAAATGGTGCAATTTGATGCATGTTTTTGGCGCGTTTTATCGACGTGAAATATTCCCACTTGTTTAAGGTAGCAGTATATTTTAGTGTAGATTATTATTGAACAATTTGCCTATAAAATGGTATAATTTAGATACACTTGTTGTATTAATTCTTTTCACTGAATATCATGAACGCGACTGAACCCTAGCGAGCGGAGCGAGCGAGGGGGTAGGGGAGGGTGTGGGAGGGGGGTGTCCCCCCTCCCACAGTAAGAACTTTTTGCATTTTGATGTTGCAAATGGTGCAATTTGATTCATGTTTTTGCGCGTTTTATCGACGTGAAACAGTCCCACTTGTTTAAGGAAGCATTATATTTCAGTGTAGATTATTATTGAACAATTTGCCTATAAAATGGTAGAATTTAGATACACTTGTTGTATTAATTCTCTTCACTGAATATCATGAACGCGACTGAACCCGAGCGAGCGGAGCGAGCGAGGGGGAGGGGAGGGTGTGGGAGGGGGGTGTCCCCTCTCCCACGGTAAGAACTTTTTGCATTTTGATGTTGCAAATGGTGCAATTTGATGCATGTTTTTGGCGCGTTTTATCGACGTGAAATATTCCCACTTGTTTAAGGTAGCAGTATATTTTAGTGTAGATTATTATTGAACAATTTGCCTATAAAATGGTATAATTTAGATACACTTGTTGTATTAATTCTTTTCACTGAATATCATGAACGCGACTGAACCCTAGCGAGCGGAGCGAGCGAGGGGGTAGGGGAGGGTGTGGGAGGGGGGTGTCCCCCCTCCCACAGTAAGAACTTTTTGCATTTTGATGTTGCAAATGGTGCAATTTGATTCATGTTTTTGCGCGTTTTATCGACGTGAAACAGTCCCACTTGTTTAAGGTAGCAGTATATTTCAGTGTAGATTATTATTGAACAATTTGCCTATAAAATGGTATAATTTAGATACACTTGTTGTATTAATTCTCTTCACTGAATATCATGAACGCGACTGAACCCGAGCGAGTGGAGCGAGCGAGGGGGGAGGGGAGGGTGTGGGAGGGGGGTGTCCCCTCTCCCACGGTAAGAACTTTTTGCATTTTGATGTTGCAAATGGTGCAATTTGATGCATGTTTTTGGCGCGTTTTATCGACGTGAAATATTCCCACTTGTTTAAGGTAGCAGTATATTTTAGTGTAGATTATTATTGAACAATTTGCCTATAAAATGGTATGATTTAGATACACTTCTTGTATTAATTCTTTTCACTGAATATCATGAACGCGACTGAACCCGAGCGAGCGGAGCGAGCGAGGGGGGAGGGGAGGGTGTGGGAGGGGGGTGTCCCCTCTCCCACGGTAAGAACTTTTTGCATTTTGATGTTGTAAATGGTGCAATTTGATGCATGTTTTTGCGCGTTTTATCGACGTGAAACAGTCCCACTTGTTTAAGGTAGCAGTATATTTCAGTGTAGATTATTATTGAACAATTTGCCTATAAAATGGTAGAATTTAGATACACTTGTTGTATTAATTCTCTTCACTGAATATCATGAACGCGACTGAACCCGAGCGAGCGGAGCGAGCGAGGGGGAGGGGAGGGTGTGGGAGGGGGGTGTCCCCTCTCCCACGGTAAGAACTTTTTGCATTTTGATGTTGCAAATGGTGCAATTTGATGCATGTTTTTGGCGCGTTTTATCGACGTGAAATATTCCCACTTGTTTAAGGTAGCAGTATATTTTAGTGTAGATTATTATTGAACAATTTGCCTATAAAATGGTATAATTTAGATACACTTGTTGTATTAATTCTTTTCACTGAATATCATGAACGCGACTGAACCCTAGCGAGCGGAGCGAGCGAGGGGGTAGGGGAGGGTGTGGGAGGGGGGTGTCCCCCCTCCCACAGTAAGAACTTTTTGCATTTTGATGTTGCAAATGGTGCAATTTGATTCATGTTTTTGCGCGTTTTATCGACGTGAAACAGTCCCACTTGTTTAAGGTAGCAGTATATTTCAGTGTAGATTATTATTGAACAATTTGCCTATAAAATGGTATAATTTAGATACACTTGTTGTATTAATTCTCTTCACTGAATATCATGAACGCGACTGAACCCGAGCGAGCGGAGCGAGCGAGGGGGGAGGGGAGGGTGTGGGAGGGGGGTGTCCCCTCTCCCACGGTAAGAACTTTTTGCATTTTGATGTTGCAAATGGTGCAATTTGATGCATGTTTTTGGCGCGTTTTATCGACGTGAAATATTCCCACTTGTTTAAGGTAGCAGTATATTTTAGTGTAGATTATTGAACAATTTGCCTATAAAATGGTATGATTTAGATACACTTCTTGTATTAATTCTTTTCACTGAATATCATGAACGCGACTGAACCCGAGCGAGCGGAGCGAGCGAGGGGGGAGGGGAGGGTGTGGGAGGGGGGTGTCCCCCCTCCCACAGTAAGAACTTTTTGCATTTTGATGTTGCAAATGGTGCAATTTGATGCATGTTTTTGCGCGTTTTATCGACGTGAAACAGTCCCACTTGTTTAAGGTAGCAGTATATTTTAGTGTAGATTATCATTGAACAATTTGCCCATAAAATGGTATAATTCAAATACACTTCTTGTATTAATTCTTTTCACTGAATATTATGAACGCGACTGAACCCGAGCGAGCGGAGCGAGCGAGGGGGAGGGGAGGGTGTGGGAGGGGGGTGTCCCCCCTCCCACAGTAAGAACTTTTTGCATTTTGATGTTGCAAATGGTGCAATTTGATGCATGTTTTTGCGTGTTTCATCGACGTGAAACAGTCCCACTTGTTTAAGGTAGCAGTATATTTTAGTGTAGATTATTATTGAACAATTTGCCTATAAAATGGTATACACTTGTTGTATTAATTCTCTTCACTGAATATCATGAACGCGACTGAACCCGAGCGAGCGGAGCGAGCGAGGGGGTAGGGGAGGGTGTGGGAGGGGGGTGTCCCCCCTCCCACAGTAAGAACTTTTTACATTTTGATGTTGTAAATGGTGCAATTTGATGCATGTTTTTGCGCGTTTTATCGACGTGAAACAGTCCCACTTGTTTATGGTAGCTGTTTATTTTGATGTAGATTATTATTGAACAATTGCCTATAAAATGGTATGATTTAGATTCACTTCTTGTATTAATTCTTTTCACTGAATATCATGAACGCGACTGAACCCTAGCGAGCGGAGCGAGCGAGGGGGTAGGGGAGGGTGTGGGAGGGGGGTGTCCCCCCTCCCACAGTAAGAACTTTTTGCATTTTGATGTTGCAAATGGTGCAATTTGATGCATGTTTTTGCGCGTTTTATCGACATGAAACAGTCCCACTTGTTTAAGGTAGCAGTATATTTCAGTGTAGATTATTATTGAACAATTTGCCTATAAAATGGTATAATTAAGATACACTTGTTGTATTAATTCTCTTCACTGAATATCATGAACGCAACTGAACCCTAGCGAGCGGAGCGAGCGAGGGGGTAGGGGAGGGTGTGGGAGGGGGGTGTCCCCTCTCCCACGGTAAGAACTTTTTGCATTTTGATGTTGTAAATGGTGCAATTTGATGCATGTTTTTGCGCGTTTTATCGACGTGAAACAGTCCCACTTGTTTAAGGTAGCAGTATATTTCAGTGTAGATTATTATTGAACAATTTGCCTATAAAATGGTAGAATTTAGATACACTTGTTGTATTAATTCTCTTCACTGAATATCATGAACGCGACTGAACCCGAGCGAGCGGAGCGAGCGAGGGGGAGGGGAGGGTGTGGGAGGGGGGTGTCCCCTCTCCCACGGTAAGAACTTTTTGCATTTTGATGTTGCAAATGGTGCAATTTGATGCATGTTTTTGGCGCGTTTTATCGACGTGAAATATTCCCACTTGTTTAAGGTAGCAGTATATTTTAGTGTAGATTATTATTGAACAATTTGCCTATAAAATGGTATAATTTAGATACACTTGTTGTATTAATTCTTTTCACTGAATATCATGAACGCGACTGAACCCTAGCGAGCGGAGCGAGCGAGGGGGTAGGGGAGGGTGTGGGAGGGGGGTGTCCCCCCTCCCACAGTAAGAACTTTTTGCATTTTGATGTTGCAAATGGTGCAATTTGATTCATGTTTTTGCGCGTTTTATCGACGTGAAACAGTCCCACTTGTTTAAGGTAGCAGTATATTTCAGTGTAGATTATTATTGAACAATTTGCCTATAAAATGGTATAATTTAGATACACTTGTTGTATTAATTCTCTTCACTGAATATCATGAACGCGACTGAACCCGAGCGAGCGGAGCGAGCGAGGGGGGAGGGGAGGGTGTGGGAGGGGGGTGTCCCCTCTCCCACGGTAAGAACTTTTTGCATTTTGATGTTGCAAATGGTGCAATTTGATGCATGTTTTTGGCGCGTTTTATCGACGTGAAATATTCCCACTTGTTTAAGGTAGCAGTATATTTTAGTGTAGATTATTATTGAACAATTTGCCTATAAAATGGTATGATTTAGATACACTTCTTGTATTAATTCTTTTCACTGAATATCATGAACGCGACTGAACCCGAGCGAGCGGAGCGAGCGAGGGGGGAGGGGAGGGTGTGGGAGGGGGGTGTCCCCCCTCCCACAGTAAGAACTTTTTGCATTTTGATGTTGCAAATGGTGCAATTTGATGCATGTTTTTGCGCGTTTTATCGACGTGAAACAGTCCCACTTGTTTAAGGTAGCAGTATATTTTAGTGTAGATTATCATTGAACAATTTGCCCATAAAATGGTATAATTCAAATACACTTCTTGTATTAATTCTTTTCACTGAATATTATGAACGCGACTGAACCCGAGCGAGCGGAGCGAGCGAGGGGGAGGGGAGGGTGTGGGAGGGGGGTGTCCCCCCTCCCACAGTAAGAACTTTTTGCATTTTGATGTTGCAAATGGTGCAATTTGATGCATGTTTTTGCGTGTTTCATCGACGTGAAACAGTCCCACTTGTTTAAGGTAGCAGTATATTTTAGTGTAGATTATTATTGAACAATTTGCCTATAAAATGGTATACACTTGTTGTATTAATTCTCTTCACTGAATATCATGAACGCGACTGAACCCGAGCGAGCGGAGCGAGCGAGGGGGTAGGGGAGGGTGTGGGAGGGGGGTGTCCCCCCTCCCACGGCGAGAACTTTTTGCATTTTGATGTTGCAAATGGTGCAATTTGATGCATGTTTTGCGTGTTTTAACGAGTTGAAACAGTCCCACTTGTTTAAGGTTGCAGTATATTTTAGTGTAGATTATTATTGAACAATTTGCCTATAAAATGGTATAATTTAAATACACTAGTCTTCTTGTATTAATTCTTACACTGAATATCATGAACGCTGCCTGTTCAGCAATCAAACAGAAAAAGCATGCACACGAGGGTGTAGATATAGGGGCATATCCCCTCCCACACGAAGGTGATTTTGCGTTTTCAGACCTGAAATTCAGCGATCTGGTGCAAATTTTTGGTGCAATACTTTTTCATCGAAGTGTTAAAATCACGGAATTTAGCTCTTATTCCGAATGTGCACCATCTGTGCGTATGTATAAAGTCTAGTGAGGTATAGAGCTTAGGGGAAAGGGGATTCCCCTTCCCGCTCGCGGAGCTTTTGCGTTTTTAGAATTGAAATAAAGCGATCTGGGTATAGCCACAGTCTACTTCTTTGCATGGCCGGGGGGGGGGGGGGGGGGGGGGGGGGGGGGGGGCAAGCAGGGAGAAGGCGTGGGCGAGTGTTATCTCCACCCTTCCCTTCCTATGGAGCTTTTATCTTTTTAAGGTTGAAATTGAGATATCTTGTAGACGCATATTTGATGGAATCAACATTTGAGAAATCACCAAAAAAAAAAAAAAAAAAAAACCTGATTTTTTTTGGGGGGGGGGGGCTGAGGGAGGAAAGGGTCGATTAAAAGGGGAAATTCCCCTTAAGATACATGAGGGAACCTTCAGTTTTCGGAATATAAGTGATAAGTCTTGTGCACTCAGAATTATTCAGAATTTTTTTGTAAATCCCCAAAGTGTACTTGGCTAGGGAAAGAGGCACAGAGGGGGAGGGTTTGGGAGGGGGATACCCCCTCCCAAGCACGAGAGATTTTGCATATTTTGAATTGAAATTCAACGATCTGGTGCACACTTTGAGTGAAATATTTAAACAAAATATCTTATTTGATGAAAGGTTGCAAAGGAGACCCGCTTCATGTGCATGCTTACAGTATACACGCATTTTTTTTTTCCGCCTCCCAAATCCCCGGTCCAAATCTTAGGGGGGGCGACCGCCCCCATCGCCCCCCCCTGGCTACGCCAGTGCACCTGGCCTATTGAATTCTGATTCTATATCACTATTGAAGCAAGTCAAGCCCCTCCTGCTCTCTAAACACATAGAGATATTAACACACAGACAGACAGACAGACACATACACACAATATATATATGTCCTTCCTTTTCAACACTGCATTCTCATGAGCCATGCTACACATTTTTATTTCAGCAATTGAGGAGGTTCTCTAAGCAAGACTAATTTCCTGTACACTACCATGGTGTGTTGTATCTGTGGATGCTGATCATTTCATGGGCAACTGCCCTTTTATTGACAATGTGCACCATGCATAAGAAGAAATTCCATATTTCAATTTCAATTTAACTGTGTTTTACCTGCATCAAATAACAAAAGGTAATACAAATAGTTATAACATAATATCTAAAAATCACATAGTGAATGGTCACAAGTGTGATAGTACAAGATTTTGCACAAGGTAATAGAGGCGCTCTATTCAATGAGGCAAAGCCGAGTTGAATAGTGCGCCTCATCTTTCACCGAGTGTGAAATCTTGTTCCATTGCACGAGTAAAGACCATACAATATTTGTTTTATACAATACCTTGGATATCAATAGATGTCGTCCACACAGATTCTTGAAATTTGCACAGAAATTGCAATATTTTTTGAGAAAGGCGAATGAGTAGCACAGCCACAGTACAGTCACAGTCAGTCCAGTAGTCATATGTATAGTATACATTGTACTCAGGCATACGTAAAGACAATAACTGGTTGAAGTTATTTACAGTAAAGTGAGTGACAAATGCGCACTTGTAAGTGTGCTTGTTCGCACACACATTCTGCTGATTTTGAACATACTGGGGATCTTATCATCACACATTCAATGGTCTAGTATCTGCAATTTTCTACAAATTGAAATCAATGAATGACAGTGTACATCTTTTCAAATTTTATATGTTTGGATTTATTTCATGTGACCACTAAGGAAGCACTCAAAAGCCTAGATAAGCAAGGGTATCAGGGGACCAGCAGCTTTAAGTCCCCTCTGTAGGACTAGGCAATGAGGATGAAGAGCCTTGCCATACAGCATAGCTATTGCAGCCAGAGGACTTGAACTAGTGGCCTCAGGATTGGGAGGCCATGATCTTAACCACTGAGCCACAATGGTCCCTCACTGTGTGTGTATAAACCATACTACCATAGGCAATACTGTGTATGTCATATATTCTGTCCTCTTTGAGAAGGAAGTATTTACTGGCATACTGTAAAACAATTTGTTTGGATGCATTTTAATTTTGTGAATTTCGTGAGAGCCATGATTCACAAAATTAAAAGGCACACAAAAGTTCTTGCCCACACTACATATGCACTGAATGCCAGTGGCAATTCATGAAAATTTCATGCTGTGAAAAAGGCTGATGGCCCTTTTTTGTGTAAATTTCTTTCCGCAAATATTATTTTACAGTATCATGTCCACCTTTAAAGTGTAAAAGTGTATTTACATCCCACTGCCTCCTCTCAACACCTCCCCCACCCATTTTGCCTCCCCTTGATATTTTTCTCATTGCCACACAATAATTGTTAGCCAAGAAAAGCGACACTACACTATAACTACGCTCTTCAGGATAATAGTTGTCTTGTAGTATCATCTTGGATGTCTGTAAGCCATCAGTGCCATTACTTCCACTCTGTATTCAATGGAATTGCTTATGCAGCAGAAATACCTGTAAACCCATTAATGGTAGAATGAAGCAAGTAATATCTATTTGGGGAAATGGCTATATTTCATAGTCAACAGGTTCACCCGTTGAGGATGAATCCCGAGTATACTTGGGCAAGTGTCTATGGGAAATGCATGTTGTAGCAAAATCAGCCTGTCCTCAACGGGTTAATATCACATTTTGAATGTGAACTGTTTCATAGTTGTCAAAATATGATTCCTGTTTTTGCACCACTGCTCAGGATTCTACTAATTTCATTAACTATTCCACAACCTGCAATGTTATACCATGGAGCTGATGCAGCTCTGTTGTTATACACAGATATCGTCAAGAATTTACTCTACTTCATGGCGCAAGAGTACTCCTTTACTGGAAGTTACAAAGAGAGTTTCAACAAACATTTCTGTATGTTCTCTGTAGTCCAACAAAATTGAGTTGTGTTTCTAAAGAGAACAGGCTAATGTAAAATGTAAACTTATATACATTCTCTTCAATATTAAAACATCATTTTAGCATAAAAGTCCAAGACTATGAACCATAGTGGAAAAAAGAAAGAGATAGATAGAAAAAAGGGGTGGGGAGAGGGGGAGAGGGAAACAGAAAGAGAGAAAGTGGGGTAGATGAAAATTATAGTCAGTTTCAGGGATGATCAGAAACAATTGAACCCGTTAAAGGACAAGTTCACCTTCATAGGCATGTGGGTTGAGTGAATGCAGCAATGTTAGTAGAACACATCAGTGAGAGTTTGAGCAAAATCGGACAATCCGTTAAAAAGTTATGAATTTTTGAAGTTTCTGCTCAGTCACGGCTGGATGAAATGACTACTATAGCTTGTGATGTCACATGAGTACAACAATATAAAGAAACAATAAAGAAAATTCAACATATTTCCATTTTTCTCGCATAACAAAAGAACACTCAACTTCTCTCTTTCAGAAGGCAGGGGGAATAATATTATCCTTAACATACGTCACTAGCAAGTCGAAGAAATGTGCACTTTATTCACAAAGTAAAATTTTGTGAAATTCTCTTTTTATTTTCCTTATATAGTTGTACACATGTGACATCATACACTGTAGTAGTCTTCTCTTCCAGCAGTGACTGCGCAGATACTTAAAATATTCGTAACTTTTGAACGGATTGTCCAATTTTCCTCAAACTTTCACTGATGTGTTGTACTAATATTGCTGCATTCTCTCAATCCTTATGTATATGAAGGTGGACTTGTCCTTTAAGGACAAGTCCCGAGTATACTCGGGCAGGTGTCTAAGGGAAATGTGTGTTGAAGCAAAATCAGCCCATCCTCAATGGGTTAAGACTACCAGATGTTCTCACAGATCTCTCACCTTCCAGGAAGACTGAACACTCCAGCTTGCAGGTAGCAAGGAGGTACTACCTTCTTGCAGGGAAATACCACATGTTCATCTCTGTCATACAAAGAGAAGGGACCTTCCCAACTCATATGAATCTTCTCTGAAGGGGTAGTGGGGTTCCCCATGCATGTTCACTCTGGGATAGAGAAGAGGGGCGAGGGGGGAAGAGAGAGAGAGAGAGAGAGAGAGAGAGAGAGAGAGAGAGAGAAAGATATAAAGAGAAGGTGGTGGCTTTTAATGATGATATATCACACGATTCTTGCATCTTGCTTTACTAGCCCATTTTAGACATTAATTGAAAGTTATCCCTTTTTTTTCTTTTCTTTTTTAGTCACTGGAAAATACCTGATACAATAGTTTCTATGTTTACCCATAAATCAATGCATTATTATTTCGAAGCATTAACTAGTTTACATGAGCCATATATGCAAGAATGACCTTTTCTGTCTTTGTCTTCACTGGTGTTTGAGAATGGTCCCTGGTGTTTAAAATGGTCTTTGGTGTTGGGAATTGATCTCTGGTATTTTGAGAATGGTGTCTGGTACTTAAAATGGTCTCTGGTGTTTGAAGATGGTCTCTAGTGTTTGAGAATGGTTTCTGGTATTTGAAAATGGTATCTGGTGTTTGAGAATAGAGTTCTCTCCTGGGAATGTCAACTGAAAATCTTTCCTGAATCCCAGTCTGCATCTGGATTGCAAGATTTACAGAAATCTTAATTTATATAATTTGTCATTACCTTGGTTTGCGCATGTTTGGTTTTTTGGTGTGTTTTTTTTTTTAGCTTCATTGGTAAGAATACATCTTGTAGCTGCAAGTGATGACTCAGTTAAAATTTTCTGTAGACACTTACAGACATTTTAAAAACAAACTGAATCAGTTTATGAGCTAATAATTTCCTCTACATCGCTTTTACTTAAGTAAATACTCCAAAGTCGCTAAAGGAGGGCCAATGTTGTTAGCATTCTGAATGATTCTTATCAACAAGAACAAGATTATCTACTGAGTACCTGCTGTTTTTGAGAGAAAAAAATTAAAAAGGCACCACAAACCACGACGTCTTTGTACTCATCACAACTGTCCCTCAAAGTATTATGGTTCACTACATCAAGTTTCATACCAGCAATCCCACAAAGATCAAAACACCTGTATAGCATGTATAGGGAGTGGAGGCCTTTTATCTGAAGATTCTTTAGAAGGATAAAGGGTTCACTGGAATGAATGAGTGAAATGACAATAAGGGGTGATACCTCCGGGGGGGCAATGAACTTCAGATTGTGGCCAATTTGTGACAATTCGCTGTCCATTGTGTGGTACACAGACCTCCAATCTGATCTGGATTCCAATCATTGGTAGACTATCATCTTCTGATTCAAGTACCTTCAAACCCTCTTCACTAAAAAAGAGACAAAATCCTTGAACATCATCACACAAAATTCTTTAATTAATTCCTTCTGACCATAATTTCCTTCCTTCGGGGGTCTGGCTTTCTCATTACGATTAATAGGATACCAGAAGTCATTTTGTCCATACTTTTGATAGAAAATTAACTCCACTCAGTATATCTTAATCTCTCTTTTTCAAATTAACTTGTAGTATATTTGCTCTACAACACAATGTACAGCTGAAATTAACAATATAAGAAGCTGAAAGTACAGAGTACCTTGTAGCTCTCCTTGTAAAGTACATTAACTTTGCTGCTGTATTGAACCAGCCAAGTGAAGATTGTCAGTCTAACCAGCATCTCAATGTTAACACATAGCTCAAGAACTTGGCTTAACACATCACCAACAGCAGTCTGACAACACAAAAGAAGTTACTTCTTAGCAACTAAAACCTGAAGCTATTCTTTCATGATGCCAACAGCTTGCTCTTTGAAGTTTGCTGAAAAATTTTCACAAAACACACATTTTATTTACTATGCATTAGCCACTGAATCAATATTATTGTCTCATACATATCACCATTTTTGCTTAATACCAACATAAGATAGATATGCTTTAAAGAACTCATTTATGGATCAAATTTCAAAGTTAACATTAGACAAATTAACACAAAATTATGTATCTTTGTTGTCAATAGATGATTTGTGGCACACATGACTGAATTCATGATATCGCAAATCTGTGCCATAAATTAATTAAAAATATACTTGTTTTTGTTATGACATCTGTAAAATAGAATTCAGTGACAGGGAGTAATACACTATCAGTTGCTATGATTGTGATAAGGCAAGACTATATGATACTGTGTGAGTGTGACTGCCAAGATGTGACCACCAGAGTAGTCTCCTGGCTGAATACGAGTGAATGTCATGCCTAGATTTGAATAAGATTGAAGGGACTGTGCAAGACCTAAGTGTGAGCTCTTCAGCAACAAAGGCAAGAAATGCACAAATTCATAAAGAACTGTGCATATAATGCTCATGTACCTATATCTATAACACATACAGTAGAACATCATTGAATATGAGACCTCAGACCATAAAAGTTACTTTGCTCTTAGTCTAGAACAAGTTTCTTATTAATCAGAAATGTAATTTAGACTAGCAATATTACTTTGTTACAATAGTGTCTGCTAAGTACTGTAAAAGTGGATATAAAATTTTCGCATGATAAATTTTTTGCGCTCGGCTGGGTAAGATGGATTTCGCGTGTTTTTAATTCCATGGAATCAGGACAGTTGCTAACGAATGGAATATATGGCATGCAAAAATATTTGCGTGCTTTTATTTTGGGACCAGCTTCTGGTTTCACGAAAATTTCCACTTTTATACTATATCTGACCTGCTATCACAGGGTTCTGCTGTATTGACTTTTTTTTTTCTTTTTCTTTTTCTAGCTTTAAAAGAGGGAGGGATATCAAAATAAGACCACAATCATTTTTTTTTTTTTGCCAGAATGCTGTAGGCCCTACATAACTTTGCTTCTATTTCACACATGGATATATGATAATTTGCACAGAAAATAAGATGCAATATGCAGGACTAGACCACATTAGACAGAAAGATCCGTCTGTCCGGAGGACTCTTGTATTTTGCCATTAATGCTGTCGTCCTCCGTAGAGAAGCCAGACGCAGTCTCCGCGGAACATTCACCGATTGACAGATACAGACCGATCTTTCGGTCAAAGACCACATCTGATCTAGAGATCTATAATATGATGCTAACTTTAGCATTCCTTTTTTGTCATATTTTATTATCCATGTTCCAGACAGCTCATAGAATCCGAATCATCAATGAAGGACACAATGAAATAGGGCAAGTGATCGTTGGACTTACTCCACACAGTTACTTCAAAACTCCGTGTTGCTTGATATTACAGCAGAGGTTCATCATGTTGGCTGCAGTGCTTGTTCACCTCGGCACGTCATGCTCAGCCAGAAATCCGGCGAGATTTCACCCAGCATAAGGCTACCCACTTTGGTTCAGACAGACTACACTGTCTGTCGTTGGGTGATCGAGCCAAAGAACGGAACTTAGTGAAGAGATATAGACCTAGGTTAGTTGCTAGAAGTCTTATTTTTCTCTTTGGCAATCTATGAAAGGACAATCTAACCGAAACCTTATGATAAAATTATGTGTTCGAGGTTACATTATCAGATCTACGTTTAAGCGGAGAATTTCATTCTTTTAGGCAGTACAGTCTTCTTACCACAAGTGGCTATGTTACTAGTCGTATATACACAGTACGTGCTGGGTGCACGTGTGTGATGTACCCATCCAGTATACCAGTGCAGTGGCTATTTTTATGTAAACGTGCAGAAACTCTGCGGAAACTGATAAAGCGCCCTCTGACGCCCTCTACGTTCCGCGTAGTGTGTTTTGATTGGTCAAAAGTTGCATGACACTAGAACAATGTGTTTTTTTCCTCTCCCCCCTCCCCCATCTCTCTCTCTCTCTCTCTCTCTCTCTCTCTCTCTCTCTCTCTCTCCCTCTCTCACGTGGAATATTGAGCCAACGTAATACATTTCTGTCGCAGATACGGAAAAGGAAGTATAAGTACAAAAATTGAAGAAAAAAAATAATCGGCGATACATGACGCATGAAGTTTCATACTCCTAAGTTCAATTAAAAACACTGGCTTCATTGTAAATCGGACACCATCTTCTTTATTTTGAGTGATCTGTTATGTTTTGTTTTTGTTGTGGTATTGTTTTTCATTTAATCTGCTTCTCATTTCCGAACAAAATAGAATAATGTTGCTGTAAGGAATTGAACATAACATAACTAAATAAAAAGAAAGGAAAGTATAAAATCATGCGACACTGCAGCATAATATGAAACATAATTTATATGGTTGCATAAATCACAGAAGGCAGTATTTTTGATTCAACAAGAAAGTATTAGTATGACTTGAATGGGCTCATGGCCCCATGGGGAACTTAGCTCAGCTTTGCCTCTCACAAAAATATGTATATTTTTTGTGATAATATGGTGGGAGAAAGAAAGGTAGTTCTCCGGTGAAGCATGTGCACTAGGCATTCGTGCTGGGACTATTTCAATAAAGCACCATTCACGAACATTAATACTGTCATACTACAGGAATGGTACCATAATCTAGACAGGGTTGTGTGAATTATGTAGGTATATTTTACTGAGTGTTTCGAGCTAAAGAACTCTTCTTTGTGCTAACTTTAAAAGAAAATAGATTTCCGTGCTTTCAGGGAGTCTGGTAAGGCATTCCATGTCTTGCCCGTGATGTCTGACTGATCTGTGTATTGTAAAGGTCTTTGGATTTTGTAAGTGGAAAACTGTCGAGTGTCGTGTTGGTATAGGGTATAAGTGAATGTTTGTATTACAAAGAAGTTTTGAAAGGACTGCTGAATCAATTTTTTGATGTAATTATACATGAATGCGCCATTTTGGTACAATTTGTGTATTTTTGTATACATTATCATTTTAGGGCATTTAACTGCTTGAATAAGAAGGCAGTATATTCCAAGTGTGAGCATTATTTTGATTGCCGTTTTTGCAATTACAACGAATTTACTTGGGTCTTATTACGATTGCCCAAGACGACATTACAATAATTCTTGTAAGGAAAAATAAGTTCATTGGATAATGATTCGACAATAAGGATCCCAGTTTATATAATATGCCAATCTGTCTGACAGTCCTTACATGACCGTGCAAATTCAAAATTAGCGACATGCCATTCATACGAATGTTGCATTCAACAGATTGAAAATGTGAGGTATTAAAATGCATGAAATTGGTTTCCGAAATGTTTGATGATGATTTATTACATATAAACCATGAGGGAATGTTAGTATTATTCAGGGTTCAAAGTAGTTGGAAGGAATATCAAAATTTGTGTGAGAAGATAGAATATTTGTATCACTCGCGAATAGCATAGAATTTACAAAGGGACAGAATTAACAATTCAGTTTATGATTGTGTAGGTAGGTAGAGTTATAAGTTTCCTGACGATCACTTTATACTAGCACCAAATTGGCTCGGAACAAGAAAATAAGACTTGAAAATCAAAAGCTATGCAGGCGGAAAATAATAGCATTGGGGCAAGTGATGAACCCACAAATTGTTACGATATAAAAATGTTGTTTTCTTCTGAAACCCGTTTGTTTTTATGGTTTTACTGCAAGAACAAAAACTAATAAACAGACCAAATAACGTAATTCAAGTTTAATGTCTACCGTTATAACATATTTCGTTCCTTATACTTTAAGAGATCTTTAACCCAAATACAAACGTGGATTTAATAACATAAATATTACATATTTATGCAGTTTTAGGAAAATTTAAAATCCGTTCAAAAAGCTAAAATTTCCTTAACGAGTTGGTAAACTCAATCGCTTGAATTTGTGATATCACTGCACATAAGACAATGATATAACGAAATTATAACGAGAATTCAACATATTTTGATTTTCTGGCATATGGATAGTGAAGGAGTACTTGATTAACCCTTTTCAGAAGACAAGGGAAATTATTACCCTCATATATATTTCAATTTCAATTTCAATTCAAAGTTTATTTCATTTTTCGACAAAACATACTGTATAAGTTACACTTCTTTTGACAACAGAGAATAAGGTAAACAGAACATTATGTATCGAAAAGAATGTAAAAGGAGAACCTTATAGTAATTATAAATTGTAGTAAAAAAGAAACAGAAGTGATCGAAATGAAGTACATACATATGTATAACTTTGCTTAAAGTGCGAAAAATGGAGAGACCCACTAAAAAGACAGAGCTTGTAGAATGTGGGCCCCTCTAGAATAATATCATCAATGGAAAAATTAATTGAAGCATCAAAAATACAAAAAAAAAAGAAAAAGAAAGAGGAAGAAGTCTGGAAGCCCACTGAGAATTAGATTCACAGATAAATACACTTACTTTCATAGACGTGAACATCATAGGACAAGACTAGACAACAAAACAACTGCTGGAGAAAAGGCTGTACGGGACAAAACGGGATGGACAAGACTAACAGACGCGAACAAACATGAAACAAGACTAGACAACAAAACAACTACTGGAAAGGCTGTACGGGACAAAACGGAATGGACAAGACTATCAAACAGAAAACAAAATTGCAAACGAAAATGCACAACAGAGACAGCGATCTTCGACAGAAGCGTGTCAAGAGAAACATGATAGTTGTGGAGGAAAAAAAAAGTGATATTGTAGCGTTTAAAAGGAGAAAAGTCTAATAAGTCGAAGGTATGTGCACTTCTCATTAAAAATGAAATTTGTGGAAGACAAAAAATCTAATGATTTCATGTCTTAAATAAAAAAAATACCTCGCCCTAAACTCGTTTACATTTATTTCTAACCGTAATGTCTATTTGTGGGCTGAAAATTGTATAATCACCGTGAAATAGAGCGATTGTCACAACAATATCACTGTGCTCCCACATGACTGTACTACGACTTCAAGAGGAAGAAAAAGAAAAAAGAGAGAGCATACAAAAAGAAAGTAAATTTATCGCAAAACTCCATGACGGTAAATAAATATATGAATAAAAATATGGCACATGTGGCTCAAAAGAATAGTGCGATATACTTCTTGTAGTATGCATAATATGCACGATTTGGGGGGAATGCGACAACTGATGCACTTGATACACGTAGACATTTTATTTAACTGTACGAGTATAGTTGTATCTACAAATGACCGTAATCGCTTGTTAGATTCTTGGTAGTGGGAAAAGTGTTCATGAATTTGAAATTTGATCCCATCGTCATCCGGTTTTGATCCCGGTTCAACGGCGTAGCCAGGATTTCATCTTAGGGGGGGGGGGGGGGCGGTTAGTCTGCGAGGGAGCGAAGCAACCGAGCCCGAGCGAGCGTAGCGAGCGAGGGGGGGGGGGGGGGAGGGTGTGGTGTAGATTATTATTGAACAATTTGCCCATAAAATGATATAATTCAAATACACTTCTTGTATTAATTCTTTTTTACTGAATATCATGAACGCGACTGAACCCGAGCGAGCGGAGCGAGCGAGGGGGAGGGGAGGGTGTGGGAGGGGGTATCCCCCCTCCCACGGTAAGAACTTTTTGCATTTTGATGTTGTAAATGGTGCAATTTGATGCATGTTTTTGCGCGTTTTATCGACGTGAAACAGTCCCACTTTTTTAAGGTAGCAGTATATTTTAGTGTAGATTATTATTGAACAATTTGCTTATAATATGGTATGATTTAAATACATTTCTTGTATTAATTCTTTTCACTGAATATCATGAACGCGACTGAACCCGAGCGAGCGGAGCGAGCGAGGGGGGAGGGGAGGGTGTGGGAGGGGGGTGTCCCCCCTCCCACGGTGAGAACTTTTTTCATTTTGATGTTGCAAATGGTGCAATTTGATGCATGTTTTTGCGCGTTTTATCGACGTGAAACAGTCCCACTTGTTTAAGGCAGCAGTATATTTTGATGTAGATTATTATTGAACAATTTGCCTATAAAATCTTATCATTTAAATAATCTTCTTGTATTAATTCCTTTCACTGAATATCATGAACGTGACTGAACCCGAGCGAGCGGAGCGAGCGAAGGGGGAGGGGAGGGTGTGGGAGGGGGGTGTCCCCCCTCCCACGGTGAGAACTTTTTGCATTTTGATGTTGCAAATGGTGCAATTTGATGCATGTTTTTGCGCGTTTTAACGAGTTGAAACAGTCCCACTTGTTTAAGGTAGCAGTATATTTTGATGTAGATTATTATTGAACAATTTGCCTATAAAATGGTATAATTAAAATACACTTCTTGTGTTAATTCTTTTCACTGAATATCATGAACGCGACTGAACCCGAGCGAGCGGAGCGAGCGAGGGGGAGGGGAGGGTGTGGGAGGGGGGAGTCCCCCCTCCTACGGTGAGAACTTTTTGCATTTTGATGTTGCATATGGTGCAATTTGATGCATGTTTTTGCGCGTTTTAACGAGTTGAAACAGTCCCACTTGTTTAAGGTTGCAGTATATTCTAGTGTAGATTATTATTGAACAATTTGCCCATAAAATGGTATCATTTAAATAATCTTCTTGTATTACTGTAATTCTTACACTGAATATCATGAACGCTGTCTGCAGTTCAGCAATCAAACAGAAAAAGCATGCACACGAGGGTGTAGATAGGGGCATATCCCCTCCCACACGAAGGTGATTTTGTGTTTTCAGACCTGAAATTCAGCGATCTGGTGCAAATTTTTGGTGCAACAATTTTTCATCGAAGTGTTAAAATCACGGAATTTAGCTCTTATTCCGAATGTGCACCATCTCTGTGTATGTATAAAGTCTAGTGAGGTAGAGCTTAGGGGAAGGGGGATTCCCCCTCCCGCTCGCGGAGCTTTTGCGTTTTTAGAATTGAAATAAAGCGATCTGGGTATAGCCACAGTCTACTTCTATGCATGGCGGAAGGAGGGGGGGGGGGGGGGAGGGGCGGGCGAGCAGGGAGAAGGCGTGGGCGAGTATTATCTCTACCCTTCCCTTCCGATGGAGCTTTTGCCTTTTTAAGGTTGAAATTAAGATATCTCGTATACGCATATTTGATGGAATCAACATTTGGGAAATCACAAAAAAAAAAAAAAAAAAAACTGATGGGGGGGGGGGACTGAGGGAGGAAAGGGTCGATTAAAAGGGGAGATTCCCCTTATACATGAGGGAACCTTGAGTTTTCGGAATATAAGTAATAAGTCTTGTGCACTCAGAATTTTGTGTGTGTGTGTGTGTGTGTGTGTGTGTGTGTGTGTGTAAATCTAACAGGTGAAGTAAGCTAGGGAAAGAGGCACAGAGGGGGAAGCTTTGGGAGGGGGATACCCCCTCCCAAGCACGAGAGATTTTGCATATTTTGAATTGAAATTTAACGATCTGGTGCACACTTTGAGTGAAATATTCAAAAAAATATCTTATTTGATGAAAGGTTGCAAAGGAGACCCGCTTCATGTGCATGCATACAGTATGCACGCGGTTTTTTTTCCGCCTCCCAAATCCCCGGTCCAAATCTTAGGGGGGGGGGGGGGGCGACCGCCCCCATCGCACACATTCATATACATAATTCAAGAACGTATACATCTGTAGTAATTCTCGTTCTAAGATAGTAGAGTCCATGATTTGTTGCAAGATGACAACTGCCCTCTAGTGATCGCCCGACTTCAAACAAGCTGTCACCTTCCTCATTCCCCCTACTCTCTGATTTTTCCGAGTTTGTTGATAAATTTGAAGTCATTTATCTACATATAATGAACATTTACTTGACATGTCTTGTGGCTTCTTCAATTGAAAGTAAAACACGAGACATGCCTCAGGTCTGTAAAATCTTTGATTTCTTTCTCTGAATGAATTTCATTCAGATTTCGAATGATAGTTTTCCATAAAAACAGAAATGTCTTTCGTTTGTTTGCCGACATAAACATACACCCTGTATTTGTGTGAATTCTGTAAATCCTTTGTTTACTATCACATTCATGCTAACAAAATCCAACTACTTTCTTAACACCTCCTTATCAATAACTCAAACAAGAATGATGATTTGAATACAAAAGATTTTATTGTCTTCCACCTCCTGAATATAATAAACGTTTGGTTTGAAAGAAAAAAGAAGAGGTGTCACAGGTGTCACGTGACTCGAGACATACACAGTGGATTTGAAATGCACAAGTGCATTAGTACAATGCTTGTAAGTACAGCGTAACACGTAAATGAACTACAGTGCTTTGAACTTAAAGATCATGGAATACATACATCCATTTATTATCAAGACAACAAATTTGTCTCCACATTTGTACACTCCTGTTGTACATCATCAATATAACCGAAACGACAAAGAAAAAAGAAATCTTCACACATATTTACTTCGACTTTTGTTTGATGTCAATATCATACCTGTACATAAGAACTTAGGCAAGACTCACAGGAACAAAGTACCTGTTTTGATCCCTGTTTTATTGCTTTCAACATTTGAACTGGATGATTAATGTAGTTCAATTCATATCTTTCAATATAATACATACATGTACCTCATTCTGTGTTTTCGTCAGGGTCAGATATTAATTATCACAAACAGTATTTTGTAAAGTACATTGTACTTTCTTTCATTAATGACTGGAAATATCAAAGAACATTATACTGTGTGAATTACAACGAATCAGTATCAACATAAGCAGATCTTGCAGAATGTATATACATGTATACCTGTACCATATCATCATTGCAGTAAATGAAGACAGACAGAAATCTATCATGGTATATCTGTGTACCTGTATGTATCATATGTTTCAATACAGGGTAATACATATCACTGTTGAATGTTTGGCCATTTTGCTCTTTTCCAGTGATGAATGGATTATTGACTCAGAAGCGAAAGGACTTAACTGGCAATATCTCCTGTTGACTGGAAGGGCTTGACGTCCATGACACTTAACTGACATGGTAAAAGGTAAAATTACTTTCTGCCTCTAAACTAAAAGACATATGGAGGTAATATCAAATGGACGCAAGTTCCTTGCATGAAGTGGAATGTGATATGATGCACTTTTAAACATCTTTTCTCATATCATTCTGACAAATTATTGTATAACACTGCTTACTTGAGGGGAATTTAGAGTTAGTTTATGATGGATATGAATTCACGTACTGTTTACATTTAAATATCAATGGTGGTTTCATATCATGAACCATAATCTTTAGTCACTCTTTCTACTTTGTGGTAATTTCTTAATTTCCAAATACAGCTGTATGTAGAAATATTTCCTCATCATCCATCAACATAATTTACAAAAGGACAGATGCAGATGTATACTGCATGGTGATATACTATACGAGGGTCAACTACAGAGGGAGTCTGTACGAAAGTGACCTTTGAAATGTCACACTTCACAAAAGTAAAGACATTTTGCATCTCATTTCTTGCAGATTACCTGATGAAAGGACAAGTACATGTACAACCGATTACTTTTACAAATAAACAAAATTATCCCCTTGGGACAAAACTAAATTAGGTGCTACATTTGAAAATGAAAATGTCAGCCATATTTTTTCCACAAACAGCCATACTCCATAATCCATAAACTATCAACTTATTCATTTCATGAATATAGATAACCTATGAGACTATAAGAGAGGTGAATTTACCAGGATGTACACTACTACAATCTGAATAAACATATACAATGTATGCTGTTATACTGCCCTCTCTGTCAAAATATGAACATCTACAGCTCTCATATCTTTGAAAATAAATATTTGCTCACCCTGCAAATAACGAACAATACATCCATCCCAACAATGTTGCAACTTTGTGTGAAAAAGTAAATACAAATTGTACCTGAACTCTTTTTTTCTTAAATCATGTCATATCAGTTAATACAACTGAGGAATGTCTTTGTCTGAACAAAATAATTTTCAACAGATGTCATCACGAGTACAAAGAGAACAAAAAATGTGATACCTGTTTTCTTTTCACTATTTCAGAAATTATCAACATTGCTTCAATCATGGTACATGTTTATCACTTTAATTCACCCAATGTATAATGAGTAGATTAGTCAAAATTATGTGGTTTAGCTCTTTGAATACATCACTGAAGGATGTCGCGAAATACAGATTTAGTTGTACTCCCCCAATTTTCACCTAGAAACAGATATTTTGGGATAAAATTTGCAGTTCTGTTAGCACTTGCTAGCAGTGACCACATCGTTTCCTAAACAGCAATGGAGAACAGAGAAATATTCTGAGGTAAACCAATCTGATCATCAAAATTTGGATAATTGAAAGGCAGTTCAGAGGGTGAAACAGGCTGATTTTCTTTACCTGTCTCAGTAAAAACAATATTTTAATCCTTGTTGTCTTAATGATGTAAGCAGTTTATACACTGTATGTGCATCAGTGAAACTTGGTTGTCCTACCTTCACCTCAGAACATAATTTCAGTTTACCCTGCTTGTAGGAAGAACTTGAATTTGAATCTTTCACCCATTTGTGCAGGAGATATAGTTATGACATGATGGAAATTTGTGCCAAAGTCTTTGACTATGGATCCTGTGTTTGTACGCTGCCATCTTCCATTCCAAAGTACGCCCTCTTTGCCATATTGATGAACAGTCCTGTGTCGACAACACCTGTCAACAAAAAGAATATGTCATGTTAGTAATTTTATTATATTCAAGTTAATTTCTTGATAATGAGGACATTCCACATCCTCTGAAAACATTTTTTTTTGTATTAATATATGATCAATGATACCTCGATCATATAATAAGAATAAGTTTTGCTAATTTTATGAGTCTATGAAACTTGCTGCTTAGAGTAACGTATTAGTCAACAGGAAAGCAAATACACATGTTGTCTTTCATCTTTTCATGTTAACATATGAAGAGAAGAAGTACTTACTATGAGGTACATCAGGGATATGCGATAATATCAGTGGCTGTTTCATTTTAATCTAACTTTCTGTGTGAGCAGTGTTTCAAAATTCAATTTTGTGAATGTCTCAGGAATCACTGTCATACCCACACACTCTGCCTTAACTACTTGAACCTTCTACAAGTTAAAAGAAAATGTTACATCTGCCAACCCCAAACAACAGCTCTAAACAATAGATACAATACTGAGCAAACGTTATCTTTCCACTTGTTTTGAATGAGTTCATGCAAGATCAACATACATGTATATCATTATTAAATTGACAAGCAAAGCAGGTCCAAAAACTTGTATGCAGCTTTCACTTTGCTGATTTTTTTTTGTTTTTTTTTTTACTCAAATAAGGTTGATACGTTCTAAAATGGGTTTAGACCCCAAACAGAGCATCACTTCTGGCTTTGCCATCCAACACAAAGCTACCCTGAGACACATATGGTGTCTTGGTCAATAACTAGATTTGCAAAGAGGTCTTTACTCCAAATGCCTATAATGATTTGGTATTGTTCTGTTTTCTACCAGAACTGATGCAAATTGTGAATGCTTTCAGCGTGTGAAAACATTGATGCTAACATTCAAACAGAAATAAATATCATTGAATGGAATCATGATGCAGTGGACTCCCATTATAATGAAGTGCTTTGGACCGACAGTTTCCTTTCGTTATATCGAAATTTTTTTATAACCGAATAAATAAACAATAAAGAACATACAGCTGATAATGTTGTACAGAGTCTAAATTTTTACTTTGTTGTATCCAGAATTTCGTTATAACCATTTTCAAACCGAAGTGCACTGTAGATAGACAACAAACTTTATACCAGGAATCATCATAAGATCTAAATTGTGAATGCCTTAAGTGTGTAAAAAAGATGGATGCTAATATCCAATCAGAAACAAATATTAATGAAACGTAGTCATGATAGATAGAAAAGAAAAATCTACCAGGTATCATCATAAGATCTCTGTTGACGGAGTCCCAACTTTCTGGCTGCATCTCAAACTTCCAGTCAATGATGAAGTTTCCATTGTCAGTTACTACTGGACCCTTGGAGAGAAAACAAAGATAGCAAACACAAGTCAGATTAAATTGTGTTGACAAATTATTGTGTGCAAAACGACTACAAGGAGAAATCATTTACATGAATGTTTCAACTGAAATGCTAGAACATTTTTAATATAAGTCTCTATCAGGACCAGAAACCTTAGCATAGTTCCGAATAAAAGTTTGGAGAACCAATATTTAGTGCTGTAATGCGCTACATGCCCCCCCCCCCCCCTCAAAAAAAAAAAAAAACCTTCAGATCACCAAATATATATTAAACCAAACATTATTTTATTGAACACACTTTGCTTCTTAATAAGCTGGCTGGACCATAATTTTAGCCCAGGAAATAATGTTACATTGTATTGATCTATAAGTGATTGATTAAAATGAATTTCATTTTATTTCATTTCTATGTAATTATCAAGTTTCCACACAAATCATACAGTGTTGTGTTTACAACATCCATCCATCACAATGTAAAGTAACACATAAATTATAAGTTGTAAATTCAGTATTATTATATACAAATAGCATTTGGAAATCATTCTCAAGTACATTCCAAATTCAATTTTAATTCAATTGAAATTGAATTGAATTGAACTGAAAGAGAATGAGAAGTATTTCAGATACTCCCCTTCTAAGGTTTATGAATGTTTTCACTCTCAGCTTATCCAGATGGTAGAGTAAGTTGAAGCAATGACCTTTTATACAGGGGGCTCTCATTACCATAAACTCCTTGGGACCACTGAAAACACCTTGTTATATCAGGGTTTGAAAAACAAATACATGAAAGAAAACTTTGAATGATACATGTATTTTGAAAAGAATGGAGGACATACAGCTTTACTCTTGGCCATTCTGAGTTCTGGACTGCCACCAAACTTAGTTTCAATGGTCCTGACGATGGGGCGGTAGGCCATGGGAATGACTTCGATAGGAATCCCTTTGGTCCAACTCTCGCCAAGCTTGCTGGATTGTTTCCTGGAGAGTAAAGAAGAAATAATTATTCATTCAAGGCTGTTCAGCGTCTGTCATGGCTCCTCAATGGGGAAGTTTCCTCAAATATACATGCTGATTGAGTGAATGCAGCAATATTAATAGAACCCCCAGAAGAGAAGTTTGAAGAAACTTAAACAATCCGGTCAAAGTTAGGAATTTCCTAAGTTTTGGTGCAACCACATCTGGATGAGAAGACAACATTTTATGATGTCACTGCAGAACAATATAACAAATTTTTCTTTGTTAAATCCAGCCAAATTTGATTTTTTTTATTAAAAAATGAAAGTACACATTACATTCACTTGATACAGACATAATGATTGAGGGAATTTATTTACTATGTATGTTTTCTGAAAGACGGTCAACTGCTTTATCATTACGCTAGAAAAAAAAGAAGAAATTTTCCTGAATTCCCTTCATATTTTCCTTATACAGTAACTATGGTTATTTGGTTGTGATGTCATAAACAGTTGTAGTCTTCTCATCCAGCGATGGCAACCACCGGGAATCACCGGTGACTGCCATGGACAAAACGGGATGGATGTGAGACAACGTGGATGGACAGTGATGGGCAAAAGTAAAAGCCGCGGATACCGTGCTAGATTTTTAGGCTGTCAAAAATTTGCCACGGCACTTGCGGATGGTGCGGTTGCTAAATGAGAACTCTAAGGGATATGGAGTAAAACAGGATGATGCAACAAAACGTGACAATTTCAAACGACCTTGATCCAAGGGATGATTATACTATAGTATAAATATAAATCTCTATATGACAAAAAAATAAATAAAAAAACCACAACAACCCAAAACAAACACAAAACAACAAAACAAATCATAGAGGCAGTCCGTAGCGGGACAGGAAGGATGGGTATTCCAAGGCATAACGATCCTTTCACGTTTTGTCACGTTCTGCCGCGTGTAGTGTGTGTGTTCTCCCGTTTTGACACGTTTTGCCAAGGCTCTAACGACACGATGGGTAGTAATGGCTGTTTCATCCTGTTTAATCACGTTGCGTTCCGGCGTGTGGCGGTTTACGAACCCGGTATAATCAAGTTGCATTCTGCTACTCTTTGACATAATAAACGGCACGGTCTGGGAATAAGCATCCGTATATACAAAAATCCTGTTACAACTAACATGGTTATAGCAAAATTCCCGTTCTATCGAAGTCATTTCGAAGCGTCGCTGATTAAGACAAGGCAAGTGCCAAATTGTGTCTCGCCCATTCGCGTACAAGAAATTGATATTTTTCTAACTCAATGAAGTTCATTGACCCGCCTATGACCTTTGACCTTGTGATGATCTTTAATTCCCCAAGGGACATCTACCTTCCAAGTTTGGTCACAAATGGACTTAGGGATCAAAAGTTAAGAGCCACAATCGAAACGCGCCATAAAAACTTAACATTGGGCCCTTAAATTTCGTTGACCCCTGTCTGTGACCTTTGACCTTGTGATGACCTTCACCTCCCCAACGGACATCTACCATCCAAGTTTGGTCACAACGGACAAAGGGATCAAAAGTTATTAGCCATAATCAAAATGTGCCATAAAAACTTAACATTGGGCCCTAAAAGTTTGTTGACCCCTTTCTGTGACCTTTGACCTTGTGATGACCTTCACCTCCCCAAGGGACATGTACCATCCAAGTTTGGTCACAAACGGAAAAGAACAAACATTTACAGAACGTCTATGAATGGGCGGTGAGCGACGAGGAAATTACGTTCAATCTTAGCGTGATGTTCATTATTCCGAAGGTTCTTTCATCCGAAAATGAAGTACACTAAGGTTCATTATTTCGAACGTTTATTATTCCAAAACACACAAATCGCGCGTAAATGACCCGAATTAAATCCCCCCAAAAAACATGTACCTTGGTTCGTTATTACAAGCATTTGTGCCATTATTCCAAAGGTTTGTAATTTCGAAGGTTCGGCATTACAAAAATGAAATAAGGCCGAATGAGTGCCTAAGCCGGGTTGGCTATTACGAATGTTTGTTTATTCGAAAATGATATAGGAATCTTCGTTATTCCAAAGGTTCGTTAATCGGAAAATGAAACACGGTTCGTTATTCCGAAAGTTCAGAGTCCAAAATGAAATAAAGTGCTTTAACCCGCAATTGGAAAAAAAAAAAGTTGGGAACGAAACCTTTCAGATACCAAACCTTATTTCGTTTTCCTGTCAACGAACCTTCGGAATAACGAAAGTTATTACACTTAAAAAATCACGAACTTTCGGTCTTCGGAATACCGAACCACTGAAATACCAAACTGTTTCCGAATCCTACACCGTCATTTTTCAAACTCCTTTGAACGTATACAACTATATGCGTTCTCTTAAATGACGAAATTACCGAAATATTATCGCATTCAGCATAGCTTTTCAGCATAGCTTTTCAGCGTATCTGAGTACTTAGTATGCAAAAATCAACATACAATGTAAGCATGGTTTGCGTGTTTGGCTCTTATGCTGTGTTTGTGCGGTTATGATGAAATTTCGACAGAACGAAAAAAACAAACAAGCAAACAAACCACAAAATAAAACAAAAAACTAAAAAGCCGGTTCCTAGGACCTGATTATAACGGAAGTAGGCCTATACTACCCGGCAAAAAAGGCCGCCGGGCCCTGGGTGGGGAACTTCATTCAAGTCTTAGCACACTGCTGCATTTAAATAGGAAGAAAGAAGACCAAGCTATGAAAAAAAGAAGGCAAGATGCACCAAAAGAGACCGAGACGCACGAAGCCCCCTCTTTCGTAAAAACTGGATGGATGCAACCAGAAAAGTGACTGCATGCATGCAAACATACACACACAAAACAAACAAACAAACAAACAAAAAAACTGTCCATTCAAAGATATTAATCATGAACAGTATTTCAAGAAATTGCAATGGTTTAAGTCAGCCCCAGTTATTACAATTCCCGACCTCACGGAAAAATTTGTGCAAAATAAAGCAGGGAGAATACCATTCTCCTTTCTCCCGTAATTCGCTGAACACGCCTGATACTTGTGACGTCATTGCAGGGAATTAGCAAGTGAAAGCATGCAGACTATACCCAGCGTTTGCAGTGACAGTTTCTCAGCTGGACACTGGTAAAGTAGCGTTCTGTTCCAACTTTCCTTTCGAAGAATAGAATTAGCGTAATTCGAAGTAATCAAACGTCTTCTTCAGAAGCAATGAATGCACTATAGTGATTAAACTTAAACTATTCAACGTGAACTAAATCCAACATGTGTGTTGATAAGTTACACAACTTTCCAAACAACGTCCTCAAAATTATTCTGTATATAGGCCTACTGGTAGTCGTTTTTGTAAGTTTCCAAGTTCTGTAACGTGTGTCACCCGAGTATCAAAATAATGCGCGCGCGCACACACACACACACACACGAAGACACAAACACACTTTCCATTATTTCCCATTTTTTTTTATTGATAGGGCCTACATTGTAAGACAAAATTGATACAGAGGAATTACATGGCCGGCGGAGCCGTGGGGACTGTGGGGACTCGGGCACCCACACTTTTTGTGCATCATACAAAGGAATACATAAGGCAGGGCTCCACACTAACTTTTATTTTTGGTGGCCCAAAGGCAAACATCCGACCTATCCGACCTTTTTTGGTGGCCCGATCGAGTCACCACATTCTTCATTTCTGAAATTTTGGTGGCCCGACGTGCATTTTTGGTGGCCCCAGGCCACCGTTAGTGTCGAGCCCTGCATAAGCATAGATGTCAAGCTCAAAAAAAAAATTATGAGTGAGATTTTCATGACTCGGCGTCTCGGCGCGCGCGTATGTACGTGAGTGAGGGACCAAAGCGACTGAGCGGGGGGAGGGTGTGGGAGAGGGGTGTCCGCCCTCCCACGGTAGGGAGCTTTTTCAATTTTTTACTTATTTTGAAAGTCAAAAGAGAAATATGCCTTCAATTGCAACTCTCACTTTAATCCTTTAAGCTATGTTCCCGATGCGTGAGATCGTGAGACAGACCCTAAATGCTTGAGTCTCACGCATTCTGCGTGAGACTTGGTAGCTCTGCATAAGGTGTCATCACTTTGGGCCCCCACGCTTTTTTTTTAACCCGGAAGTACGTAAGTGGCACTAAATAGAAACATACCTTCTTTTTTTTTTGTCAGCTGAAAAAAAAAAGAAGTGGAAATGGAAGGGGAGAGATGAGCTGGGGACCTTCTTTTCTTTTTTCTTTTTTTGCTTGTCAGCTGAAGAAACCCGGAAATGGAAGGGGAGAGATGAGCTGGGGACCTTTGGGGCCCCCACACTTTTGAAAATGCTCCGCCGGCCCTGAATTATGCCTATGTATACTTGGTCTATAAGACATAATGAAGACAGAAAAACACGCACGCACAAAGTACTACAATAGTCTATACAATACATTCATCCCATGGGTATTCATGTTTATCAGCATGCAAGCTACGGGTATTGATAGAAAGATCCTACACTATTTAATACGGTAGACATCTCGTACATCTTTGCCCAGTGTAGGATCGTTGATTGTACTTTGTAAAATGACTTCCGCCCCCATCGGGGGCCGGAAGCGGCGCAACGGAAGCTCCACAGCAGTTTGTTTGGGGATTCCCAGAACGAGCTGCCGTTGAGCAATGTGACCTCATGTTTAGTATACTGCAGGACCTAACGGGCCCTATCGTGTGCGCGCTCAACTTGATCAGCTACGAAGTCAGTTCAGGACAAATACGGACTATTTCCAACAAAAACCGCCTAAAACGATAGTAGGTAAGTGAGCATCAAATTTTCTAAACTGATTTTCTGATATAAATTCAACTTTGCGGAGATCGTGCAAGCGCCTCGAACCGCGGAGACAGCTGGGACATGGTAGAGATGCTATCACAGCTTTTGATATATTTTTGTCCCCGCCGAACGAGTTCGAGCAGGGGACTATGAAACGGGCTCCGTACGTGTGTGTGTCTGTGCGTCCGTGTGTCCGTGTGTCCATCCGTCCGTCCGTGCGTCCGTCCGTGTGTGCGTCCGTGTGTGATCAAAATGTTCAATTTGCTACTTCTCTGTCATTTATGAGCCAATTTTGATTCTCTTTGCTTTATATGATAGCACTACATGGGAGCTTTAAAACTTCTACACAGAATTTCAGTTGTGACCTTTGACCTTGACCTTTGACCTATATTGTACATTTTGCTACAAAATGCTACTCCTTCGCCATTTCTAACCCGATTTCGATTCCGTTTGCTTTATGTGATGGCACTAGGTGAGGGCTTCAAAACTTCTACACAGAATTTTGACCTTTGACTTCTTTGACCTTTGACCTTGATTTTTGACCTATATTGTACATTTTGCTACAAAATGCTACTCCTTCGCCATTTCTAACCCGATTTCGATTCCGTTTGCTTTATATGATGGCACTAGTTGAGGGCTTCAAAACTTCTACACAGAATTTTGATGTTTGACTTCTTTGACCTTTGACCTTGATTTTTGACCTATATTGTGCATTTTGCTACAAAATGCTACTCCTTCGCCATTTCTAACCCGATTTCGATTCCGTTTGCTTTATGTGATAGCACTAGGTGAGGGCTTCAAAACTTGTACACAGAATTTTGACCTTTGTCTTCTTTGACCTTTGACCTTGATTTTTTACCTATATTGTACATTGGCTACAAAATGCTACTCCTTCGCCATTTCTAACCCAATTTCGATTCCATTTGCTTTATGTGATGGCACTAGGTGAGGGCTTCAAAACTTCTACACAGAATTTTGACCTTTGACTTCTTTGACCTTTGACCTTGATTTTTTACCTATATTGCACATTTTGTTACAAAATGCTACTTCCGGCGGGGACATATATTGCGCACCGCGTAATTTCTACTTTTCCTTGTTTAAAATGAAAATGGGGCGTGACATCTGAAGCCAAATATTGAATATTCTTGGCAAAAACAGCTTGATCAAGTGTACTCTTTCTGGGCAATGCGGCCAGCTAATGTTTAATACATCTGGCAGTTGAGCTTTTTATCATTTGAGTTTAATGGGCATGAAACTGCTTGTAATCTATCCATTGTCGACTATTGTAGGGCACCTAATTTTGCTTTTCTGTTACTGCGGGCTTGTGAATTCAAGCTCCTGCAGGTATGAGTTTTTAGCTCATATTATACACTAACGGTTTGATTGGGTATATATACCATTTTTAATTGCTGTTTTTATACAACTTTTTTATTATATTATTTTGTCATTTCCTACATCCAGCTATGACTGATTTCAACTGTCCTTCATACTTTGATTGTTTTTTTTTTTTATATGTACCGGTATGTAATGTATGTGACTTGTACAGCTAGGACCTTGAAAAAAACAGCACTCACCTGCCGATTTTGTTATCCGGTTAAAATATGCTGAAATGGATAAATAAATATAAAGTATATTGATGGTAGTACAAAGTACTAAAAGTCTGTGTAATCTATACCAGGAAGGTGGAATACAATGTACATGTAGTTCTTTCCTGCTTCTCTGATCTGCAGTGTACATTATCCAGTGCTGTGCTTGGAAGCTGTTTACAGGTTGTACTAATTCAATTGCCATGTCAAGCTTGAAAGACTCTGTTTAGCTTTTTGTTAGTGCACTCAATATCCTGTCTACACAATGAGGGTATTGAGCATTGTACATGTATCTATTGTGTACACCTGTGTGCCTGCTAAATGCAGTGTCTGCCTTTGCAACCGTGCTGCATGTACTTCACGTACTTCACACAAAATTAGCCCCCTATAAAAGGAATAAACAGCCATTTGCTTCTAATTATTTATGAGCAGATGAACTGCAGCTCACACTGCAGCTTTACGCTATGTTCAAATTTCACGTTACTTTGTGTTTCAAGAATATTAGTTACACTGCCCCATATTATTCAAACTTATAATTTGACTTTTACTTTAGTTTTATATACAATATCAAATTGGTGTACATGGAGGTGAGGCAGTGAAGATGGATAATTCAACAAAACTGCTCAGTGATTGATTTAAAGTTTGAGTTCATGTTCAGTGAAAAGAGAGAGAAAAAAAACATCTTTGTTCTACATTCCCAACAATCCAGATGGTTATAGCATCACACATACAATGTAAAGCCTGAGGTTGTAATCCAAATCTGTCCTAGAGACTTCAGCCAGAACTTTAAGATTATTTCATGTTCATTTCCTGAATATACAGTCATAAGTGGTATGGGGGTATTGCTCACATTTAGTGGTAATTTGGTTGTATGTTTTTTAAATCAATGGAAGACATCTACTCACTGTATAATGCAGAGGCAACATTACATGTGTGGATATTTTTTTTTTTTCTGATAGGAGTTTTCCATGTCCTTCATGCTTGTTTTAATTCACACTCCTGTTATGGTCAGACTCACTCACCCCATCACTCACCAAAAACATCAACTTTATGGTACCAGAGATGCCAACCAATATGATTTTTTATAGTATTCAGTACAATAAACAGTGAAACATGATATTGCCTCTTGAAAATACAACTTTTCATCTTTCAAATAAAAATTAAAAAAATGAAGCTGATATACTCTGTATACTGCAAAAAACGGCATCATCATAGACAGATGTACAGTACTACTAAATTCCTGCAGCCCATACAAAAATGTTGAATGATGAGCCTAAATGGGCGGGAAATATGCAGATGCTTTACAGTTTTCTCATCAATATTGATAAAGTAGCAACATTTTACCTGCCCATTCTTACCAGGAAAACTTTTTTCTGGCATTTCACTGGCCGAGGATCAACATGCTAAGTGGTGGTGTCAAGATTTCATGAACATCTAGATTTCATGAAAATCAGATTTTCCTCTCTGAAATCAGATTTTAAAAAAAAAGTATATCTGTCTGTTTGTTTTTTTTTTAAATCAAGAAGTTGGCATCTCTGTGGTACATACATTACTAGTCATTAGGCAATACTATGTCTTACAGTGTAGTGCAATGCTCTAATATAGTTATACAGTTACAAGATCAGTGCATAACTGATTTTTCCTGTGTATACCGATGCTACATTCCATTCAAGTCATTATTACCTGTATTCAAAAAGAAAAGATGTATTTGTCCTTTGATGTGATCATATTGAATGTATGCATATTTTTCACTGTTGCATGTATCAACGTGTCGGGATTCTTGTAAGGAAATAACTGACATATTATAATTGCATATTGTTCTTCATGCCTATTTGATGGATGTGCAAGGTGAAATTCTAATACAGTAAAACCTGTCTGTAACAATTACCCAAGGGAGATGACAAAGGTACACTGTAGCTGCTACAGATAGGGTCTTAACATGGCTTTTCTCTATCAGAGGGAACTTATTTACTGGTACTGGTTGTATACGGCACGTGGCCACTGTAGACAGGTGTCCACTAAGGCAGGTTTGACTCTACTTTGACAGACTTATGCTGTTTGTATTTCTTAATATTTTTGCAGGACATTTTTCTGTGAATCATGGCTGGCATCAGCGATGAGAAGCTCTATGATATAGCAGAAGATATTGGCGACCATGAGAATCTCCCCAGATTAGGGTCAGCTCTAGGATTCAGACAGGGACAAATCCAAGGGTATGTGAAGACAAACAGTTCAGGCGGGGGTGTGAGCTGTAAGGGGACAAGAAACATGCTTCTTGCCTGGAAGATGAAGACGCCGAGGAAAGAACAGATTGCAAAACTTAAGCAGGTTCTGGTTGAACAAGGATTTCAAGATTTGGTGGACGACCATTTTCCAGAAGAAGATGATGCTGGTATGTCCTCCTTGTGTAGTTGTTATTTCACAATGAGAACCATTATGAATGATGTGCCTTTTACTAGCATTATTATCTGAATAGATAATACATTGGACTCCCATTATAACAAAGTCCTTGGGACCAGCAGTTTTCTTTGGTTATAGCGTAATTTTGATATAACCAAACAAATAAACAATAAAGACATAGAGTGGATAATGTTGGGGCCTGAATTTTTACTTCGTTGTAACCGGAATTTCATCACAACCGTGTTCATTAAAATTGGAGTGCACTGTGTGCAACTCCCATTATAACAAAGTCCTCCGGACTGTTGAATCAAAATTTTGTTCACTTGAATCAAACAATAAAGTATATTAAGAGATATAGATGATAATTTTGGGACATGAATTTTTACTTTCCTGTGACAAAAATTTCCACATAACCATGTCAGTTAATAATGGCAGTGCACTGTAACCAGGACTTTTTAGTCCTTTCAAATACAGTGCATTCCTGTTATAACGAACATGGTTATATTGAAATTCCGGTTACAATAAAACAAAAATTCAAGCCACAACACTATTGGCTCTATGTTTTTATTGTTTATTTGTTTGTTTATAACGAAACTGCTATATAACAAAAGAAAATTGCCGGTCCCAAAGACTTCATTTTAACAGGAGTCCATTGTAAGTCCTTCTGTTTGCACCAACTTTATGACAAATTTTACCTAAAGTAACATATATGATTACGGAGGTCTAGATTGCCCGACACAGTTGATTGCTTTTTGATAACATGTCTGTACTTGAACATTCTGGTATCGTTATCTATTCCAAACAATCCAAACAGTAGACACATTGACCTAATTTCTATTGCCATCCTGAATCTAACATGCCACACTCACTTGGAACTTCATACATAGCTTTGACATGGGGTTAAACGATGGCTGCATTTGCAGACAATGTGTATATACGTATATATATATATATATTATGTACAACTGCTGCAATTGTACAGGTTTCCATTTGCAGCGGACAGAAGTAGTGGACTATGTTGATACAAATGACCACTTAATATAAAAAAGGTCCACTTTCACCAAACTGTAATGCCCCTTTCATCAGCTGTCTTTTTGTTAATGCCAGACATCTAGAAGCAGCTAATGAAATACTTCCTATATTTGTAAAAGGAAAGGGAAATTTCTAGAGAAAAAAAGGTCAAGCACGTACGTAAGTTTTCTGTCACGATATAACTCAAATACTCTGATATTCCTATAAATACTTGTGTTCACCATTTTTGGTCACTATTAACTACACACAATGACATACATTTGTGACTTACAACCCTCATCTTTATAATCGTTTATTGTAAATTATATTTCATATTACTTTTAAAATGAGACCACAAAATAAATATAAGCCACCTTCGAAGAAAAAAGTGCATGAACCTGTTACAAGTGCTAGAAAATATGTTTATGCTTTTATTTTTCTCTATAATTTCAATTTGACTCTCAAGGACAAAGTGCTGTTCCATCACAAGCTTCGTAAGTATGTTTCATGTTTTATTCTTAACATTTGCAAAATAATTAATATCTAATTTCAGTGTAGAGTGCTACAAAAGATAAAGTGCTATCAATCTCTTAATCAGGATCAGATCAAAGATCAAGTGTTATTGGTTAATTGTTCTGTGTTACGTGCAGAATTTTCATTTCATTCTTCAGAGAATTTGAATAGAGTGCACTCCTGTTATAAGTTGTCAGGACCGGCTGTTTTCTTACGTGATATCAACATTTCGTTAGAGTCAAACAGTAAAGTATAAACAAAGATGTGTAGACGATAATTTTAGGACATGGATTTTTACTGCTTTGTAATGAGAATCTCATTATAACTGCATTTCATAAAACAGGATTGCACTGTAGTCAGTTCATGTACAAACTCAGCATTAACTCTTTAACTCCCACTTTTCACTGGCATGTTTGTGTTTAACTCTTTATGTGCCATGTTCGCACGCCTGACTCAGTCGACGGCGTGACAAGTTCGCATATTTTGCTGAAACAAGTAAAACCCACTCAAACCAATCAATAAATCGCCAAATGCCACAGTACAATGAGAGCGTTTTTCACAATTTGTTTCTCACATGCAGCTTGCATTTTATTTAGTGATTTACTATCAAGCAGTTTTCCCTACTGGATTTGCGAGTAATTCCGAGTTTCTGTCACTGCTTTGTGTGCGAAAGTCCTGCCTTGTCAATAATATATCCACTGGTTATTTGAAAGAAAAGCAATCATAGATTTGTCATACAACTTACATCATTTGAAGCAAAGACTGACATTTTCTCTACAAATTTGCTCATAATATGTCCAAGGTAACAGAAGTCTATAAAAGTTACATAGATTTGAAAAACAATGTTTTCCCTCAAAGCATGACTTTGTTGGTGTCTCAGCATAATGTGGCACACAGGGGGTTATAATTATTATTTATATATTCTTATAATTCTAATAATCATAATCATAATCATTATCATTATTATCATTATTAAAAAGCACAAGACCCTAGTACGAGTACTGCAGTGTTTTCATAATTGGAAAGTATTTCTCTTCTCCTCAGATCTCAAAGCTCCAGTACCCGTGTGAATGGCAAGCAGCTTCTCACTCTGTCCAAAATACTTTCTCCACAAAAATTCATGGAAATGGGAATCCAGTTGGAAATATGGCATCCTGAATTGGAGGTCATACAGCAAAAGAATCAAATGAATATGCAAGATGCTATACTGGAAATGCTGCACAAGTGGCTGAACAAGACAGGCGGTCCAAGGGCGACACTTGAGCAAGCTCTACGCGATGTGGATTGTGAAGGACTGATTACACAGTTTTGAAAGTACATATTGTGCATATATGTAAACAGGCTGCCACTAAAGGCATAATTTACCATTTGCAGATGAAACAAAAACCCAGCATTAGTGCTTTAAAATAGTTCTAAAATGTGAGTTAGGGATAGAAACAACCACTGTAAAAATTTGAATCGCTAAAATCGATGTTAGGTATTGTTAAATATACAAAATGTGAACAATAGTTATAATAAAAATGCTTCCAGACTAAACCGTCTACAGTTACGGTTTATTGAGAAAAATACAAATATCCCCTTATATTTTAGGCTTTATCGTGAAAGTTTCATATGATAAGATGTTTTGCGGTACAACAGACCAAAAAATATGCATTAAATATCTTTTTGATATTTTTTATATCACTGTTCCCAAAGGTACACAGGACATTTAATTGAAAATAGTAGGGGTGCCTCAAGTAAGTTTCTAGCATTACTGTAGTGTAGAAGGAGTCACCACTGACAGATTTTGATGCTGCTGGACTCATGGCTAAATTTTAGGATTTGGAAAAAAAGAATTTATACTCCATCTTATGGAGGTACTGGGAATTTGAATTCATGAGAAAACTTGCAATATATGTGTTTACCACATAAGGAACAAGTTTCCTCTGAATTAGTCACATTTCCTGAACAATATCTAGTGGTTCTTGTGAATTAGGATGGTTTTAATTAAGATGTGTTGCAGAAGGTGAGTAAACTCAACCTTACATCAAGTTTTCATTTCTTTTTAAGGGGGGAAAAATTTAGTTGCTGCTTCACTTTTGTACAAGAAGATGATTGTAATACTTGAGCAGACATCTAAAAATATGATACTATACTTCCTTCAATAATAAATTAGGATAAATGCCTGTCCAGTTTGAAGTTCTTGAAATGCCCAGACATTTCACATTTATGCAGGAAAAAAGAATGAAGTCAACTTACCTAGAAGTCTTTCATATTAAGTTGATGTACCTGGTTTTAACACTTACGTTTAAAGAGGTATTTTTAGAAATTCACTTTCCATTTCTTACAGAAGACTAACTGAAGAACCAAGTGTAGACAGTTATGTGAATGTAGTGTTATTTACCGGTACATTGTGGTTTTGGTGCATTTGTAGTTTATATGCAGGTCTTTCATGATACAACCAATGTGTGTGGGAGTCGACTAGTAACTTGCCTGAACTTTCAGTCCATTGGTCAAGGATACTGTTTGTTCACACAATCTGCGGGAAATGCATTAAATCATAGTGTACAGTCCAACCTGTATTTATCTGGCCACATTGCGACAGCCCATGTGTCTGACAAAGCCGTTTGTTCGGATATGGAAGAAAAAATGTTTATGTACATGGATACATGCATAGCTGCTGACCAAGGTAGGGCCTACATGTAGTTCACACCATGACAGTGGTGTAATTTATGCCAGCATATTTTTTTTTTTTAATGGACATTAAAACAAATTAACATGAAATTCAGAACATGTTTCTTTTCAGAATAGCATAAATCAAGTGAGTTTTGTAGGAGTTTCGATTCAGTTTGAAATCACTTTGTTTTCGACTGCCTTTGTCATGTGAACATGTCCAGATGATACAGAAGTACATTCCAGAGATGGCCAGATAATCAAGGTTGGACTCTATTTAGTCCTTTCTGTGCGAAGGACTAAGGATGGCGTGTGCAATGCTATGGGGTTCTCTGTTCCTATTGGCACACTAAGCACACAAAAGGGTTAAGCTACATGTATATGAACAGACTCATCTACGCAATCTGCAAGCTTTGCACATTAATTTCAGCTACATTTTCCACCATCTGCAGTGTGGTTTAGTGTCTAGTGTTAGTTTAGTGTCAGGAAGTGCGCTACTAGTGAAACTACTGTATGAAGGCCACAATAATTTACTACGGAAGGACAGGCATGCAGACAGCACTTCAGCACAAAAATAGCCCCGTGCCATCCTTTAAGCTATTATTTATTCTCAGACCAAAGTTCAACTACTCAGTACCAGATACTCTTACTGCCAGTGATTTTTGACAACAATTTGTTTGTCTTTTCATACATACATTATATACTTCGTGAACAATTCATTTGTTTTTCATGTAAACATTTTATAATGAAAGAAGATTGCCTATCAACAGTATGCCATATTTCATACATGTGTATGTACAGTCAACTCCTAAAGTCCTTGGGACCAGCAGTTTTCTTTTTTTTAATTGAAATTTTGTTATGACAGGACAACTTCAAATATATATATATATATATATATAGAGAGAGAGAGAGAGAGAGAGTGTGTGTGTGTGTGTGATAATTTTGGAACCAAGATTGTTATCATTATGTTCATTATAACATGAATGCACTGCAGTATTAGTTTACAGTATGTGCTAGACATGTGGTCTTGTTCCTAATGATGCTCTTACAGTGTTCTTTGTTTCCAGTGAAAAAAACTGAAACATTTTACAAGAAATCATGACTGTGCTGATACACAAACAGTATAACTTGTCTAAAATTATATACATGTATAATTGAGCTTGTGTTGTAGTGTCATGCTTAAAGACAGTGTCACCAGCAACTGTGTTTTTGGAATTCAAATTCAAGATAGTAATTGATCTGGAAGCAACATCCTTTGAGAGAAACTGCTGGTAGTTGGTTTCACATTGAGACTTTATTAGAAGAGTTTTCCTGGTAAATGCTAATGTATTGAATCCATCAAATGCTTTTATTTTTTTCTGTACAATCTCTATGAAAATCCTCTTTGAAAGAAGAATGTATTAATAACTGTACAAGAACTAAAATTGTGAATCTAAATCCATCTCAGAAGGTCTGCCCATTAACCCGTTGAAGGCGAGTCCCAAGAATACTCAGGCAGGTGTCTATGGGAAATGTGCTCTAGCAAAATCAGTCTGTCCTTAACGGGTTAAACTCACCGTCACATGTCAATCTTACCTTCTGAGAAGAAAGCTGAAAACCCACACACACATATTGATCTTGGCAGAAAAGGGGACAATTTAACACACAGAGCACAAATGGGTCTATGCATATGTGTGAAATTTAGTAAAATATTTGTAAGTGAAGTGTATCAATATTTCTTTTATTGTAAGTTAGTGTTGAATAACATGTCCATTTTAGGAACATGTTTTATGTTTTGTATGACTTGTTTAGCACATTGTTGTTGTTTTTTATTTGCTTAACAGTTTGCCAAGGTCAACCAAGCACTCTTTGAGTTAAAAGCTTTGCATTTCAATTTGTGTATAACATTTCAAGTGAATTATGCACAGTTGTGTCGGAGCCTTTGTCCTGGTTAATACATGTACATAGCAGGGTAAATAAAGGGTATAGCAAGTGCTGTAACAGTTCTTGCCTGGACCAAGTAAATTGTATGAGCCAACATGATATTCATGCAAGGTGTTACAAACCCTTGTATCTGCTTGCCTGGGCATCTAAGCCTCAGGTTGGGCAAGCACAGTAGATAGACACAGGCCTTTCAAAAGTACAAGACCTATGTCCTCGTGTCCATTCCAGCAAGTGGGGGAACCAATTTTTTTAATTGCTCTGCCATACATGGTGGGTTTTTTTTAGCTTATCTCACATTTAAAGCATTTTATCTTAATTGTTTGATAACTGTATCCAACGAAAGCATTAAAGTAGGTAGAATTTGAAGCAATACAAGTGTTTCCTGCTGGTTTGAATATACCGGGGTGATGTGGATGTTCTTGTGACTGAATTTGCTGATATGCTGTGTGTATGGTAACGGTACAAAATAAGCATTGTACTTTCATATAATAGCATATATAAATATTACACACAATATACATTGTATATATATAATATATATATATATATATATATATATATATATATAATTTATATATACATAACATGTGTGTGTGTGTGTACTACATATATGTAGGTGTGTGCATGCGTGTATAAATATTTATTTACATGTAGATACATGTGTTGTAAACCGGGTTAATGATGACGCTGACGATGCCAGTCTCCATGAGTTGAAATTGCAATGATTTATTGAGCAAATCAAACAGACAGTCTAAACTCCGCACTATCCTCAGCTACATGTCGCATGCAGAGTGAATAACAGATACAGGCCTATTAACTATTCAACATAGCAGAGCTCGTAGAGAATACATTTGTATGTCCATTCTCTCTCAAGTGAAAGGTCAAAGTGAAGAATCAAGAATCAATCAAATCTGCGTCATTATATTCACATGAAAAATAAAAGTTGCGTTGTGCCCATGCCAACCACACGCACACTGCGCCATTGGCATGGACACAACGCGCCTCAACGCATTGACGCAACAATAACATACCGCATATTTCCATTTACCACAAACTTCCCCGCGATTATATAACACAACCATGGGTTATATAATCCCAATTACATCATATCATTTTCATAACATTATACATAATAATACATAACAAAAAATTCCCCGCTCTTCATGTCAAATCATTACACTTTACAGCAATTCCATATAAGAGCGGATTAACAGCACATATACAAAATATACTTCAGGAAAGTGTGTGTTCCCCGCTTTTCCAGTCAAATATACAAACGTCGAAATACTACAAAATTGAACTTTATACATGAAATCTGCCAAGAGCTGAAACTCTTGAATCTTCCAAATTTACAGTAAATCATACAAACTCATATTTGATACATGGCATAAATGTTCCGCGCCAAGAGAATAACACATCAATATGTTACAATTTTCTTCAGTTCCGTTTTGATGTAGAACTCAGCGGTCCCACATTGTCAGTTATGTACAGAATATCCGAGAAAACAATGCATAAAAACCCGTCAAACATGCCGTAACAGAACATGTTCTATACATTGTATACATCAATGTGTATAGTTCAAATTTATCGAGACGCAATATATAGACAAGTCTCTTAATACACATGCCAAATGCATACAACACAACTTCCCCGCGATTATATCATACGACCCGTATGATAATAATCGATTTCCTAACAGTAATGTATTTCTCAATGAATCAATATAACACATACCACGAAATTCACAGTTGAAACAAAGTGAAGTCACAGAATGTTAGAATTCACTACTAACAAAAATAAGCTTCCCCGCTTTATGTGTCATATCGTCACAGTCAGCGATTTGCTCATTTACAAAACTTCACACAAATTAAGGGATTATTCAAAGCATGAATTCTCGACCAACTATATCTCATTATCAAACGTTCCTGAATCACTGAACAACCACTAAATATTGTCAGAATGCCATGTTGTTCAGCTTCCAACAAAACAATGAAAACAATAGTTTAGTTCCTTCATTTTTCCATGTAGTAGTGATTTCAAATACTTTCTTATCACTATTCCAATATCTCATTAAAAACTTCTTATCAATCACATATCAAAACAACCATTGGTTTCTCGCATCGATATTGCATTTCTAAATGCGCATAGTTGGGCCTAATTCCATTGCTACTTGAGATGGTACACAAGTTTCAGCTGCAGTCATGAACGTATACACTGTAAGCGAATCAACTCATAACAAATTCCATTAACGGACAGCGGATTTCTAACCTGCAGCGACCAACCCCAAATCCGGTCTCCAATTTGACTCCCAGGGCCCCCATACCGTTCCCTGAACATGACATCCATGCTTCCACATGTTACAGTTGGGTATGCATGCCTCCCTTGTTGTTACATTATTGACAACAATGTCACCATGAGAAATATTCTCCCCTTTTGGAATTGACCGCTCCTTTGGCGCTAAGTGAGTGCTCAGTGGCTGCACTTTTGCATGCTTTTGAACATCCTGACCTTCATGTGATAATTCGGGACCACACTCGGTACCCTCTCCCACAGGTTTTGCAATTAGAAGCACCCCAGCATCTAAATCCTTTGCATCAACCTGTTCATCACATGACTCATGTCCATGTCCCCCAGCATCAATTTCTGCACCACCCTCATCTACATCAACGCAACCCAGAATATGCGATCCCCCATCCAAAAGAGTAGATATGGCATCCTCCTTCTCCTGTCCAGCTGTATCTGACATGTCTGAGGAAAGATCTAGCTGCTGAGCAACCGGGTCAGTGAACACTCCTTGTGTTCCAGCATCAGCACTCCCAGTTTTCAACCCATCCCCCTCTAGCATACAGTCTTCACGGAGAACTAACAGTGCTTCTCTCCTAAGCACTTCAAATCGGCCTCCCCTATTTTTCATGTGCAAACGCCTTAACAAAATTCGTTCTCTCTCATCCCGTGTTCCACTGACAAACTGATTTAACAGAGCTTCATCCCTAAGCTGCCTCAGAGCCGCAGCTTCCTTCTCATCGTCTGCAGCATCTACCAATTTGGCATAAAGACGAATGAGATCCCTACTGAAGTCTGCCAAGTCTTCATTATCATGTTGAACACGATTATAGAGCAAGCATCGTAAATAGTGAGAATTCTCTCGACTAAAACACAGACGGAGAGCTTTTACAATCTCTGTGAAACTCCTCCGCTTCTCGTCAGACAGACAATAAAGAATCTCCTCTCTTGCTGGCCCCGTGAGGTTGCTCACCAAAACCCAAGCCTTCTCCTCATCACTGAAATGGAAAGGTTCAATAATAAAATTGAATCCTTCCATCCAGTTAGAAAAAGGTGTTTCAGTGCCATCTTCACAATACCCACTAAACTTTTCAATCTGAGCATGGCCTAGAGCGAGATTTACACACAACCCTATTGCCTGTCGATATGATGACGAAGAGCAATTATCACTTTGCACATCCTTATAAACAAACTGTTCACACATGACTAATTACGCAGTTAAACTGACCAATTAAGACACATCATTTTCAAACATGAAACGTAATGCCCAAATGGCATCATAGGTCCAAAATCTGCATGAAGTCCAATCGGTTAAACGAAAGTTCAGCATCATCCATTATTTCAGTTACCAAATACTTGCTCAGTGCGTGAGATGCTATATCGCAGCTCTGTAACCGTCGATTTCGCATCCCGATTGATGTTCAGCCGCCCCCGACGCACACCAGCGCACTCCGACGTCCACAGCAAAACTCCCGACGCACCATCAGCTCCAGTCTCCAGCCCGCCATCGACGAGCCTGATCATCTTGAAGCTGCCTCACAGAGTAGTGCTGCTCTACCAGGGCTGATCAACGTACACCATCAAGATCAAGATCAAGATTACCCAGCGCTCCTCCATACTCCTGTCCGCTACCAAAGTGTAGTCAAAACAGCAGGTCTCCTCGGAGCGAAACGTGGACCATTATTCCGTCATACTCGAGGCTGTTATTCGTCGATCAGGGTTCTTCAACTGGATGAAGTGGATCACTCCGTCAGGCTGTCATCATCCCACTCCTGACACCATTTGTTGTAAACCGGGTTAATGATGACGCTGACGATGCCAGTCTCCATGAGTTGAAATTGCAATGATTTATTGAGCAAATCAAACAGACAGTCTAAACTCCGCACTATCCTCAGCTACATGTCGCATGCAGAGTGAATAACAGATACAGGCCTATTAACTATTCAACATAGCAGAGCTCGTAGAGAATACATTTGTATGTCCATTCTCTCTCAAGTGAAAGGTCAAAGTGAAGAATCAAGAATCAATCAAATCTGCGTCATTATATTCACATGAAAAATAAAAGTTGCGTTGTGCCCATGCCAACCACACGCACACTGCGCCATTGGCATGGACACAACGCGCCTCAACGCATTGACGCAACAATAACATACCGCATATTTCCATTTACCACAAACGCAAGTGAGTTATTCCTCATTAAAACCTTGGAATACTGTCAAAGTGGATATTTTTGCTCATGGATTTTTTCGTGCACGGCCCACTAAAGTGAATTTTGCGTGTTTTTGATTGCATGGAATTAATATATGAACTACCATTACACATAAGAAGCAAACATTTTCGCATGCTTATAATTTCGTGCTTATATCCACACCACAGAAATTTCTATATACAAAAATGTAGTTGATGCTTCCATTCAATTGATGTTACGGTATGTGCATAGGTATTCATGGTCATTGGGTCACATGACTCTGATGTCACACATAAACATGCACTCCTTGCTTGTAATCAGCATACCTCTATCACCACAGTCTCTTCTCAACTGAGAGTATTCCTAGACTTGTATATGTCTTTCGTAAGGTCCGTTCACACCCAGCACAGTAATGGCAATAATCGTTTTTTGCTTTGGTGTGCCAAAAGGAACCATGTCTGGTTCTGTATCAATATCACTTCCCCTTTGATAATTTTGTTACAAAATTGATCTTCAACTGGTGATTTTATTGTTCTTGATTTTGACATAATAACATTTTGGGTGATTTTGTACCAAATTACTGACTTTTTTCATACGAACCAGACATGATTCCTTATGGCACACCCTGGCAAAAAACTGGACAGTCACCATGCTCCTCGTAAATACGCCATCACACTCCTCGTAAATACGCCATCACACTCACACGTGTGTCGAGCTTTTTATCACGCCTCACATAATAATCCCCCAAAACACATGTACACAAACACAAAAGTGAAGTCCACTATGAAGGGCCGTTCACACTGGAGCGGTTTTGCGGCAGCGGCAGCGGCAGCGGCGTGCCTCAAAAATCCCTCGCGTGTTGTTCATGTACAACCGTTCACACTGGAGCGGTAGCGGTGACTTTTCAGAGCGGCAACCGCAAGCAGTTTTCTCGAATCGCTCCGCTGAGCGATTTTTCTAGTCTGCCGCTGCGGCGAGGTTGCTGTTGACCAATCATAATAGAGTGTAGTTCGTGACGTTATTATGTGGGTGGGGTCGGCAACTTTAGCTTGAAAAAAGAGTCTCGCGAAGGTACAACACGTCGATCGAAGAGCGGAACGAAGACGTCCAGAAAAGACAACTTTGTACAATAAATTCAATTATGTTCACAAAAACACTCCCGAGGAAAATATCGAATTGGAGACCATTGGTGATGAAATCGGGCTAAATGGTAAGTTGCTCGTATGGTTTTCTCAAGGTTTTGCCATTTGTTTCGACCCTTTACAGCGGTCACTCTCTTGCAGAGGCTACATTGCAGATTGTAACTTTCCACGTATTTTGCCATAGACGCAGACTCGTCAGCGAAAGAAAGCAGTCTATCAATATCACAGTCCCATATACGCCTATCTATGTCTGATATAGTATTCTGTCAACGTGGAACTGAAGCCTTGAAGTCTAGAGTAGATCTAGAACTACTAGGTCCAGTAGGAGCACTCCTACGTCCTACTGTCCGACTAGTCCAACACCTACTAATGACCAGTAATGTATGGGGTCCATAGATGGGAAGGGCTTCTCATATGATAAATGGACCACAATATGGTCGATTGTATACCGGTACAGGCGGTATAGGCAGGCGGTAGGGCTTAACATCCTCATTAAAAATAAAGAAAAGGTTACGTAGAAACTCTAGGCGTATACTAACCCCGGGACGCTCCGTATACACAGTTACACACTGCGTGTTGGGGCTGGTCGCAGTTAGGCGTATACAACCTATTTAACTTTTTTTTAAAAAATAATATGCTTCTTTAATCTTAGTAGACTAGACACTCTAACGTTAGATATATTTGATATCATAGAGAGAGTATTTTTGAATTATTTGTAATGAAATTAAAATAATGTAGGCCCTGCCTGGGAAAAATATTGGAATTAAAGATTCTAATTCATAAGTAAAAATTTGGCATAAATTAATACAGGGAAAAAATGATCAATGATAAATGGCAAATAAATTCAAATAAAAACAACAGAATCACCTAGCCTCTAGGCCTGATACTCTGATAGTACTGTTAACGTTCAGACATAGTTCTAGACTCTAGTCTAAAGTTTCTAGACCTAACATGCGTTTGGCCCAAAAAAAAGGTACTGTACAGGTATGTTCTGGGTATTGACTCTGCCTCTATACAGGCCTAGATCTAGGTCACGTACCGGTACTACGTAGGTGTTTTTGTACTGCCACCCCACTGGTATAAATGCATATAGACTATTCTACACATAACCACAACTTTGTCCGTTGGCATTGGCATGACAAAGACGATCTACTTGAATTTACTCGCGTTCAGTCTCGCATCATCAGACAGGCAGTGAAGTAGGACTGATTTGTCTTGTTAGAAAGTGAATCAAATCTTCTCAGGCTGAGTGTGACCAAGTTAAGGGTAATGTTTTAAAATCACTTTAACTGTAACTGTACTGTAGCTGGTAAGCATGTGCATTATCTTGTCTTGCCTTTCCAAAGATGCCAACATTTCCCACAATCAATAGACTTGGGACAGTTTTTTCAATGTATGGTAAGGGTACCAGCTATCGGCAGGGTACATTGACACCCTGCGTATCATGGCTGTTTGCGTATAGAACAAAAAGGTACGCGTGGGATTAAGTGCCATTTTATAGCTATGAAAACAGTAACAAAGAAACAAAAATCAAGCCAACAAAACAAACTAAACACGTTTCAATTACACATCCACTCAGTAACAACGCATGACTATGAAATTCACATATATTACCGGTACCTATGGAGGGAAGGGGTGCAGATCGTGAGGTACCCTTTCTCAGCCACGCAAAGAAAATGCATCGCACGCACTAAAATTGAGTGATTTTACAACGGAGATTCAGAATCAACAGAACGGTCACGAGATTTTAAACTGCAGTATTTACAGCTTATTTGAGGAAAAACTTAGGCGAATTTGTTACTTTTGGAATAAACGAGCTGCAAATTCATAGGGTGCCGATAGGTGGTACCCTCATTCATACAATTTAGATGCCAGTGATGCAGTGGTTGGTTAATTGCTGACCCTTGACATATTGTATCAAGGGTTGAAGCAGCCGCTACTTCTTCTGGGAGGCTTGGCCAGTCCTTTGTGTTCCTCGGTAGGAAAGATGACTCTCTGTATTGTGTTCTGCAGGTAATTCAGTGCGTTAATTCATGTTGGTAGTAATACCAAATGTATATTTTCATGAATAGTTTCATTGATATATAAAGCACTTGGCATTTTAGTAGCACTTACTAAAGTACACTATACTGCTAAATGAGCAATTTAAGAGCAAAAATCAGATATCAAAAGTTCAGGCAATCCCTGCATGTGGTGTTGGTTATGGGAGTGAAGGGCTAAGGTGCTTTTTAAAAGAGACCTGTTTATATTACATTTTTTTTTTGTGCTGAGTAAAAGTTCCCTCTGTACATGTAAGGAAATAACGTTATAATGCATTGTACATGTATAACACATCATTTGTATAAACACCTCACTTGTATGAATATTATTTACCCTCAGGTAAACAGTGATTGAATCTGCTTCCCTCCTATTCAGCGATTTGGAAAGACCATGCAAAGGAGGCTGCATCCCTGACCAGGCTTTGATGCAAGCTCACTCATTGACTGGGAAGCTGTGAGTTTCAGCTTTCAGGATTTACTGAAAGTGCATTATTCAAAAGATTGACATTCTAGGTACATTTATACCATAACCATTGTTCAGAACTTGACCTTACTCCTGTGGGAGGAAAAAACAACAACTTTATTTTGGAAGTGATGGTACATGTATTGTACCGTACCTGATAATTCTAATGACAACACAGGTTCATATTTTGTATGTCACTTAGAACTACAGAGTGAACTTAAGAGTGAAATTTCTGTGAACGCACATCTTTTAATCTTTACCCTGCCCCTTCATTCCAAGGAAATGTACATGTATGTAGATTCTTCTCTTTCTTTATAATGTATGGCAACATCCCATGCATTTGACAGGTATCACAATATGCAGCGTGGACCAATCAATCATTTTAATAGTGTATATTATAGTGTATGATAGGTGCCTACCATAGGTCTAGTAATTGGCCCATACCAATTTAATCAGTTTCGGAGGACATGAAAATGCAAGTCAAATGTAACTTTGAATGTAAAATTGTCTGTCACTTTTATTTGATTTTTTTTTTTTTTTTATGGGGGGGGGGGGGTGGTCCAAAAAAAATCGACTTTAGACAAAGTTACACTTCTTTGCAAAGATAGTTCTGGTTTGTAATTAAGCTCGACATGGGGGAAAAAAAACCAAACAAATAGCACCATGAAGGCCAGAATTATTCTGTTGTGATCTGTAGCTTCTTACAGGCCTGTACTACCTCCCCATTCCCTTCTGAAACAATTTTGCCCCCTGTTTCCAGATACATTGTATCATGTTTGACTCATTCCTGTATGTGCATAGTAGATCTTCAGCTTTAAAGAATGACCTTCTGATCTTGGTCACTCTTGCGCCTAGTTTGCTGGAGTTGCTAGTAAACTTATGATACAAAATTACTAGAAATATCATGTGTATAAAGGCACAAGAAAATAGTGCACACTGATATGTCTTCAAAATGTTTACACTGTTTCCATATATGCTTGCCTTTTTCATTCTTCCAGGAAGGACTGTTTTAACTGCTCATATGTGGTCGACTAAGAACATCCGCAGTCACAGCCCTTCATCCTTCTTATTGGAGAAAGCAAATTATACCCTCTTCAGGTACATGTATCTGCAGTTGTGGAGCACAGGGCACAGTCCTCAAGGCATTGTGGGTGCAGCTGATCTTGTCTTCAAGTTGATCTTCGTTGTAAATAGCAACTGCTGGCCACATTGCATGGCGGTGAGACCATTTTAAAAGGGACTCCTGTACAAACAAGGAGGATTTGAAACTTTGGCATCCATCCCTTATTTTCTAAATTTGCCGAGTCAACCATAATGCAACCATTTATTTATCATCTCCACCCTTCCCGTATCAAGTCTGCATAATAAAACAGCATTTGCTTGAGAAGTACATACAATGTTATAGGGAAATAGGCACTGATCTTTAATTGTGGTCTCCTCATAACAGTTACCATGTTATTTCACAAGCCATTTGCCATATGGATATTGTTGTATTTTGACTATACACCTGTACCATGTATGAATGATAAGGTACATTTATATTGATACTATTAGTGTTCAATGCTTCTTAGAAACATATATTCACTTTTCAAGGAGTTAGTTTTACTTATGATAATGTAGACAAGTATCGAATATGTGAAAAGCTGGTAATTCCATTATTACACACCACGCCCACACATAGTGTGTACAAGTTGACAAGGGATGTATATAGCACCAAACTGTGACATCGCCATGGAAACTAGTTCTAAATGACCTCACCTGGCCTAAATATCTGTCAACACTATTGTTGCTAACCATGCTTGCACCTGGTTCCAACCCAAGTTACAACAACTCTCTTGCTTTTTTAGGAGTTGACCTAGAACTTGGCATATGTGGCCACTATTACAGGTAAATGCAGTATGTAATTAATGTGTTGCCATGGTAATGAAAAAAATCTATAGAAAATTTAACCAAAATATTGTGGATCAAACTACTTTCAGTCTTTATAATGTGAATGGTAATTTGAAGTCTTCAACTGGCATCCTTCATGTGTGACTTGAGTAGTGAAGATGTACCCCAAGCAATTTCATCTATGTTCGTAAGAAGTGATCAAGTTCATCATGATTATCATACAAGGCAGGCTATTGTGTATCACTTCGCAGTTAGAACTCGACTCAGGAGAAATGTGATAGCATATACATGTACAGGCCCACGACACAAGAATTCTTTGCATTGCTCCCAGGTAGGCCAGTAGCCAACATACTATTCAAAAATGTGATGAAATTCTACCTTTTCACTATACACCTACATAGTACCTGTCACATGTGTGTATTTGACTTTGGAGTATGGATGCAATATTGTATTATGCTGCATGGCAATGAGTAAAATAATTAGCAGTAGAGCAAGCACTTTATAGTGTACCTGAAGCATATTACTACAGATTTTTGAAAGCTTCAAGTTTATCTTGAAACCCAAATCTATAAATGTTGACATGGCATCAAATATTATTTTCATTACATGTCTAATCGTGAACACTCAGTTTGTACTTTCCTTGCATTAAATTAGTATTTGATGTCAGATAACTCATAACAGGTCATTGCATTATATGCGTAATATGTTGCTATTCTGTTTGCTGCTTGATTTTGTTATCTGACTAGCTTAAGTGAACCATGTAAGCACCTAGGTGCCCATTTTTGTTGTATTCCTTTGCTTATCCTGATTTTCTTGTGTTTGTAACTTCAATACATGTCCATATCATTGTAAATCTCAAGCCTCATCCACCCCTACATATCCGCTCTTTCTTGCTCACTTCTTTTGATGAACTCTGTACTGCTCTTGTCTCTCAATCCTATTCTCTCCTATATTTTCCCTGTCCTACCCCCATGTGTATCCGAGCGATTGCCCCAGAGGGCAATTACCCCCTGGCTAAATACTGGTTAGTGGTAAGGTAAGAGTAAAGATTAGGGTTAGGATTAGGTGAAGGGTTAGGAGTTTGGGTTAGGGTTAGGATTAGGTTCAGGATTAGGATTAGGATTAGGGCCAGGGGAAGGGTCTGGGGTAATTGCCCAGGGGGTAATTGCCCTAGACCCATGTACATGTAATACAAGTACTTTTTGTTTCTTATTACTTAGAAATATTGGTCCTTATGAGGTTTGAAAGGTGAAATGTATAAACGACTGATTTGTTTTATGTTGTAAAGTATGCATTTCTGCTAGGAATTTGTACTGAATTAATTCTTTTTTTTTCAGATGTAGGAGATGAGAATAATATGCTTATAGAAAATTGGTCCAAGATACAAATTACATTGGTGTTAATTATCATACATGTACTTCAATCATTCATAAAATACAGTACCATACTACCATTACTGTATTGTTTTGACAACTCATGTGTATCCATTCAGAATTACAAAGTTGCTCATACAGTGTCAGATCTTGTGAATTTTCATTTTACATGTGAATGTGCTATATTACTTCCCTTCGCAAATGTAAACAGTATATGTATGCACTGTACTTTATTTCTGCAACAGACTGCCATATTAGATCACATCAAATGATATTGTATGTTGCAACAATTGTCCTGAATTAGTGTCTCAAGTGCTAAATTTGACATGTGTGGTTTGTATTAGTGTATGTACATTGTTTGATGTGTATTTCGAGTGATGTTTGTCATTTTCCGACATAAGTTGGTTAAAATTCCTGTTAACTAATGTTTTTATTCGGTGGTTAAATTAATCGAAGAAAAGATTTAGTGCAATTCCACAAAACTTGCATAAGATAAAACCGACCTCAGTTGGCTTTTGGTAATCACTTTACCCAACAGTTGTGTAGTTCACTTGGAAATCGACTGTCTGTTAAAATGCTATCCAGATTTCTGAAAGTGTAGATTTTATGGTGTAATACAGATGTATGAATTTGAAATCCAAACTGAGATCGTGTGTATGTGTGTGTGTGTGTGTAGTTTTTGTTTTTGTTTGTTTGTTTTTTCTAAGAGGATGCAAAACTGCCATTATTTTCTTCCTCATGCATGATATAAAACACATGTTGTGGAGAGTGAAAATGCTACTCTTGTTTTTCCATAGCTGGGAGTACAGTATGTGGGTGAGTTTATTATGGGCCGTTTGTGGATTACATTATACTCTACATACATAGATCTAGTAGGTTTGAGTAGGAGAGTGAATGGTAGGCATATTACCTAAAACATCCCCTCACCTTTGTAACTACACTTCCAGAAAGAGCATGAACTGTGACAGAAATCAAATCAAACAACATTTCATCCCTATAGAGTTCATCGGTAATAATGATAATAATGATACAGTATACATTTAATGTGCCAATTCCACATGACTAACGTGCTCAAGGCGCAGTAGGAAAAGTGAGTTATATGAAGTACCAAAATCATTACACAAACATGCATATGAAAATGAATGACACAGTTATGATGATTAAAAAGTATATATATATATATATATATATATATCATAATACCGGTATACTATTCTATTGTAAAAGATTGTAAAGAAGTATGTTGCTGGTTTTTTTTTTTTTTTTTTTTTTTTTAAGAGCTCATCTTTCATACAGTTGACTACTTTGCCGACACCAAAAAAAAAAAAAAAAAAAATACTAGTCATTTTCTCATTAAAACGAAATAAGATAAGATACCACTACTTTGGATGCTGACTAATTTTGTAAAACAACAACAACAACAATAAACAAACTAAAACAAGGAAAGTGTGAAATTCGCAGATCATATTTGAGATATTGAGGTGTTGGATGTACATATTTTATGTACTGCCTTCTCAGTATATATGGTAGCGGTCCGATGCAATAATTTCTGCGTGCATACCAATATCAGTAACACAAGGAATATTTTGCAGTTTCATTGAACAGTCTGTGTTGAAAGTGTTGTTCTTTTTTAATAAGCAAAAAGTTGAAAAGCTGAGATTCCAGTACTGATTGTCTAATGGTCTTCTTGCATGTTACGCATCCTTGATTTCCTTGATTATTTGTTTCGTTTTGGAAAAGTGATTTTGTAAATTCTCAGATCCATGGGGAATGTATTCACGGTAAACATGTGCATGATAATTATGTAATTGATTACTAGTAAACTACAGGTGCCCAAGGGCAACAATCTAATTTGCATATTACGCGCGGCAAACCGCTCCAGTGTGCACAGCGTGCCGCTGCGGCAAAGTTTAGCGGCAAACCGCCGCCGCTGCCGCTGCCGCAAAACCGCTCCAATGTGAACGGCCCTTTACTAAGTAGGGCACTTCAATCCACTGTAATCACAGACATATTGTAGAGTTTGCCCTCTACAGGCGATGTATATGTATACCTCCTATGTCATGATGATATCTTCGGTGCAGATAAACCACTGAGAACATGAAAGCATATGGGTCCCTGCACAAATCAATGTAGCATTCTCAGTACACAGCGTTTTCGGGTATGGATTGTAGCTACAGTCGGTGTTTCCCATACACACACAGTCAATACAAACAGCCGTCCACACTTGTGTCAACATGGATATGTGTACCTCTATGAGCACAGCTCTTGAATTCACGTACACGGTATGTTTTCTAAATGTCACAGCTTTGTACATGTGTCCAAGAAGCAGGCATTCATGTACAGTTGCAGCAGAGGCTTGCCATTAAAGGACAAGTCCACCTTCATATACATGTGGATTGGGTGAATGCAGCAATATTAGTAGAACACATCAGTGAAAGTTTGAGGAAAATCCGACTATCCGTTCAAAAGTTATGAATTTTTAAAGTATCTGCGTAGTCACTGCTGGATGAGAAGACTACTATAGTGTATGATGTCATATGCGTACAACCATATCAAGAAAATAAAAAGAGAATTTCACAAAACTTTACTTTTTGAATTAAGTGCACATTTCTTCGACTTGTTACTGACATATGTTACGGGTAACATTATTCCCCCTGCCTTCTGAAAGAGAGAAGTCAAGTGTTCTTTTGCTATGCGAGAAAAGTGAGAATATGTTGAATTTTCTTTATTCTTTCTTTATATCGTTGTATTCATGTGACATCACAAGCTATAGTAGTCTCCTCATCCAGCCTTGAGTGAGCAGAAACTTCAAAAATTCATAACTTTTGAACGGATTGTCCGATTTTCCTCAAACTCTCAATAATGTGCTCTACTAATATTGCTGCATTCACTCAACCCACATGTCTATGAAGGTGAACTTGTCCTTTAATTCTTGGAAATATGATGGATCTATCCAGTGATGCCCTGAAGAGGAGTCATTTTCCCCCTTTTTTTCGTGCCTGTGTCTGTACGATTATTTTCAATTTAGTGTACTGTTCATTCTTGGTCTTCATCAAAGAGATAGACCTCCGATAGATGAGTCGTAGCATGAAAAAGCTGGATTAAAAATTCAGACCTCAAGCAGATTATGTATCTGCAATTTTTACCAACTATATACAAACAATGTGAAGTAAATGCATTGAGATTATGGCATCATTCAGGTATAAACCACAAACTGTTGTATCCTCATCCCTATCCCGTCTACGTGGCAACTGACTTTAATAAGAGATGGCCAAAACAGCGCCCTTATCTGGCAGTAAATCCACATCGCATTTGTTTTACTAGTTGGAAGGTACAGGCAATTCTCCATTTAATGAAGTCCTCACGACAGGCACTTTTCTTTCGTTACACCGATATTTTGTTATAACTGATCAAATGAAATATAGGCAATTCCCATATTAACATGTCCACAGGACTAGCAGTTTGATTTCATTATTATATTGAAATCTCATTATATCCAAATGGTAAACTGTATAAAGATATATAGATGATAACTTTTGGACCTGAATTTTTACTTATGATTGTAACAAGAATCTTGTTCAAACCATGTTCATTATTTAATGGGAGTTCACAGTATATACGTAATGATCTTGGGTCCTGAATTTTTACTTCATTATAAGGAGATTATACAGTGCACTTCTGTTATAACGAGCATGGTTATAACAAAATTCCAGTTACAACAAAACAAAAATTCAGGCCGCAACATTATCGGCTCTATGGTTTTTTTTTAATTGTTTATTTGTTCGCATATAACAAAATTTTGATATAACGAAAGGAAACTGGCGGTCCTGAGGACTTCTTTATAATGGGAGTCCACTGTACCGGTAAGCGTATTCGTTGTAATGGGAACACACTGTATAAATAGCGTTACCTGTAATCGGCGATGACAATGAACGTGCTGGCATTGGCTGCTACGATCTTCTCCTGAGTGAGGCATCCACTGTGGGAGAGAAGTAGTGAGAAGAGAAAAGTGAATTACAAACACACCACTGCATCCCCACTGTTGGGTCATTACACCCTGGACTATCACCATGGTTACAGACTATGGAGTGCCACTTGTAGACTGATGGCAGACTGAGGAAGAGAAATACAGCATGTTCTATTTTCAACACGAGTCCCAAGTATACTTGGGCAAGCATCTGTATGGGAAATGGGTGTTGTAGCAAAATCAGCCCGTCCTCAATGGGTTAAACAGGTCACACAAAGATGGGGGAGATTCTGAGTTCTTGGTAAATATCAATGATTGATGTTGTACACCTCACATGCCCCCTATAAAAACAAACAAACAAACAAACAAATATAAGAATTTAAATCATGAAAATGACAGCAGCACTCTATGATTATAATCAATGGTTAACGTTGACTCAATTACCATGGCAACATCAAAATCCTGTACGCTCATTACTTTGTTGACTCCGTCATAACTTCCACAGTAAGGTGCAACTGATTCTACTCGTAGCGGTAATGAAGCATGTACACACTGAAATGTGAACTCTGACCTCTGACGGCTTCACCACTTCAATCAATTGACACCATTTTTACAGGTTAGGCCATTGATTTTTGTCAGAAATTTCCTTAAAATCAACATCAATGATTTCACTGTACACATTTTGTGAACAGCTGATAACATCAACACTACACATCATTTCAAGGCAACACTATTCCATTTCATACAAGTATAATCTTTATACTTTAAGTTGATTTCACAGAATACTGTCAGTTTGGAGGCAGATACCTTCTTCCTAATCCTTGAGATTAGCTAAAAAGAATTCTACTCGCTTGCTTTTCATATCTTCTTCTTTTTCTTTGTCTTTTTTTTTTCATTTCTCTTCTTCTTCCTCTTTCAGCACTGCACATAACCTCATGGGAGTTTCTAAATAAGTTTATAAAATGCTAATTTCATTTCTTACTGCATTGTAGGTGACACAAGCTTGAACATTTTAACAACACATCAATGTCAAAAAATACTTCACATTACTTTTCTTCTCAAACAAATTCTGCAATTATACATCCACATCATCAAATCATCTACTGGTAATATCTCTACAAAAAGACTAGGGATGCAGAAATTTTCATGATTCTTTTACTTCATCATACTGATCTGCACTGTATACTACAATCATCCCAACTTAACCTGAAAATACTCCATGAGTGGTAACATATTCTGAAAACATTTTCCATCTCCGAGAAATCTGCACTCACCCGCCCCCTTTGATCAGAGTCAAACAGCTGTCCACCTCATCGGCTCCATCGATAGCCACATCCAGCTGCAAGAGGTCAAAGGTCAAAGGTCAGATACTTAGAATCTGGTAACATACTTTTTTTTTCTAAGAGTTCATTCACTGTGGTCAAATGTTAAAAATGCTAACAGAATGTCGGAGTCTAGCCAGAACATGAAGGGGGCCTAAACCTAATTTTTTCATAGTTGGCACTTCACAAGTTTCATAGCGCGAAAAATGCTGTCAGATACAATTCATGAAAGTTTCATACTGTGAATGTTTCTGGTTTTACATTTTTGCATCCATATAAGATAGCATCTTTTATATATATATATGCAACAGTTTTCCAACTACATGCAGTACCACTCACTTCGGGAGTTCGTTCGAGGTCGCTGAGGGTCAGACCATTTTCGACGATGAGTTGTTTGGCTTGGAATGATGTTGGTATGCAGGTTACATTCAGCTTCTCTGTCTTGACTCTCTCAGCTTCGGATGGAGTCATCAACGCAAAGGAAAAACATAAATATGTTTGCATCAAGTTTGAAGATACCACATTTCATATATCAGTACACGTCTTTAGCTCCAGTCTTCCTTGGCTTGCTTTACATTCCTTGACTACTTAGTAATTTTATTGAAAAAGAAAAATCAAACACTTCTTAAACTTAATTTCTTTTTTCGTAAAAGATTTAAAAATACAATGTGTGAGAGACAATCATAGCTTATGATGGAGTACTAACAAACTGTTTTATTTTTCTGGGAAAACACTCCTCTAAAACAAATTTCCTTCTATGCCACACAGCAAAGCGATCTTTGCACTTACAAGATTGTGCTGAAGATTTGAATATTTCTAAAATAAAACCCGAATTTTACTCAAAAGCTGAAATGATGCAGGCTTTCACTGTGCCACATGAAATAACATATGGGTAGTGGACCAAGTACATTTAACACATACATAGTAGGCTGTGCTTGGATACTTCAAGTATTTACTCCAGAAACTGTAATTCCTTTTTACATTCCTTGTGTAAGTAATGTGTGTTACACTGAAATGTCATGGAAAGCTTGAGTTGGTCTGTGTACCTACAACACATTTAGTTATTTGCTTGTCTAATGTTTAGCAAGTAATAAAGGGTAAATGGGATACCGGTACTGTAAAAGAGTATTTTCACACGACCAATTTTCCACGCTCGGCCGGGCAAGATGAGTTTCGCATGTTTTTAATTTCTGCAGAATCAAGACATCAACTACTGGAACATATGGCAAGCAAAAATATTTGGATGCTTTCATTTTCGCGTGGGTTTCTGGTTGCGCAAAATGCGCAAAAAATTTCAAGACCGCGAAAATTTCCATTTTTACAGTAATATCTTGTCTCCTTGGATACAAACAATCATACAACTAAGAATTCCCTTTACCAAGAGAATGAAATGTTAGATGACCATCTAACATTCAAACTGCAACAGACATTACTTTCTATACCACATGGTACTTCTCTGAACCCTTCCTCAGGTTAATGCCATGCCTCTTTCCTCTCATCAAAAAAAGAAATTAGTAGTCGTTAAGACATATCATATTTTCAAAGGTTTGAAAAATTCATATGGGGTTCTTGAGCACCAGATAAATAATGAAACTTCCTGCAATTTTCATCTCCAATAATCTTGTGTTTTTTTTTCCTCTGTAATATAAGCATGGACATTTACTGTACAAAACAGATTTTAAAAGTCCACATTGAATGATTTGAATCATTCCTCACAGCCAAAGGAATAAGTTGCAAATATCCAGAATTCACTCAAATGAAAAGGACCCTGTTCCCATACTCGCATACCTAATCTTTGGACAGCAAACACAATTGTGGAGCCACTTCCGACACCAAGTCTGCAATTATCCTGCAGAAATGAGACACAACATGTCAATCACAATATATGATATCAGTTTCCCTAAACTTGTGCTGCAATTCTGATTCATCATGACTCATGACAACATTTAATCCCACATCAAACACACAAAACAAACAAAGACATAGACAAACAATTGCTAGTTACTTCTGACATCTACAGTAGGTCGTAGGTGTTCAAAACAGTACAAGGTATTCATCTTGGGTTAATTGCTTGTGGGAGTCTATCGAAATCTCACTGATAAAAAGACAAAAAGCCTTCATTTTTTGTTCTTAAACAGGAAAAATACGTTTTGATTTTCCTTTTTTAATGTCTGAGATTTGACAATATAGGCCTACATGTAATGCTAAATTAAATTCTGTACCCTAGACAACCTCCCAGAGTGCATGAACTGATGAATGCATATGAGATCAGAGAAAGTGAATATTAAAAAAACAAAAAAAAACCAACAAAAATTGCAACAGCCTAGTATTCAAAGAAAGTTACTTAGCATCATTAGGCCTATAATGTGACAGTAAGTTTTCTTGTACAGCACCTTGTACTAAAGTAGCTAGGCCTGCAATCCTTGGAATTGCAAATTGTAAATTCAACAGTGTTTTTTTCTTTGGTAAAAAAACCCCAAAATATTTGTTTTTGGTAAAGCAACAGAAATAAAAAGACAAAATGGTCGGCGTGTGCACCCCCCCCCCCCCCCCCCCCCCCCACCTTTAATTTCGTAAAGGTGCCTCATTACGGAATTCCTGGATCTGCCTTGCTGGCAATGTTTAACATGTTACAAGTTTAGTATTAAGGGAAAGCAATCACATATAAGGACTTCACACAACAAGAACAGACAGGGACAGGCTGGGTACACAAAACAAAGAAAACAAAGGAGAGGGTGGGAAGTCATGGGCAAGGAGCCCAACAGGTAAAGGGAGGGGATTAGAGCCAGCAGGAGGGTGGACAGACAAAAGGCAGAGGAGAGCGGACAGACAAAAGGCGGAGGAGGGTCAGTAATGATCATGAGGATCAAGGAGGCAACCATTGAAGGAAAGGATGAATAGGGAGGCAACATCAAAGAAGATAAGGAACACCAGAAGGATATGGAAAGGGAAAGAGTGAAAAAAGCAACAGCAAGGGAAGGGGGGGGGGGGGGGGGCTGAACAAACAGGGAGCCCTAAAGGTGTACCAGGAGGAGGCAACAAAAGGAAGTAATCAAACATATCAAAGTATATACACATATAGTAATGGCAAAAGTGACAATGGAATAACAGTAATGAAAAAAATAATAATAATTAATATATATATATATATATATATATATATATATACAGATAGATAGATAAAAGAAATAAAATAAAGCACATGTGAAAACTAGGGGAGAGAAAATTGTATACATGTATGTAGATAAGCAGGCAGGGCAAAATAAGCACAAGTATGTATAAACAAACAAACCTAGTGTGTGTATGTGTAGGCGGAAAAGGCTGTATAAAAAAGATTCGGGCTATAGGAAGGAATAAATTGGGGAAAAAAGGATCTGCAAATGAAAAAAGCGCAAAGAAAGAACAAAATGAAATTAAAAAATGAAAAAGAGAAAAATAATAATGGTGGTAATAATAATGAAAAAATAAAGGTGGTTAGTCATTTCCCTCCTGGATGTTGAGGCCATGGGGTTGGATGGTGTGAAGTCGTCTCATCCAGAGCTTCTCTCTGCTGGTTCTGACTGTGTCTGGACGAGTGCCTAAAGATTCAATGCCCTGTAGAGTCATATCAGTGATGGAATGATCGGGTAGATTGAAATGGTGGCCCACTGGAGTGTCGAGCTTGGCTGTGTTGACAGTAGATCTGTGTCCATAGAAGCGTCTTTTGAGTGTAGTCTTGGTTTCCCCAACATACTGGATTCTACAAACTCTGCAAGTGATGAGATACACAACATTAGTGGTAGTACAAGTGATGTTTCCCTTTGTGTGGTGAGAGAGGCTGGTAGAGTTGCTGGTGAAAGAGTCACTCTCATGGATGTGTATGCTACAAATGATGCACCTACTGGCTGAACATTTGAATGTGCCATGCTGTAAAGGAGAAGAATTGTCAGTGAGGGAGGGTACTTCAGCACGGACGATGAGATCCTTAAGGTTGTGGGGGCGTCGGTATGCCAGGATGGGAGTATCTGGGACGGCCTGTAAGAGACGATCAGAGGTGTGAAGGATATGGTGATTATCACGAAGGATATTGTGGAGAGAGGGTAGATTGGGATGGAAGGTGGTCACAAGGGGTATTCTGTCAGTGATGTCCTGCTTGTTGGTTTTCGGTTTGAGAACTTCAGATCTTGGGAGAGAACGAACTTTGTTGATGGCTTGTTGAATTCTCCTGGTACCATAGCCCCTGGCTGCGAGATGTCTCTTCAGGTTCCTGGCATGGAAAGAAAACTCAGAATCCTCAGAGCAGATACGGCGAAGTCTGAGGGCTTGACTGTAAGGGATACTGGTTTTGCAGTGGCGGGGGTGGCAGCTGGCTGAGTGGAGGTACTGATGGGTGTCTGTGGGTTTAGTGTAGAGAGTGGTGGTGACATGGTTAGACTCCTTCCTAACGGTGACATCGAGGAAGTTGGTCTTTTCTTGGGAGAAATCAGAAGTGAATTTGATGGTTCTGTGGAAAGAATTGATGTGGTCAATGAAAGTATGGAGGCTTTCTTCCTCCCTGGTCCAGATGAAGAAAATGTCATCGATGTAGCGCCACCAGATCCATGGACGACAGGGGGCTGAATCTAACATCTGCTGCTCTAGCTTGGTCATGAAGAGACAGGCGAAGGAGGGAGCCATCCTGGTACCCATAGCTGTGCCAGATACCTGTAAGTAGTGCTTGTCCATGAATGTGAAGTTGTTTTTCGTCAGTACATGTGACATGAGGGATTTGATGTCAGATATGGGGGGGTTGGAATGGCCGCTGCAAGTCAAAGCCTCACAGGAGGCTAGAATACCTTCATCGTGGGGAATATTGGTGTAGAGAGAGGAGACGTCGAAAGTACCGATGATTGCTGTCTCGGGTATCTGGTCCTTGATGTCATCGAGTTTCCTGAGAAAGTCTGGTGTGTCATGAATGTAGGAGGGTGCGAGTGAGACAAGAGGTTTAATGTGGTGATCAACAAAGAGGGAGATGTTCTCTGTTGGGGAACCATTTCCAGAGAGGATGGGACGACCGGGATTGCCAGGTTTGTGGATCTTGGGGAGGAGATAGAATCGGGCAGGTTTGGCATTAACGGGGGAGAGAAATTTGTGAGCCTTCTTGGTGAGGTGTTCATGTTCCTTCATGTCATCGAGTGTCGACTGGATCTGTTGGGAGAAATTATCGGTGGGATCAAAGTCAAGAAGTGTGTAGTGGGAAGGATTGCGGAGATGTTTCATGGCTTCATCGATGTACTGCTGGCGGTCCATTACTACAACAGCTGATCCTTTGTCTGCGGGCTTGATGATGATGTCAGGCCTGTTTTTGAGAGATGAGAGAGCCTGGCGTTCTTCCTTTGGGAGATTGTCATGTGATGCAATGTCGAGCGTATCTGCGGAGTGGACTTGAGATGAGACAGCTTCGATGTACGTTTCCAGGGAGGGAACTCTGTTCTTGGGGGGAATCCATGAGCTTTTAGGATGAAAGGGCTCAGGAGCAGAAGGGGGTTCATCGAGAAAAAACTCTTTGAGGCGTAACCTGCGGTAGAAAGTAGAGAGGTCTTGGCTGAGTGCTATCTGATCGACCTTGGGTGGAGTGGGGCAAAACTTGAGACCTTTTGAGAGAAGAGACGTTTCTGCTTGAGATAGGGGAGAAGAAGAAAGGTTAACGACAGAAGTGGAGGATGCATCAGTGGATGTGGTGTGTCGCCTGAATCTGTTGGACCTTTGACGTTTCTTCGTGAAGTTGCCTATTTTCTTGTTCCTGCGAGCAGTGAGGTCAGACATATGTTTTGAGAGACAAGATTCAATTTCATCATTGTATTTGAGCCACTGGGTGTCGGTGCAGCAAGAGCGAAGTTCAGTCTCCAGTCTGTCGATGTCAGCTGAAAAGGAAGTGAGAGAGGCAGCACACTGTTCGGAGAGAATGTTAATCAAACGGATGGAAGCTCCATGTAGAGTCTGGTTCCAGCGTTTCCGTAGTTCAGGCGAGAGTGTTCCAAGAGCTGGAGTGCAGTGGAGTTGGAGACCTGTGGGTATCATGCGGTTGAGGGAGTAGAATCTGTAATTATCCTGGTGAAATGAGAATCTGAGGGCCTTGAGCTTGGTTTTCCTCAGTTGATGAAAAAGAGATAGATGGTTAGCCATGGTAAGCATGGGACAGAGAAGAACAATGATAGCCAAACAAGGGAAGGAGAAATACATAGCCTGTCAGAATTGAGGGAAATTCAAAAAGGGGAGCAAGATTGACCTGTAAGGCGGATAAATCAAAGGGAAAAGGGTAAGTACAGTCGGTCAATGTACAGCTAGGCCAACCTGTGCTAAGCAGAAAAGTGAGTGAAGAGAAATGATAAAGGGAAATGAGACAAGCTCAGAGATAAAGGCACGGACGGAACTGAAGAGAAAAGTACCAGGAACGGAGACAAACACCTGAAAAGAAAGTAACAAATACGATACAAACAAACAAATATAACACTGTGGAAACAAAGATACTACAAGTCGAGAAGTGGGAGGGAAACAGGGCAAGGAAGGAGACTGAACTGGAACAAAGCAATAAAACAATTAAAACAGAACAGAGGAGACAAAGAGGATAAGGAGGATCACGTGGGCGTGATGCAAGAGCAGAAAAGGAACTAAATGTAGCAAAAAAAGCTGCTGAAAACTGCTTATCCAATGAAGGCGAGCCAATGAAGTAAAATGGAGTCACTCTTTCCCTTTCCATATCCTTCTGGTGTTCCTTATCTTCTTTGATGTTGCCTCCCTATTCATCCTTTCCTTCAATGGTTGCCTCCTTGATCCTCATGATCATTACTGACCCTCCTCCGCCTTTTGTCTGTCCGCTCTCCTCTGCCTTTTGTCTGTCCACCCTCCTGCTCGCTCTAATCCCCTCCCTTTACCTGTTGGGCTCCTTGCCCATGACTTCCCACCCTCTCCTTTGTTTTCTTTGTTTTGTGTACCCAGCCTGTCCCTGTCTGTTCTTGTTGTGTGAAGTCCTTATATGTGATTGCTTTCCCTGCCTGTTTGTCATTTTGCCTCTGACGAAGATTCTGCTAGGATCGAAAGCTCAGGCCCCTTTTGACTCCATTTTACTTCATTGGCTCGCCTTCATTGGATAAGCAGTTTTCAGCAGCTTTTTTTGCTAAGTTTAGTATTATAAACAAAGATTTCTATCAAAATCTTTAAAAAAAGGACATGATAGATTCTAAATACAAATGAAAGTGTCTCTCATTAATTGTCTCATGAAGCAAGGTCAAGGACAAGGTAAACACAAGAATGATTTACGACATTTTATTTTTGGCCAAGAAATCTGCTGGCCTTGGTCCAGCAAACTTCTTTTACTGCATTGGAATTGTGCATACAGCATTGTTGGCATTGAACAAGGACGAGGTGTTTATGGACAAAAAAGAAAAAAAGAAAAAGATAAATCGGGGTTGGCTCCAGCTGTTGCACGCAATAAGTTAGCTCTTTAAAATGTAATCATCTGCATCCCCCCCCCCCCTTTTTTTTTAAATCATCAACATCATCTGTGATGTCATCAATGTAACACCATGGTTCATTTCCCCTTTAAACATCAATGGTCTTTTGAATAGTTCTAAGATTTCCGCCACGTTCAATCACTGTGCAGAGCCACAATGCACAGTACTACTTGTTTGTTCTTACAATATAACGTTACAGTTTTGTATTGTAATCATATCAAATAATTCCAAGTTACGATTCATAGTCTGAGATATAGTATGAGTAATATCTACGTACTACTGACTACTCGTATCTCTTCTCTCATCAAATTACCTTCACATGGTTGTCTACGGCCGCGCATGCCGCGGCTTTCTTTGCTTGGTCGACAAGGCTCATCTTGTTTTCGTGCTGGCCAACTCCGTTCGTAGATGCCATTGTTCGGCACAGGTTTTCCGCTGCTGCAGCCAAGCAAGCATTCCTAATACAATTCTTTGCAGGGTTCGCCAACATTATTTTGACCGAATTCCAGTGGATTTAAACAATTAACGCGGAAGTGGCACAACGCGGGAAGGCTGAGTCCGGGTAAGAGAGAGAAATAAAATTTTTGCCTCTTCCGCTATCGAGATTGTTGGGCTCATCGTCAGCGGACGAAGATGTTCGGTCTCCACCGGTCTTCTGCCAATTTGATATTTTGTCACTAACTTAAGCAAACTGCCCATGTGCGCCGCCGGGGAAACTGCGAGTGAAGTGTACACCATACGTGCTTGCATCATGCTTCTCTCTACCTAGCTCTGCGCTGCGAAATGCATGCTGTACGTTCGAGCTGGAGCTAGCTAGTCTAGTTGTGTAAACTTCAACTTGCTTCTTGGGAATCTAGAAGAGCCAACTGGAATTGTACACTTATAATGACAGATTCCGTGTCTGCAGCTCTTCAGAGCTGCCAAAATCGGGTAGATTCTGGTATGAAAGCACTGCTGGCGGATTTAGATAATACTGTGCTTCGAAAACTGCAGGTAATCACGATTGATTGGCTATTACTGGCTGGAGAGTAGTGGAGTATCAGCACAATAGTCCCATACGTTAACTCCTGTGTGGTGCAGCTACTATACGCATGTAATGTAATCTAGATTCTAATCGTCCGCTACTTTTAAGTTAATATTACCAAAACTTGCATTTAATAAACTAGATGATTGATTTCACTAATGAGTGTACATGTCTTCATTATATTTACTTTTTTCTTGTTTGCTTTAACGTTTAACGCCTGTTGTGTTAATAAAAAGTGTAATTAATTTAAATTTAAATTGTGATCACGGTGATGTCAATGACAATGTTCAGGTGGGGAAAATGGATGTGGTTGCAAGCCAAATGAGCTGAGATGAGGCGTAGGCCTAAACTGTAGATCTAATCTGAATATTCTGATGTGCGTTTTCTGCTGTAAAGTTTAAATGCCTTAATTGAGACCTGAATAATTGATAAAATGATACACTGTAGGCCTAGGGCTAGGCTATATAGTATATTGTGATATTGTGCTTCAAATGTTGGAATGCAGGAATGAATCCATGACAGCAGATATGCCTAATTTTCTATTTGTAAGTTTTATTTAAAATGAAAAGTCATCAACAAATGCAAAATAGGCTAATTTTCTGCTTTATCATCATGATTACTATGTTCAAATCTTGCTATAAATCCTAATTTCACAGACCAAATGTAAAACATGTTGTATGACAGTAGCCTTTGTGTAAGCTTGTACCAATGTAGACAGAAAGATCCGTCTGTCCGGAGGACTCTTTTTATATTTTACCATTAACGCTGTCTTCCGTAGACAGACACGACAGAAGGTTGCAGTACCCATTGCTGTGTGGATGTTCTTAACCACTGTCTCTATGGAAAATTGGGTGAGGTACCTCACCCTTCTCGATTGCGTCTAATTCACGGCCCTAGGTCGGCAAATTTAAGCTTGTATAGTGAAATTAGCTTTTTAAGAATACATTACACTCACCAGATTAATGAATAATCCAACATTTTAGTAGAATTTTCAACGTAAAACACAGCCTGTCGCGTTGTCACGTTCAAACTGCAGAAACATACACTATGAATCTATTAGCCAATCACATGCGAGGTAGTTTCTACGTGTTTGTTTTACTAAAACACGTACCTCGCATGTGATTGGCTTACAGATTCAAAATGGCGACTTACAGCTTGCGAACGGCGATGTTGCGATATCGATAAAATTTCTGCGTAATAACCGAGTTTATGTGAGTATTTCGATTGCACAATTGAAAAATTTATCCCAAATATTGCTGCATAATATGTCATGTCATGTCAAACTTGTTTGAATGTAAAAAAGCTGTCTGAAATTTGGATTATCGTAACGTTTGATCTGTGCGCGACTGCTCCACACAGGAGCCGCAATCATTGACTTCGGTCTGTATACGGAGGGGATCCGAGAAGCCAGATGCAGTCTCCGCGGAACATTCCCCGACGGATAGATACAGACCGATCTTTCGGTCAAGTACCAATGTTGCACCAGACTCCAGAGTTATGTTGACATGCATATATTACCATCAATATTCAGAGGGATGAAGCAGACTGCCAACAACTAACAAGATAGTGTCCAAAGTTGCGAGGAAGTTTGTTGACACAAAAATGATAAAAATAACTTCAGGGAGCCCTTTCGTATATTCCGCCTGCCCTATCTAAGTGACACTTTAATTTAAATCTTTTCGTCTTACGTGATTAATGCGATCCTTCAGTTTGTTTCTGGCCTGTGTCACAAGTTGTAAGTTTTGCTGATTCGTTTTGCAGAAGGAGATGTATTTGTGCAGTGCCAGGTGCTGTGACCAAGCGTCAGGTGACCGACAGAGCTGCATCCAGAGGTGTCAGGTACCTGCCCAGCAGACTGAGGAGTATGTGCAGAAAGAACTCACTGAATTTTTGGTAAGAAATGATGTAGTGATGGTAAATGCAGGTAGATGAAAAAAGTTCCCCATCCAGGTATTCCAATAGCGTAAACACTGTTAAAAGTAGAGGAAATACGGTCAACTATGCATAAGTTGATCTTGACGAGACACAGGAAAATGCATCGACTTAGTGTATTCGACTTCTGCGTGTACAGAAGACTACCTGTACCATATAACACATGCAAGGCTATGAATGAAAATTGGGACATGCACTGAGTTGATGGTATTTGTGTATATGATTTATAAAGCCAAATACAATGTATCCATTTTCCCCTTTGGTTCTTTCCTTCAGGGAGAAAGACTGTCATAAAGAAATTGATGTTTCACAGTAGAGCAAAATTATCCCTGATCAGTGAATTTTTTTTACAAAATTTGTCAAAAGAAGAAAATTAAGACAAGACCCTTTCAGTGTCAAAGAACATAGGGAATGTGCCCCTAGGAACTTTTCAACTTGGTTTCAAGATTCTCTTCTTACCTGCTTGTTTGCCTGTGGTGATTTTATTGTAATGTAATGTCAGTGGTTGAACATGTGCTCAAAGGATATATTTTCCTACTGACTCTACTAAAGATAAATGATGAAGATGACATGAATACTGGTATGCATTAAATCCAAGCAAAGTGGACATATTCGGATAAACTTAATGTGTCTCATATTGAAAAACACTCAAGTAAAATCACAAATTCATGAGAATAAGACAACATTTTGGGTTCCTATGACTAACAAACACAAGCCGAGATGACTTTTTTAATATTTGTCTAACTTTGCTATTTAAAAAAAAGAAAATCAGCTGCTCTGTTTCTTTTATTTTAGAAAATAAATCCAAACTAAATTTTTGTAAATACACCTGTAGGTGCATGTAAAGAATCTGCTGTTATGTACTCAGAGCAAATTCACACCCTAATTCAAGAACAATCATGTCAAATTACCAGCTTGTAAGCTTGCATTTTGTTGTGTGTGGCGGCTAGAATAGTTGCTTTTGTGTCAAATATCTAATCCTGAGAATCTCAAGGAAGAGAAACATGTGCAGATTTCAAATGTATATTGAGTGAAATATGCTTTTGGCCATGACATTTGCAAGTTCTGTTTAATTGACTGGTTTGTAGGATCGTCTCCAGCGCTGCACCATGCAGTGCCAGGACGACGCCAAGGACAGGATCCGAGACAAGATGTCCGACTCGGAGGAGCAGCGAGTGAGACGGGATCTAGAGGGCTGTCTCATCAAATGTGGTGACAAACATGTAGCGATGTTTCCTACCCTCAGCAAGAGACTGACGGATCATGTCAATAAATTTTTATGAAGGCCCCAAACGATTTTTTTGAAGTGTGTGCAAACGGTGTCAGGTATATAGACATAGAAATCAGCCAACAGCCAAATTTGCTAGTACACAATGGCCCCCAAGATAATGGAGAAGTTACATAATATTTGCCGTTGTGTGAAAGTCAGTCCTTGCTAGAGTGATGCCCTGGTGAGGTGGTTTTGATTTTTAAGATGATTTGTTTTATATTTAAAAAACAAAAATTAAGTGTGAATTCTTCCTCTGTGAAATAGCATATTCTTACATGCTAGTTTTGAAAGAAGACTAGATATATAGCCAGCCAGCTTTCTACAGATTGTTTGGGAAGAGAATTTGCCAATGTGCGACTATGGCTAGATGGAGGATGAATAAGTATGATTATGACTGAGTTGGAGTCCAGCTCTTGGTATGATATTGGATTACATTGGTGTACAATGTATTGAATGTAAAGGGTTTCAGGATTACTGCGTTCTGTCACTGTAAGGATTCCATGCAAACTCTATTTAGGAGATTAAATTTTTTATGTGCTTGAAAGAGTTTATCATGTGAATGACTCCTCAAATTTTAGATTCACTGTGAGGAGAAAGTATGTGTGAACTTGACCTGTCAATCAAAATATACAATGAAGGCAGAGTTGAATATATCTACTAGTCAGAAAGTAGTGTTTGAAAAATTTCAAATTTCATATTTACAAAGCCAGTATTCATTAGAGTATCAGATGGCAGCTGTTGTCACATTTCAAAATGTAATATAGATGTCAAAAATCTCTGTCCTACATATGTACAATGTTATACATGGTCATTGAAATGCTTTAAATTTTTTTCTAAAAACTAAGTTTTTCAGGGAAATATAGTGTGTCTCCAGGTATGGCATGTGCAATGTGAGATTACATATTGTTGCCAGAATAATTCATGAATGTCTGGAGTCCTGCAGATATGTGCATAAATGGTGAAATGTCTTCACATGACATGATGCGTATCTGATGATGTGAAGTGAGATTTCTGAAGTGATTTTAAGCTCCTTGCAACTTTGAGATGAACTTCTTGACCTACTAGGGTACTGAACCCTTCAATTGCCAAGCTCCCATCGTGAAGTTTGATGCAAAGATAAATACAGTAAATCTTGAGTAAGTTGACGTGAACGGTGACTCATGCAGAAGTCAACAAGCTAAAAGGACTGGAAAAAAACTTTCAGGACACTTTTTCTTTTCATCGACTTGCATGATTGGTTGATCTACGCAAGTTTTACTTTATATGCTGTATAAGTGGAAATTTTTTAGGTGTTGAAATTTTTTCGTGCATTTCGCGCAACCAGAAACTACCACGAAAAATGAAAGCATGTGAATATTTTTGCTTGCCATATGTTCCTGTGCATGATGTCTTGATTCCGCGGAACAGCCAAGCGCAAAAAATTAGTCGCGCGAAAATATCCACTTTTACAGTACTACAAAGTGAATTGAGCTGAGATCCAATGGGTAAAGTGACAACACTTCACTTTCTCACTCATTATTGCTTTTGTTACATCACAATATAAAGCACAAACATGGATGAATATAATAATTTGAGTGTTACAATGTACATGTTTATTTCATTTGTATATACAAACAATAATAAACTGTACAAGAATATTATCAGTAGAATGACTGGCATTTGATCACACATGTTTTACATTCTGTCTTTTCATCCAAATTTCTTTTTTATTACAGTGGGTACATTGTAATTGTCCTGGCAATTCAAACATGATCATTTAGTGTAATGTAAAGCATACAAAGAAGAGCTGTCATAAACTACACATATGCAAATGAATTTTTATTACCATAGACAAGATTGTTGTGCATCTGTATTCACAAAAGAGCTGGAGCACTTTTTTGTATGTGTGTGTGTGTGTGTCTGTGTCGCTGATCTGCGAGTAGAAAAGTATGACATTGAAAACAAAATAACATTATCATGCAAATTTTGTGCACATGGCTGAGACAATCAAATAGAAATCAACTTGATGTTTGGTGGGCAGAAGGCAACAGCTCACTTGTAAGAACTTAGATGCTTTGTTGGGTTTTTTTTACACTGGAATACCTCGAGCTGCAAACCAAATACAGGGCCCTCCCATTATAACAAAACGGTTTTAACAAAACTGCACTGCTACAAAGTAAAAATTCTGGTCCCAGAATTATTATCATTGAAATTTACAGTACATGGTGCGACATTCACTTCATTATATTGAAATTTAAATATAGCAAAAGAAAACTGCTGGTCTCAGGTACTTTGTTATGACAGGGGTCCCCTGTAGTATTTCTACAAACTTATGAGGTGGATGGAGGGAGAGATACTTGTATACAGGTGCGACTCCCGTTGTAACGAAGTCTCTGCGAAAAGCACTTTTCTTTCACTATAATGAACTGTTATAATTGTTGAACAATAAAGTATATATTAAAAAATAATCAATGATTTGGGGAACTGAAATTTTACTTTGTTGTAATGAGATTTTTGTTATACATGTATTCGGGCTTGCTATAACTTGAGTGCAGTGTAGTGCACACCTGCCCAAAATTTTAGTTGAATACAGTCAAAGATGGGGAGGAATTCACAGTTTTACCAACATCACTTCATCTCTGGGCTAACAAGTGTCAAGCACTATGCATTTCTACATTCTCTCTTGCAAGAAATACATGTAATGCTTTGTCTCTCAAGGAATACTTTCCCAAGTAACTATCAAAAAGACTTTATATAAGGTAGATAGGAGCTGTGTGACAGAATAGTGTCACTTTTGTCTGGCTGCACTACCTGTCCACATCGAGCAAAATTTAGCTGGTGAATATGAACACTTCTCTTTTGGGGATGCTAACACCTCCCTGGATACACAATGCATGCACAGACATTGAAATTTAGCAAATTAATGAGGCATACCAAGGCCCTCAAGCCCTTGTCTGCACCCTTTAAAAAGAAACTGGATTTAGGAAGATCCAACAGGAGGAAATTGCAATTGGACGTCGCATGTGCCGTATATCGACGACAGTCAAAAATGCATTATTCTTAACTTATCCTAGAAATCTGCTGCTGTAACTTCTGGCCTCTCCGTAATTCAACTGAATTTCCAAAACTGAGAAAGAGAGATAAAGAGTGAGGGATGGAAAGGTAACTTAAAAGTTGCTTTGAATATGAGAGAATCTCAAATGTCTTAAGAGTTGCACACATAGAAACTTTTGATATGCATGTTTTTCTGACAGTTATTTCTGGCCAGGAACTACCATACAAAGAAAGTCTTGCCAAGCCCTGCTGACATTTTGTTTCCAGCAAGTTTTTCTTTATTGACATTTGTTAGTTCCAAAATGTCAAAACTTCCCCCTATATGATAGAAATTTGGCCACAATGAAGTCTTAGAGCTGTGTGGGAACAGTGTTGTCACATTAATCAGCAGATGTGGATTCAAATTACTGTCACTTCTCTCACATTGGTTTCTGGCACGACATTCATATTCTCCATCAGTGTAAGAGACGGTGTGGTTTCAGTAAGCAAGGAGGGTTCTATGGAAGAGAAAAACTCTTGATCAGTATTCGTCTTGAAAACCTCTTGATAAAGTCATTAATTTCAATTATCTATTCTTGAGCAATTTGACAATGCAATCATACACTGCAATGTCAATACAGTTGTATTTCTACATGCATGAGACACTTGCTTAAATGTCTGTTTACAATGAAAGTACATCTGATGTGTGACAATACATTTGTCCTGACAGCCTAATGGAATGTGTTTTCTTTTCCTTCGGACAGTGAAATACATTGTACATGTAGTTGGCATACATACATACATGACAACAGAACAATCTGAAGGTGAAATCTTGGAATATTTTAGGAGAATCTTTATATATTAAACTGCAAAAAAAAAAGTTTGATTTTTTTTTTTCCTCCGTCAAGAAGTGCTAAAGAGGTCATCAAAGAAACAAAAATCTTCTGGGTCTAAAAAACATGATTCAAATGGAACAACCAAAAGATAAAAAATAAAATAAAATATTTATCATCGTATTGTCAATCAAAGTAGAAATAGTGGCATGAAATTTTCTTTTGCACCGACTGACAATGATACAGTTGGCAAAAGGAAAAAAAAAAGGAAAAATGGCAAATGATAGCCATCCTATATAGGACTGGTATTATCATACTTCCAGTTTCCTATATTTTTTATTTTCATTTATTTATTTTTTTTAATATACAGTTAACCTTGCTTAAGTCGAATAATCACCTTAGTCAAAGGTCTTTTCCAGTCCTCTTTATATTCTATTGATTTTATCCACATAAGTAAAATTTCTCCTGGTAAGTTGAAGCTATTTCTTCAGTCCAAATATATGGATTTGACTCAGGCAAAGTTGACTATACTTCCAGTTTCAACACAACACTTAAGACATATAAAAATATTTCTATACTGCTTTACACATGCAACACACACTCTAAGGCATGCAAATCTTAACTATAACATACACACATTTCATGTTTGGTACAATAGTGTATATTGCACATATTTCAAATTAAACATATTTTGTCATAAATATGTCCTTGTTTAAGTAGAAAAGCAGGGAAACAATGTTACGTGAGGTGAACGCAACAAACAATAAATAATGAATACACAAATAAAATATCTAATACAATCTGCCTATATCTGGCTGCTAGCAGTTAGGAAGATAAATCACACCTCATTGTTTAGTCATAAATTACCATGGTAACTCATCTGATTACAGCAAAGGCATTCGCCTCTTGACACCTGGACTATTAGAGTCATCCATATGCATGAGAAGCATTGATGATAAGGTATGAATATGCATGAGCGTTGTTGAGGCAATGGTGGTATTCACACTCAAATATTCCTAAAACAAAGAGGAACTACAGATTACATACTTTGTGATTTTTTGTCAGAATTTCAGCCAACAACAAGAGAGGAACATAATCACATTCTTTGATATTTCAAGAATGCCTCATCTTGAGAAGAATGTGGGATAAATCAAATCATATCATTATCTCCAGGTGGTGCTATCATTATAGGAACTACCTGTAAGCAGTGCAAATGCATGTAGACTTGTATTGACTCATCATACCTTGATCATCCCATATGTGGCCCAAAGAATATCTAAATAGTGCCCAACAAATATCTAAATAGTGCCCAATGAATATCTAAATAGTGCCATGTATCTTGAGATAATATTTCTACTATTTTTCTTCAGATTATTTAATATGCCCACAAAAAAAGAAAAACATACAAGCAAAACAAAACACACCTTCCAAACCAAGATTTTGCCTGTGACGTCATCTGTCAATCAATGCTAAAGTCCTCTGATTAACAAAGTATACTGAAATGCACCTTCCCCTTCACTGAGCATACCTTGCATGTTTCCCTGAATTGTCTTTTGTTAATCATATTAGTGACTAAATAACATTATTATGATATATATGGCACATGTTTAGATATTCATACGGCCACATACATGTTAAGTGATGTTAAGAGTATTGTGAATCGATACAAGTCTATATGCATTGGCATTACATACACCTGTAGTTCCTTGAAATGTCCTGGAAGCACAAAACAAAACACACAAAAAAACACAACAACAACAATGAAGAGCAACACCAAAGCATACATAGAAGCAAAAGTGGTGACACATATCTCACTAAAAAACTTCACCACAGTCTAATATTAATTTTGGGGAAAACCTTTCAAATTCCTTTAGCACAATGTAGACTGCATAGGTCTGTAAAAATGTATATATATGTTTGGTTGGTAAGAGAACTGAAAATGTTTTGCAAATTCTCAAAATTTTGTCTGAAATCCTTTATGTCTCTTTCAGTTGCCTAAAAAAGGTGACTGTGATTGTGGTAGATGTTTTAGCACCTGATTTGATTTCTAGGACTCTATTTTTGCTCACAACATACTTCAGATTGAATCTCTACAACTCTCTAGCAAGTGCTCTGAGAACACAAACATTGGGTGACTTAAAGGTAGGGAATCCCATTTGCACACCTTAAATGAAGAGTTGTATAAATACAGTGGTATGTTGAAGAGAATATCATTTTAGAAACTCCCATAAAGTATTGAAAGTGGAAGGTAACATTTAGTTCATTTTTTTGACGGTTAGATTTTGAATTGAATTGTTTTCGGGGCTCACCGTAAATTCCAGTACATTACTAGGCTACCTTTGCAGACCCATGTACTGCATGTGTGTCCATCATGTATATTTTGTGAAGAAAGTTCATCAACACTTACAAACATTTCTATATACATTCTTACCACACACTCTATATGTTATTACATCAGCTCTTGTACTTTTAGATTTGTGTTTATAGATCACAAATACAGAAGAATGCAACAAAAAGGCTTAAGTGTGGCTGACACACAGAACTACTGAGTAGTTGAGTTTTGTGCATCATTCAAATTTTAGATAACTGTTGACTTCCAAATTTCTAAGCAGTGGCCTAAGCAAGTCCCCTGAGGTTCATATTTAATGTTTTGCTGCATTTTGGGAGGTCTGTAAAAGGTATCCCCTACCTTTAAAATAAACCTACTGGAAAAAAAAAAGCAGGAATATGTGACTTAGTGAGCTGGCATTGCTTATTGCATTGAGATCAGCCTAATACTAACAATTATTACCAAACAGTCGTTAACTTGTAATCTATGAAGAGAGATGAGTTCTTATGGTATTCAAAGCAAAGAGAAGCTTTAAAGCCACATACAAACAGAAAAAGAGAACTCCTTGGAGAAATTGCTGCTTAATGTTCAATTACTTCTAACAGTTTTCACTGTAAGAGTTATACTGTTATTTACTTCTTGTGGGAACTAGAAATGAAAAGGTAAGTCATGTAGACAGGATATATACACTGAAGCTGACAGGCTTACAGCAATTAGGCCCTACCTTTTCAATTTACTGGTTAACAGTTGAGTTTTTATTTTTTTGCCACTTAACTACGATACTTTGTAATTACTGGCTAGCATTAAGATGTGTCCCACAAATGGGCCTGCAATTCATTATCGAACCTTGTACTCTAAAGAAGGGCTTGAGTAATGTACCACACAAACCGTGGTTCAAGGTATTACCCAGTGTCTATTATGTGGGACTGAGGAGTGATATGATATTCAAATATTTGATGCGGACATTACTCAAACGAGGTGTATCTTGTGTTTTACAGAATTACTGCCAGTCTATTGTTAGCAAGATGCGTGGCTACTTCAACAAAAGTATGGAACTTAAATTTCTTATTGGCCGGTGAGTTGTATCCCATAATATATATTAAAAAAAAGGTTGTTACTCCATATCGTTGATCTCTTTCAAAAGAAACCTTGGGCATACTGTGCTTGGCTATAACCATCTTGAAGCAATACACACACAGCGTAATAGCTGCAGTCACACCGGCAAAACATCTCGAAGTTAAGTTCTAAAATTTGGCCAGTCTGAATACACTTCCCCAAAACTTTCCACTAAGAGTAGGGAAATATCCTGAACTCTTGCAAATCTTTTGGAAGTTTGTGCAGTCTGATCATGAAAGCATGCAACTTAAACATGGTACAGTTTGTCATGTGATCAGTCCACTGCCTGTTTGTAGAGCCTCTGAATTGTGTACTCATTGGGAGTTATGTGCATGCATTGCTTACATAACAATTATCACCTCTCAAATGCTGCACACTTTCTTTTTTGTTGTGCATGCCCAGCAGTGGCCCAAACTTTGAGTGCTCTATTATCAACAACTGAAACTCCAACACGTTTGGCTGCCAGAGTGAATAATAGAGCTAATTTTGTGAAGTGTTCTCAAAGTTAAATTTCTCAAAGTTTTGCCAGTGTGACCACAGCTTGTTTCCTTGCTCTGTCCGAAAGAAGCGCAAGCTAGACGGCTTCCGTCATGATCTCTTCAAGCTTTCTGAGTCGCTGACCAAGGGATTTCTGGTCGTAGGCGGGGCTGCTCCGCTGGAGGAGGTTGATGATGTTGCGATACTCAAGCTCCTTGAAGGCTGCTCCCTGCTCAACTATGCTGTTAAGAATATCCTGGAGCGGGAGAAAGTGAGAAAAAAATGAGAGTTGGATATACCAGAGGCCTGTTTCATGAAGATTGACGGTAACTTGCAATCAATCGCAAATCACGTTTCATAAACAACTTCGCCATTGATCGCAAGTAATACTCAATCTACTGAAATTTTCGCTTGATTTCAAGAGAAATCAAGTGTTAAGTGTCTTTATGAAACAGGACTTATGCTCAATATTGAACTTACGCTCGATTCAACAAGTTACGCTCAATAAATCGAGCGTAAGATCAATCGCAACTCTTTATGAAACAGGCTCCAGGTATCACAACTTCCAGTCATTGCCGACTTTCTGAAATGGGACCCATGTTTAGGCTTGAGGTTAAGCATACTATAAAACGAGGAATTTTCGCCTGCATTTTAATTTCGCGAATTTCGCGAGTGCCAAGATTAAAGTTCTTGTCTACACTATATGCATTGAATGCCAGTGACAGTTCGCGAAAATTTCATGCCACAAAAAAAGGCCGTCGGCTCAAATTCGCGAAAACTTCATGCCGCGAATATATCATGTTTTACAGTACACTAGTCTTCTTTTGCTGATGTGTTCCTCCTCTATATTCTTTATTTGTGTGCTTACCGTGGTCCCACTTTATCTAGCACAGTACTGTACAAAAATTGTATGATCCATGGTAGCTGTTGCAAGTGTTTGAAGCCAAAATATTGTTCTCTGAAAGGCTCAAAACTCATCTTCCACCATTTGAAATTTGCTTGCAATACATCAAAAGGATCTACAAAGAAACTTGTTTGGCTGATGCAATTTGCCAGGATTATATGTCGTCTTTAAATATTTTGAGAAAAAAAAAGTCAAATGATTTTGAACGCATGCATACCACTTCTATTCCAGAAACACCCCTTTCCCATTCAGTAGTGGCCAAGTAAAACGTTTCCTGACTATCGATCGCATCCCAGCAATCATATTTTCCAATAAGCTCCATGTGATTCACTCTAACACAGAAGATCAATGAGTCCCGCAAGGTTGCCTTATTTGTCGATTATCAATAATAGCTCATAAAAAATTATGTATCAACCACAATCAGGTAATTGCACTGCAAACAGGTATGAGGGACATGCTCTGTAGGCACACTCACATCTGTGTTCTTGTACATGAGCTCATAGTATTGTCGGGCGTGGTCCAAATCCGTCTCCCTCGACATGGTGATGTTGGTCAGATTCTGCTGGAGGATGAAGATGTTCCGGCACCTGAGGGAAATCAGGAAACAAAAGCTGAGTGACAATCTGATGAGCAGCCATTAAAACCACACGGCTGTGTGACTGAAACACAGGATAAACTAAAAGAGAAAGTCTGTGAATCCAAAGGTGCACTTCCATGTCTTGTTCAGCTTGGCTTTCATCATAAACATAGTAAAATTAAGCACTATGAATGGGCAATGTTTCATCTAATTTGACATAAAATATAATATTCATGGATCTTAAAGTTATGTGGATTTTCATGAATGAAAAATTAATCACAACTACATATACATATATTAGAAAAGGTGATGACATTACTGGGTTACAAGTCATACGTAATGACCTACATATAAATACTTTGAGTTTCCTGCTTTTAAACAAAATCTACATGAAAAGTTGTAACCTTTGCATCAAATTACTGTTGTTATATTGTGATGTCATAGTATGATATCACAGTAAATTAATGATTGCATGGTACCATAACAGTTGAATGATACTACTACTACAGCCAACTAGCCTATTGCATTCTAGAATTCAACCCATTATAAAGGCAGTAGCTAAAACAGCACATTACTAAACAACTCCACAGTCTTTCATGAGTGCAAATTATGATCTAACTTAAATACAATTGAGAATGGCTTCATACAACATTGTCTTCATTACATCAAAGAGCAACGTTGAAAAGAGAAATGAACAGTATTGCAGGCAAGCAAGGAACCACATTAAACAAGAATATCGTCGTGTCACTCACATTTTCTTGATTCCATTTTCATTGATTCTCTTGATGTACTGTGAGCTATTGATGAGTAGATACGATACAAGATGGCCCAGGCCCTCAAAGACGTACCTAAAAATGAAGAGTAAATGACAAACACATCATGATTTGACAGAATAGAAACACACATAAGATTGAAAACAAGTCCTTAAAAACTAACATTTCCCACTTTCATGTTAAGGTGTGACTTTCCTTCCACAGTAAACTCTGCCCCTCAACTACACTCTGCAAAGCTGCGAAAAACAAGTATTGATAGAGCCTATCAGGGACCCAGTAGGAAACAAAATGCTTTGGTGATTGGATCTAGCTTTTGTGTACCACAAAATGGCAGTCTGCAAGGATGCCAACCTTGTACACAGCTGTGCAGTACTCCGAGGGCCGAAAAGGCATCTTTTTGGTGGAAAAAGCATATTTTTACCTTTTCTGCAGTAGACAAGTGTCCTAATACATTAAAGGAAAAGCTGTAATTTCCATGAAATGTGCAGTATTGTTTGTTTGTTTTTTGTTTGTTTGGTTTTTTTCTTTTTTTTGGGGGGGGGGGGACACAGTGTAAAATACTGCCCCCCCAAAAAAAAAAAAAAAAAAAAAAAAAAAAGTACAGTTGCCATCTCCAAGTCCAGTTGAAATGCTCACAAGAAAATGGAGTGAGTGTACTGCAGGCATGTGGGTCTGACTCTGACAACCCGAATAATATGTTTTAAAACACTTTGAGCACTACTGATACACTGGAAGGGCAACATAAAAAGACAAAAGAAGTTCTAGCTGTTATAACATATAAATAGTCCTTCATCATCACACCCACTGTTCGTGGTAACCCATGGCAACTCACTTGAACTTGGCTGGATGTAGACTAGTATGGAGCGCCTCCTCTAAGCTGGTGAGGTCTTTGCTCAACTTGATGACATTGGGGTCAGGGTCCACGCTGTCTACACTGGTGAAGAAACTTGACTGAGGGATATGAAGAAGATCAGATATAGCAGGTAACTATCTTCATGTGGAATTCATTACAGTTCAGCTACAACAGCTGCATTCATGCTTAAATGCTGAACAGAGCTCATAATAGACACTTGAGCGCTGCTCAAAGATCCATCGAAGTTTCAATACACTATTATAGACAGTTGCTTTCAGAGAAATTGTATACATCTATTCCGTACAGTTTACTTCTAACACATTCCCACATGATCTGCATCATATGAACAAAGAAAATGAACCATAAATTCACAAACTTGCTGAAGACTTCCAAACTAATAATAACAAACAAAGATACTGGCATTCATGTCAAGTGCCATCAAGTTTCATTTTTTAATCCAAATGAAAGATATGATGGATGATTTGCTCACTGAATGTCTACTTATCAAGCAATATCCATTTCATCAGTTTACTTACAAACATGACAAAGAATGTCTTCTTTATTTTGCCCATTCATGGTAAGAAAGTGAAGTTTTGTATTTTCTTTTTGGTGAAAATCTCAAAACTATTCACAAATAGTGTAAAATGACAAATGATAGGAAGAACTTCTCAGCATTCTTTGAAATTTTGATCTGTTATTTCCAAGAAAAAATATGGAAAAAATGCTGTCAGGAGGAAATGGTTTGCTCGGTTTAAATCTGGATGGAAACTGGAATACTAATTTTTGTTGGAAAGATGAATTCACTCATTACTATGGACAATCTGGCAAAAAAAAAAAAAAATCAAATCAAATTAATTCCTTAAACAGTGAAATATATCATAACCCTGATCGGTGGTATGACAGGAAGAGCAGAGAAAAACCTTGGTTACACCTAGCTGGAACTCACATGCTTGGTGACCGGCATGAGGAAGAAGAAACAGTGTAGTCGCACTTCTAGATGGAGGACCAAGAGACAGGTGTCAGCCAGGTCCTGGAACTCTCTGGCTAGACTGATGAGAGACTGGAGAAGACTCATGTCTACCGGTGGGATTTCCTGCAAGGGGTGCAAGGCAGCAACTATCTTTGGATTTGTGTTCATGCTGCAGGGTGCTACACAACTCTATTTTACCACTTGCCCGATCAGGCAAGCAGATTTTGACATTTGCTGCGAAACACTTGCCTGAATATCAATCTTACTTGCCCAAAAAGAAAGTCCAAAACGTAAGGAAATGATATAGAAAATTATGTGTAAGTCAAGGGCTTAATAAAACACAATCATTTGAATAAATAGCACACATTGATTTGCGCACTTAAACAACACACATTGATTTGCGCACTTAAACACAATGGAGTAACAAACTTGGTCCGATCAAGTGTTGCCATTGCATTGCATTGGGGCTTCTTCAACAGCCATTATCTTTGAGCTTCTGAATGGTTGACTTTGTGGGAAGGTTGGGGGGAATAAGAGAAAAAAAAGGGGACTTCAAAACTTTTTGCTTGCCCAATTCGGGCAAGCATTTGTTCTCATTGTTCAAAAACACTTGTCCGAACTTGATTTTCACTTGCCTCGGGCAATCAGGCAAGTGCTTATGTAGCACCCTGCGCTGTCAAATGGTAATCATCTCTGTCACATTTATCCCTACGAAATGACTTCTTTCAATTGAAGAGAAAAAACTTCAGGAAGCTTCTTCTTCTTCCTCCTCTTCTTTCTCTTCTATCCCTTTAGTCCAAGACTGATGGGGCACTACAGAAAATCAGCCAAACAGCTTCTCAATTTTTTAAGCATTCTTCTCACTTTTCATTGTGTTACTCAGTATCAAACCTATCTACTACCAAATATTTTCCTCTCGAGGAAAAGGCAAAAAATACTGTCACACACACACTTTTTTATACAGAAATAAACAGATATAGATAGAAGAAACCATAATCTTTCCATCACAGCCATTTTTCTGGGCAGCAAAACACATATAAACATGAATTAAGGCCACGAATGCACGCACTGGTCTACATTTTGGAAGCTGGTATACCAGGTTCCTGCAAGGAACAGTTTAACAGTTGATATCAACACTTAGTGTTCATACACTAAGCCATAAGTTTGATATTTTGATTATCCTGGATAAAAATCAGCTCAACCCTTAACCCTAAAAGGGCCGGGCTTTTTTGGCTATGCTAAGACCATCTCAGCCATCGGTGGTGCGATCGCGATGAAATTTTGCATGCCTGAGACTCATGTCATAGTCTACAAGATTATGTTATAAGATTTTTTGAAACAATCAATTTCTAATTTTAATTAATTAATTATGCAAATTAGCCTAATTAAAAGCATTGAGTCTAATTTTTGATCTGTAAATCTGTTAAATAGCATATTCAACAATTGTACATCACAAAACTGCCAAAATTCATTTCAATTCTTATGTATTTTACTGTTTTCAGAATTTCTTATGTATTTCCTTGTTTTTCAACTCTTTTTTTAATTGGAAATTGTCACTGACCACTTTTCTACCATAATTAGCATAAAATTAATCAATGAAAGCGATTAATTGTAAAAATAATCAGGTTTTTATGACTTTCATGACAGAGCACTGTTTTCCATAGGAAATGTACACAAAATCACAAAATTGTGCCCATTTTGGGGCGACATTCCGTTACAAAAATGGGCGTGGCTTCGCAAAAGTATGCACGGACGTTGCAAATTTGGTCTCAAAAGTTGCGCAAGACTTGAACAAAGAAAGTCAAGAAGCCTCGCGATGAGGCCTTCTCACATTACAGAATTATAGCGCGAAATGTCGAGGGGGGGCGGATAGGTAAGTTTAAGAGCCTGGACACAGAAAGTGTAATTAATGCTAGTATCCTTGCTCTACTGAAATAATGTGCAGTCCCACATGAAGGCCATTGTGCTGTGATGGATTCAGAAGATTACATGATCCCCACTCATTGACACTTATTGTTAAGATTTTAGTGTCAATCTGTGACTGAAGCAAAGCACAGGCTGTGTGCACATCCCTCTCCAGGACAGCGTCTTCACATTTTGGGAGAGTACTCATTCAAGGTTCAAGGTGATATAGCACAGGATGTGTGGATGGGTGATACAACACAGGAAGGGTTGACCATTGCGTATGATACTTTGGGGCTTCCTATTCTAATCAGTATTCAAAGCACACAAAGGTTTCACCCTTTCTGTGCCAGGGACTTTGGACAGTGTGTACAGTGCTATGGAGTCTTCCTGTGCTAATCAGCTCTCACAGAACATAAAGGGTTAAATGAGTGCACTGACTTACCAGCAAGGGAGTGCCTGGGACGTTGAGGGTATTGAATCCTGGGCTTGGGAGGAGGCCAGCAAAACCTCTCACCCTTGAGGCAAACCATTCCTAAAAGGATGAGAAAGAGAAGGAGACTTTCCCCATCAGACTGATTGATTGATTGACACTCCAGGGTCTCATTTCATGAAACATGTTAGGATAGCCACAACTCTCATGTGTAAATTGTATATGAACATGTACAAGACCAAGTTTTGTTCACCACTAGCATGTGCAGGAAACAGCATTTTATTAGAACCTTTTTTTTTTAATAGTGGAAAATTAAGCAAAGAAAATGGGATTCCATCAGGATTCGAACCCGAGACCTCCGGATTGCTAGCCCGGTGCTCTACCGACTGAGCTATAGAAAGCCCTAGTTGAGTGTTCGTCCCAGAAACCCTAGATTCTCAATGCTCAAATGGTCAAAAGCTATAGCAGTGTGTTTGTGTGTGACACACTTGTACACACTTGAACCTGGCATAAACCCGAAGGATAATTCAACTTGGGGATAAATGTACATTAATTTTTGAGTAAGTTATATATTAAAAAAATGAAAAATACTTTGTGGTAACACAAAATGCATAACATGCACAAAACACATTTCACAAAAATATACAAGAAATAAAGTGTACAGTACACATCATTATGCTGATATTGCAGATGCAAAAGAGCAGAGAGAGAGAGACAGAAGAGAAACATGACGGAAACCCGCAAAAAGCTATCAAGCTTGTTGGAATGCACATTAATTTAGTGCTTAAAAACAATTAAATCACATACACTTGCACCTCATCAACATTTGAATATTCACGACCTTTGACGGACATACTGTCCTGAATGACAACAGGCATTCTCAGCTCATTCTGTACTCACAAGACTTTCATGGAGATTAGCCAGCAATCTCAGAGATCCCAAGTCTGTCAAGACTTCGTGGTCCTGCAGCAGCTTATCCCCAAGATTAGTGACAAGTAGTTCAGATTCCTGTGCGTGGGAAAAGGTCATCAGGTCAGGAGAGTTAGAAACAACTTACTCCTACATTTGTGTTCCTGCCTACTTCAATAGATGTTGAACAATGACAAGTGTTTCCAGTGTTTTTACTCTATTTCTTCTTCTGTTCAGAATAATAGTATAAATCAGGTATGTCGCAAATGAAGGGCATTCATGGGTCACATATTCTCTCATTAGATCCCACTTTAGCTCCTAAAATTTACTATAATGCCCATCCTAAATATTATCACCATCTGAAATCTACCAACATTGTACCTATCCTCAATGTCACCATCATCTACAATCTACTATCATCATCACCCTTCTCAGTAGCATCACCATCTGATTTTTACCAACATCACGGCCATCCTCAATGCCATCATCATCATCCTAAATCTACTATCATAATGAACATCCTCAATATCGTCACCATCTAAAATCTACCATCTAGACCATCCTCAATGCCATCACCACCTGAAATTTACTATCATCACAACCATCATCAATTTTATAACTATCTGAAATCTACCATCATGACCACCATCCTCAATATCATCACCATCCTAAATCTTCTATCATAACGAACAACCTCAATATCACCATCTGAAGTCTACCATCATCACCACCATCGTCAATGCCATCACCATCTAAAATCTACCATCTAGACCATCCTCAATGTCATCGCCATCTGAAGTCTACCATCATCATAACCATCCTCAATGCCATCACCATCTAAAATCTGCCATCATCATAGCCATCGTGAATGCGATCACCATTTGAAATTTACTACCATCAAGACCATCCTCAATATCACCACCATCTGAAATCTACCATCATCATGACCATCGTCAATATTGTCACCATCTAAAATCTACCATCTAGACCATCCTCAATGTCATTGCCATCTGAAGTCTACCATCATCATAACCATCCTCAATGCCATCACCATCTAAAATCTGCCATCATCATAGCCATCGTGAATGCCATCACCATTTGAAATTTACTACCATCAAGACCATCCTCAATATCACCACCATCTGAAATCTACCATCATCATGACCATCGTCAATATTGTCACCATCTAAAATCTACCATCTAGACCATCCTCAATGTCATCGCCATCTGAAGTCTACCATCATCATAACCATCCTCAATGCCATCACCATCTAAAATCTGCCATCATCATAGCCATCCTGAATGCCATCACCATTTGAAATCTACCATCAAAACAACATTCCTCAATATCATCACCACCTGAAATCTGCTATCGTCACGACATTCCTCAATACCATCACCATCGACACGACCATCCTAAATGTCATCACCATCAACATGACCATCCTAAATGCAATCACCTTCTCATTCCTCTCTCGGATGTCCTCGATGGTCTCCGGGACAGCATCCATGGAATCCTTGTCTGCCTTTCTCTCCTCCTGGAGGTTCAGCCAGTTTGGTAGGAAGCGAAGACATTGGTTGATGTCCGTGTCCTTTACCCACGATGCACTGAAGATTCTCTTGTCCTCCGAGTCAGGCTGTACAAGACCTGTTGAGTGAAGAGAATTCAGTGGTGCACTTATAATACTCTCTCACTTTTATGTGGTAAAGGCTGGTGTTTTTAGTGATAAGTTATGAGGTTAATCTTGTTGGTTCTTTGTGACAGGAACAATCCAAGTTTTCTTGTTGAGTAAAGATGCTTCTACTACTTTTCACTAATCAGGCAAAGTCATACATGTAACAAGAGAAGTGTTTTACTTTTTTTTCATTAATCTATGTGTTTTTACAAATAATGATAAACTACAATTTCAATCATTTTCATCAATTGGAAACTCATGAATATAAGAAGTGGGGAGAAAGATACTTTTACTATCGTACCTCTCCTTTGGGAACAAACTACCCAGCAGCAAATACAAAGTTTGCAATGATGACTTGTTGTTGCTATGGTAGCAGCTCTGAGGAAAGTGCAATTGTGTATATGATATAGCTATGTGCAAAAAAGAAAAAAAAAAAAAGAAACCATGAGCGATGGCCGTGCAAAAATCGAACAGAAATGCAACTGTGCATGTGCACTTTGCACTTAAAGTAAAATTTGTCCTTGATAGAGAAAAGCATATGTACAGAGCACTCAAATGATCCCAAACTTAAATGGCATTTTTGAGTCATTTCATAAATAATACATAGTAATCTGTTTCTTATTGATCATCTCACCTCGGTAGGTGGCAAAGCAAGTCTCCTTGTAATCCTGTAGAATGTTGCACAGCATGTTTAGGAACTGGTCAGCGTAGGACGGCAGGTCAGTGGTCAGTTGTCGTAGTGAGGTTACGGCCCGGTCCATGGTCACTACGGCCTGGAGGAGTGGGCAGGGCGCCCCCAGGGTCTTCTGGGTCTGGATGTCCACCAGTGACTTCAGGGATTCACTTCCTGTGTATAAAGGTCAACCACAGATATATAGGTCATTTGAATTTGTGACTTGATATGAGTGCGATACCTTTGAGTGAGGGAGCAGTTAGAAATATGAACCTGGTATTCAAATTATCAAAAATGTTGATAAAGGCAGAATGCTTTTTAAACTTACTGCTGCTTAGTGTGGCATTCAAACACTTATCAGAAGAAAATGATTGTAAATGAAAGGAAGATATTATTCAGAGGGGTGAAGATTCAGGTTTGAGTTTCTTCAGTTTGTCTCCCTCTACAAATGAAAATTTGTTAAGATCGCAACTGCTGATCTGTAAATTAACAAACAAGTCGGAAAAAAGGAACCAGTGGGACTCGAACCTGTCATCAGCAGCAGTAGCAGTAGATGACAGGTTAGATGACAGGTTTGAGTCCCACTGGTTCCTTATTTCCGACTTGTTTGTTAATTTACAGATCAGCAGTTGCGATCTTAACAAATTTTCATTTGTAGAGGGAGACAAACTGAAGAAACTCAAACCTGAAAATAATTGTACTTATGCCAAGGCACTTTGCTTAAATTGACGGTCTTCTTCATCAGCACTTAGTAATCCCTTCAAACACAACCCAGGGTATAGATAGCAAGCCCACCCACATGTAGCAAAGTGCCTCAGTCCACAAGAAGGCCATGGTGACACATTAGGGATTAGGGGGGATTAGTTAATCTCCATTCATTCACAACTGGCTTCCAGACAACTGTTCCAGTCAGCAAACAAAGCACTATTCAAATTCATGAAATTCTTCCAGCAATGTAGGGCAATTTGTCAATTAGGTGCAAACAAAGCACTAATTGGCACATGAAGCACAGTAAAGGTTAAGGACACATACATGTATGTCCAGCAGGAAATGAGCCTAGGATTTTCAAGAGAATAATCTAGAATACTACCCCACTCTGCTTTGATTTCAAGATAAATACCATCCTGATATTATGCTGCTTTGTATGAAAACAGAAAAATCAGAGAAGTAGTTCAGTGAAATTTTATTTATTTATTATTATTATTATTTTATTTTATTTTTTTTGGGGGGGGGGGAATTGGACATGCAATACAATTTATGTACTGTAAAAGCTTTAATAGAGAGTACGACAAATTGGCAACTATGTGTGATCTACATGTAGAGTAGCTCTCTATTTGGTTTGTACACAAAAAATCACCAAGTTTCATTTTTCTTGTGAGAAAAGAATTCTTCAGACCTGTCCTTGGTATGTAATCATAGTAATAAATATCTGCCTGTTCTCTTCTGTCTGTGGCCAAAGATTTTAGAAAAAATTTGTGAAATTTGTGAATAAACCAAATTTTGCTTTTATACAAAAGAACGTAATATCGGGATGACATTTTTTTTTCTATTTTGTTTACCTTTTGTAGCAGCTTGAAGATCGTCCTCTATGTCTGATAGTAGATAGCCAAGGAAGATATCCTTAACGAAGTCACTCACAAAGTTATGCAAGGTGCAGTGGTTCCTACAGGAATGAGCAGAGTAAAAAGAACATTATTATGTGATGTTCTAT